>NC_059163.1:12881158-13206467 GCF_019923935.1 Bubalus bubalis
AGAAATGGGGGCCACCAGGGGCTGGCAGGGGCAGAAGAGATTTCCCCCCACAACTTCTGCAGGGATAGAGGCTGGCTGACACCTTGATGTCGGACCCTGGCGTCTAGAGCTGTGAGATCAAACATTTCTGCTGTTTTGAACCCCCCAGTTTGGGGTAATTTGTTACAGCAGCCCTGGGAACGGATGCCTGCACCTCCACCCCTACTTGTGAGGCCTTCCGCCCGCTCTGCCTTCCCTCCCACCCCCCTCCAGGATTTCAAATGTTGCCCACAGTCTCTTGCACCCTCCCCCTGGCATAGGACATGGTCGCTTACTCCCGTGGGCGCTCTGCTTTGTCCAAAGGCTGTTCATTTCATTTCCCTCATCTGTCAGCTGCTGACAGGCGGGCTGAGTGTCCTGTGCGCTGCCCATGTGTGTGCCCTTCACGGGGTCTGGTATGGCCTGCTAGTGCTAAGACGCTTCAGTTGTGTCCAACTCTTTGCGACCCCATGGACTGTAGCCTGCCAGGTTTCTCCACCCATGGGATTTTTTCAGGCAAGCACACTGGAGTGGGTTGCCATGCCCTCCTCCAGGGGGTCCTCCCCACCCAGAGATGGAACCTGCGTCTATTACGTCTGCAGCATTGGCAGGTTCTTTACGACTAGTACCACCTGGGAAGCCCTGGGCACCCAACAAAAAACCCACAGAACCAAACTGCAGAGACCCAATGACCCGCGCAGGGCCAAAATCCTTGACAAAACGAGAAAGCAAGCAAACGCACGGCAACTGTTCCCTGCTGTCTCTGGGACAACCATGAGTTCTTGTCTCTGTCCTTCACAGGTGACAGAGCCTTGAAGGGGCTTTCGTCACAGGGGGTGCAGGAGGCCCACGCTGAAGCTCCCTGTGTGGGATTCTGACTGGTGTGTGTGTGTATGTGTGTGTGTTGGGGTCTGTAAAATGCTGGTACCTAAGATGGGGCAAAGCTTCCCTTGCTTAAGCCCACAAAGTTTCTCATGATCTGTAAGCTTAATCTGCACCTAAACCAGGACCTGAGCAGATTCTGGCCACTCTTCCTCACCTGCTGCAGGAGGTAACAAAGTGTCAGGAAGGAGGCTGCCCCGGTTCCACGGAAGAACCTGGACCACACACAGATGCCTTATCGCAGTACGTTCAAAGGCCCTTTGCCAAAAGGATGATAAGGTCACGCCCCCAAGGCCAGTGGCAGGGGCCAGCACCTGGGACACCTGCCCCCCCACCCCCGCCCCGCCCCAGGGTCTGCCCAGGGGTAGTGTGTGCCAAGAGCCTGGACCCTTTCAGGCTACACTGTGGTCAAAGGCCCACTTGGACCCTGGTGACGACTTGGAGCCATGTAAGAGGTACCTCACCTGCTGGTACCCTCCTGGTGATTCTGGAACCAAGGTGCCCATGGCCAGGTTCCTAGATTGAGCCGGTGGCTCAAGGCTTGGCAGGCAGTGGCTGCTCCTATTCTAGAGGTAGACTGGGGGCCAGGAGGTTTTGCGGGGCTGGTTTGCAGGCAGTTGATGGAAAACGCTGGGCTTCAGGGCACCAGTCAAGCAAAGCAGAAGCAGGCAAAGTGTGTTAAAGTAAGACTTTAGGGAACACCTACTCTGGGTCCTAGCAGGGCCGCAGCAGGACACAGGGGCCTGGGAAGAGCCCTTTTTTCCTTGAGCCCCCTTCCTCGGCTCCGGGTCTTGCTCCCACACCCCGGCAATTTCTCTCTGGGGAAGTCCTAAAGCCAGGGTTGGTTGCAGGCCAACCAACCTGTAAAATGGGGGCCCTAATCTGGGCAGCTGCGCCAGTGGCCCCGCTGCGGAGAGGGTGGGCCAACGGATCGTGTTAGAAACCCCCTCTTTCTTTCCAGGACGATCCCTTTCTGTGCCCTGGAGGCCTGAGGCTGAGCTGCCTGAAGCGTCCCGAGCTTTCTCTTCGGATCGGGACCAGAGAAACCCTCCGACGCGGCACGCAGCGCGCTGTCTTTGCCTTGAATTTCCTTTCCTCTAGCAAACCAGGGCGTCCCCCCAAATCCGGGCCCTCCTCCCCGGCTCTGGAGAACGCCCCCAAAGCCTGCACCCCCAAAACACTCCCCCCGCCCCGCACTCCAGCCTCGATTCCCATCCGTGCCTCCTTCCACCAGGGACACGCCCTCTCCCGCACCCAGCCACGCACACTAACTGGACGCTCCCTTCTCTGCCGCCCTCTACCGCCTCCTGGAACCCGCCCCGTCGGACCCTTCCCCATTCTTCAGGACTCCCAGATCGACTGCAAGGTGGGGGTGGTGGGGGTAGCACCTTTTCCCCTACTTTTGGGGACTGCTCCATCCTTAGCATCGCCCCCCCGCCCTTCTCTGGCTTTCAATTGCCTCGAGCCCGGGCCGCCGCCCCGGGATTGCGCAGCCCGTACCTCTCTTGGCCGCCGGCCCCGCTCCCCATTCCCTGCTTCAGCCCTGTGGGCGCCCTCTCGCCGCTCGGAGCCTCCCATCCGGGGCGCGATCCCACCCCTCCCCTGTTCTCCCGCCCCCAGGTCCTGGCGATCGCGGGGTCCCCCGGGGAGCGCTCCCCGCTGCGCCCGGCTCGCGCTCCTTTGTGCGGCCGTTGCGCGCGCTGCGTCAAGGCTGCCGCCGCCACACGCACGCACTCACCGCGCTCAATTAACCCCCGGGAGCGGCAGGAAGGGAGGCGGCGAGCGGGAGGAGGGAGCCCAATCGCGCGGTGCCCCCGCCCCGGCCCCGCGCGGCGCCGCCTCCGCCATTGCTGCGAGCAGGAGCGGGCGACGCGGAGGCTCGGAGCGCGGCCGGAGCCCAGACCTGCCGGAGCCGGGCGTGGGGTGAGTGCCGGCCGGAGGGACCGCGGGGCGCCCGGGCTGGACACTGCCGCCCGGGAGCCGGGTCCAGGGCCGCGCATCACCCCTCGGTGGGAGGGTCGGGGGTGAGGGTCCCCGGGCAGGTCCCCGGCGCAGCCGCGCCAGGACCGGGGACGCGTCTAGACCTCACGGGCAGGGGCGGCGCCCCCTCTCCGGCGGCTGTGCGCCCCTGCACTCGGCGCTTTTGTCCAGCGGGTGGGAGTCCGTAAATACACCGCGCCCGCCCCTCACCCCTAGAGCCGCGACCTCTGCATCCTCACGACCCCTCCCCGGAGACCAGGCGGGGGGCCGGAGAGCTCGCCGACGCCCGGGACAGCGGGTGGGTCCGGCTCGCGGTGACTCCCGCCCGGCCCTCGCTCCGCAGGCTGGCAGCCTCGGGTCTCCCGGAACCATGGTGAAGTTGGGGAACAATTTCGCGGAGAAGGGCACCAAGCAGCCGCTGCTGGAGGATGGCTTCGACACCATCCCCCTGATGACGCCCCTCGATGTCAATCAGCTGCAGTTCCCGCCCCCGGATAAGGTGAGAGGCTCCCCCACCCCGGCACCCCGCACGGCCGGGTGCGCACCCCCAAATCTCGGGTGGCGGCCGAAACAAAAGGATCGCGCCGCGTGTGTGCTGGGGACGGGCTTGGGCGGGGTGGAGGACGCGCCTCGAGGGACCACGTACCCGCGAGGGATTCTGGAGCGGGCGGTCTGCGCCCCCCATCACCCCACCCTCCGCGCCCCGCCTTGGATGACAGCTTCGTGCTGACCCAGGAACTGCGCGGGAAAGATCCTTTCTTAATTTTCGTGGGACCCTGATCCGAGAGAGGTCCCTGACCCCTCCGCCGCCAGCCCAGCTCTGCGCCTGCCTGCCACGGGGTACCAGGGGCTCTGCTTTGGGGGTGAGCCCAGGAGCGGCTCGGCTGCCCCTCGCGCCTTCCGGGGTGGTGCAATTTCCGATTTGCCCCTTTGCGGTGGGGAGACCCCTCTCCTTGGCCAGATGGACCCTCCCTGGGGGCCTCCTCCTCTCCCCCCGCCCAAACACACCGGTGGTAGCTGCGGCAGAATGCGTGCTCTTTCGCCGCCACCTTCCTCTCTTTGTTCCTTTTGTGAAAATCTCCAAATAAGCTGAACAATCGCGCTCCTCAGTGTTAGTGTAACTGGGGAGAGCCATTCACCATCCTCTCCTGGAAGTGGGATTTTTGTGTGTGTGCTGAATTTAAAGAATCCCCTCTTTTCTTAAATACAGCTTGCAATCGAGTGCTTTCTGTCCGTTAAGAGCAGTCTTTTCAAGAGTTAACGCTTAGAAAACGTTTAAAAGCCTAGACAACTGTATCGTGAAACGGAGACCTAAAATTGGGCACTCGCATCCTTTCTGCCCGCCTTGCTGCTCTTTAGAAGTCACCCCAGCCACCAGGAAGCGCTCTCTCTTCCCCGAAGTGTGCAGGCACTTCTTGTTTCATTGAACGCCTGGCAGGGCGGTTCTGACTCAGGACTTGGCCTTTATTCCAGCCTGTTGGCGATGATGGGTGACGGGGCAGGGGTGGGGAGGGGGGGAATATCCCTGCCATGGATCCATCCTCTCTGGAGGATTCCTTTATTCACATGGTGGGCCCTTTGATAAGGCTTACTCAGCTCCTCCAGGTGATTCTGATCCTCCCAACTCTGTGTTTGGGTAAGTAGGCAGGGGGGCAGAGGCTGGAGGGAGGCTGAAACAAGTGTTTCATTTCAAGGAAAAGGATCAGCTGATCTCGCCTGTGCGCCTGGGGCATGTGGGACCACTCTGGGGCATTGATGGTCCAAAAGAGGCTTTGAGAGAAGGGCAGGGCTGCCTGAGACCTTGGCTCCCACCTCCCTTTTGCCGTGTAGGTTTCAGACTTGCCGGGTTAGCACAGCCTGGCACCACCATCCCCACCTTCCCCTCCTGCCTCAGCCCAGGAGCCATGGCAGCCTGTGCCAGGAACACTGCGTACCCGGGCAGCACCGGCGTCAGGTCCTTCCCTCCACTCGGCCTCCTCTTGCGTCCTAAGTCTGTTCCATTTTGGAAACATCTGGCACACGGTTGGCTTATAGCAGGGAGTAGGTTTCAGGCAGGTATGAAGTCTTGACCAACCAATTGGGCCGTCCAGAAGCAGTCGTGTTGTTGAGTCACTCAGTTGTGTCTGACTCTTTGTGACCCCTTGGACTGCAGCATGCCAGGCTTCCCTGTCCTTCACTATCTCCCGGAGTTTGCTCAAACTCATGTCCATCGAGTCAGGGATGCCATCCAACCATCTCATCCTCTGCCACCCCTTTCTCCTCGTGCCCTCAATCTTTCCTAACATCAGGGTCTTTTCCAATGAGTCGGCTTTTTGCATCAGGTGGCCAAAGTATTGGAGTAACCTAGGCTGCTCTGAAAGGTGATGAATCTCCCATCCCTGTGATGCTCCCAGTTCGGGATTCTAGCAGGAAGTGATGGTTGGGCCAGAAGATTTCTAAGGTCACAGATGAAGAAACCAAGTCTCCGGGAGTTTACAGGACATGCCCAAGGTCACTCTGGCCACCACCCTCCAGGATGTGAGGCTCCAGCAAGACCTCTTGCTCTGCCCTCTTGGAGCCAGACTGCTCCAGGATGTCTCTTAACCCAAGCAGTGGTACCGTGTTGCTCCCAGCCCAGGTTCAGGGAGGTGATGTCACCTGTCCCAGAGGACATGTGTCTGGGGGCAGATAGTGCAGATAGGGTTGTCAGTGGGCTGTGTGCTGCGTGCCGAGGTTCTGGAGGTGCGACAGTGCGGGTAGTCACAGAGCTGGCAGCCGCGTCAGGGCCAGTCTCCGCTGACGTGTGTTGAATGCTTATTATGCACCAAGCCCTTGTCTGCGTGGTTTACAGCTTTCACTTCCTTTTGTGCTGCTGACATTAGACAGTAACCACCAGCCCCCTTTTTACAGATGTGGAAATGGAGGCACAGAGAGTAAGGAACTTGCCTGAGGTCAGCCTTGCAGTGACAGAGGCAGACTGAATCTGGGCAGATGGGCTACTGAGCAGGTTCCCACCAGGCTGAGGGTCCCAGGGATTCCCTCCTCCTCGCAGTAGCCCAACCAGATGGGCCTTGTTCCCATTTCACAGGCCAGGACACTGAGGTTCGAAGTGGCCAAGGGTGTGCTTAGCGTCACACAGCTAGTCAGGTACAGTTGGGGTTCGAGGATGGCAGGGTTAAGCCCTACTGCTGCCCTAGAGACGGTGCCCCTGGACTGGGCACACAGGCTGTCAGGCTGGGCAGAGGAGAGCTGCATGCAACCGGAGGGAGGGAAGAGGGGGCCAAGGGTGTGCTTACAAGCGATGTGGCCCTTGGATCGGTTTTTCAGTGTAACGAGGCGTGAGCCAATTTCTTCCTGAGGCTGGGTCCACCGTCACAGCTCAGTGTGGGATCCCTGCAATCTCCTGAGTCCTTGTTCTGCCCTGGATCCCAGCATCATGCAAGGTGATATGTCCCACCCAGTGAAGGGCGCTGCCACCTGGGTGAGGAAGCGGGTTGCCGGCGGGGGGCTGGTCCTCTCCAGTCCAACAGCCACTTTCTGGCTCCTGCTTTGGTGTGGGGGTGGGCGTTTGGGGATTAGAGACGTGTAGCCCCTGGGTACCTCGGCACCTCGTCAAGTGGGGACCGAAAAGGAAACAATCCCAGAAACAGGGTATGAGGAGGGCAGTAAATGATGCAGAGAGGCTAAAGGTGGAGGCTGCAAGGTTGGGTTAGGGTTCATCTGAAGCTGGTGGGGATGATGGGAACAGGTTTGCCCTGGAGCAAAGGCAGAGCAGGTTTCCTGGTTGGAAAAACATCTGCTTCACAGTGGAGAGTGGAAGGGTAACAAGCAAGGAGACCATTTAAGTGGTAAAGAACCTGCTGGCCAATGCAGGAAGGGTAAGAGACATGAGTTCGATCCCTGGGTTGGGAAGATCCCCTGGAGTAGGAAGTGGTCAACACACTCCAGTAATCTTGCCTGGAGAATCCCATGGACAGAGGAGCCTGGCGGGCTACAGTCCATGGGGTCGCAAAGAGTCAAACACAGCTGAAGCGACTGAGCACGCAGAGACAGGGAAGAGAGGAGGATGGTGGGGGTGAGACAGAGAGACTCCCCAAAAGTGATTTGCTTGAAGCCTGGTTTCCTGTTCCTTCCTAATCCTGGAGGGAAATAGTGCACTTGAATCTTCTCATTTTACCCCTGGCAGCATATAAAAAATAAATGTATCCTTCCTTCCCACTACCCAGACCATGAAGCTCTGGGCAGTGATCAGTTAGTTCAGTCTCTCAGTCGTGTCTGACTCTTTGCAACCCCATGGACTGCAGCACGCCAGGCTTCCCTGTCCATCACCAACTCCCGGAGCTTGCTCAAACCCATGCCCATCGAGTCGGTGATACCATCCAACCATCTCATCTCATCGTCCCCTTCCTCTCCTGCCTTCAGTTTTTCCCAGCATCAGGGTCTTTCCCAATGAGTCAGTTCTTCTCATCAGGTGGCCAAAGTATTGGAGATTCAGCTTCAGCATCAGTCCTTCCAATGAATATTCAGGACTGATTTCCTTTAGGATGGACTGGTTGGATCTCCTTGCAGTCCAAGAGATTCTCAAGAGTCTTCTCCAGCACCACAGTGAAGGGAGTTCACTGTGAAGGGAGCACCAGATAAGGAGGTGGGAGCCCCAGGTTCTGGGGGAGCACTGCATCAGGAGTCTGGGGCCCTGCTGACCCCTAATAGGCCTGCTGCCTATTAGCTCCATGGCCTTGGCTTCGGAGCTTAACTTCTCTGCCTCTCTGTTGTCATATTTCCCTCCTGGTGCTGCTCTCAGGATTACCAATGGGTCATTTCTCTGCTAGTCTTGGCACAGAGGAGAGTTGTAATAAGTGGTGACTGTACTCATTCTTTTTGTGAAATACTTCCTGGCCAAATGGTGACTTTGAACACTAGAGTCCCCCCCACAACCTGTCCTCTTTGGACAGGTGTGTCGGAATGCATGTGGCCATACTCCTAACTGTTTGCTTCTGTTTCCTGAACAAGGTGGTTGTGAAAACTAAGACTGAATATGAACCTGACCGCAAGAAAGGCAAAGTGCGTCCTCCCAAGATAGCGGAGTTCACGGTCAGCATCACCGAGGGCGTCACCGAGAGGTTCAAGGTGAGTGGCCCTGGAGACAGGTGAGATGCTGCTTTTGCCCCAGGACAGGTCCACTGGGCTCCAGAGATGACCTGTGGAATGATGGGAACAGAATGAGATGCTAATATGGGCTGACCCCAGATATGCAAAATTGACCTTGTGATTTTTAAAATTTCTCTTTCTTTTCTTTATTTTCAGAAAATGATCAGTATTACCAAGTTTTAATAATAGGGACAACCCACTCCTCTACTTTCTTTTAGACACAGGTATATATGGCTTCCTGGGTAGCTCAAACAGTAAAGAATCTGCCTGCAATGCGAGAGGCCTGGGTTTGACCCGTGAGTCTGTAAGATCCCCTGGAGAAGGGAGTGGCAACCCACTCCAGTATTTTTGCCTGGAGAATTCCATGGACAGAGAAGCCTGGCGGTCTACAGTCCATGGGGTCACAAAGAATTGGACACGACTGAGCAGCTAACACTTTATAAACAGTAAAATCTTTACCTTAAGTGCAGAAGAGGGGCAAACAATAACAAAAAGGCAACCATTGCCCTTAGTTGGTGCAAGACCCAGTCTGAGCCTTGGCATTGCAGGCTCATCTGAGCATCCCTCTCCAGGTGGTCAGTACTCTCCATGTAACCTGTTTTGCAGATGGGCAAGTTGAGGCACAGGGCGGTCACAGCTGTCCCTCGCAGGGCCAGGAGTCAGAGGTTGTCCACTCTGGAGCCCTTGTGTTCACACTTCATCTGTCACGACCCTTGACAGGATGCGGAGCTGTGGGGCCTGGCCGGCTCTGTACACAGGTTGCTGGAAGTGCTCACTTTGGGGAAAGAAACTTTGCTCCAGATCATTCTTGAGGGAGAGACAGCTACTGAAAGGGTCAGGGTTCCAGCCAAGCCTGGGGACAAAGCCTTCTCCACTGAGTCTGTGTGGCCTCTGAGGGTGGAAGCAGCTGTGATGGTTGAGGAACAAGTTAGGATATTGATACTCTGGAAACTTTGTTTCTTTGGTAGATGAAAGATGGTAAAATGGAGGCTCTCACCTAGATTCAAAGGAATGATTTAGGAGACATAAGACATAAGTCACCCAGGCCCTGAAGGGTGGCCTTGACTGGCCACCCTGGTTGTCACGCATGTGGATGTGTGAGCAGTGTCTTTATGCTGGGTGCATAGACACCTGCCCACCCCCATGCGCTGCAGTTTCCAAAGCTCCTTTGCATATTGCATCCTGTTCTCTCTCTGGGTCAACCCTGTGAACTGGTTAAGAGATGAAAGTCAACCGAAAGGAGTGAGTGGCTTTGTGGGGTGATTGGGTATGCCAGGACACAATCGGGCTTTAAATCCTTCTTCCCCTCCCTTGGTGCTGCCTTCCTAGGCTGGAGGAAGACCATCCAGGGGCTTGCCTGAAAACCAAACAACAGGTCCCATCAGAGTCGCTGTGTCTTTTGTGTCTGTAGGGGTGTTTACTGGTGTCAGCTCATCTAATTCTCCTATCAACCTTCCTGGAGAAGCAAGTACTATTGTGCAACTCATTTTACAGATGGAGAAGTTGAGGCACAGACAGGCCTGCATCTGTGGTTTCTGCTGGTGTCCAGGAGGGTGTACAGGTGGAGATGCTCTTCTGGCGGTTCCTGGCTTGGTGGCTCATCTGTGTTGCGAGGTTCATGGGGGACCAGGTCAGACTGACCTAAGGTCACCATCTGTCTCCTGCTCTGGCCAGCTGCTTGGCGTGTACCTCTTCTGGGGCCACTTCGGGCCACTCCCGTCCTGTCCACACCTGGGGCTCAGCCCCTGGCTGAGGCAGAGGTGACCTCATTTTCAAGGTCATGATAACCATCACCATCTGGATCTCTGAGCATGGCTGGGTTTGTTATCCCTGCTTTGAACCCTGCCTCTTCTGGCCCTGGCATTTTGTGTCCCTACAAGGCAGTACACTTTGTGGCCCTTGAATGGCCATCCCTTCATCTGTGAGTTGCCTGTAGGCTCTGACCCCACCTCTGGGGTCCTTTGCTTGTGCTTTTTGCTCACCTGATGCAGGTCCCCAGGTCCCTTATTTAAGACGTGGATGACGCACCAGAGCCTCCAGGGCTCTCAGCCACAGCTGGGCCTTTGTGTGGTTACCATGTTCCAGTTGCCAAGAACCTGGGCCCAGAAGATCGGTGCTATCCCAGGGGGTGGGCTGTGGTGGCAGAGGTCCTGCCTTCTCTGCTCCCACCTCCCAGGGATGTCTAAGAGGTGTTGTCCACAGTTGGCGCTCAGCGGATTTTTTTGCACTGCAGTGGCCTGTTTCCCCAGTTCTATGTGTAAACCAGGCATGTCTGTACACTTTTTTTGTGTGGCCTCCCTGTAATTCAGGGCCATCCTGAAGGGAGTATCATAGCCCCTCTTGCAGCTGAGGCCCTTGAGTCCCAGGAGGTCACCCGGAGGGGCTGGGGTCCTCCCCACGACTCTCTGCCTCTAAGTCCAATGCCCTTCCATCACCCCTCCTGCCACGCACAGCGCTCCATGGGCCCTGCTTCCAATTTCTAGGCCCGGTTTCCCTTCTGTCTCCTTCCAGTACCAGCTCAGATATCACCTCTGCCGAGAAGCCTCCCAGGATTAACCTCACCCTCCTGGTGCTTCCACTGCCCTTTTTAACAAGGCAATGACAGCCTCTCACAGTAATGGAGTGCTCCCAGGAGCCAGACTCTGGGTCAGGCTCGTTATGTTTATGATCTCGTTTTATACTCAGAAACCTCAGGGGGCAGGCACTGTTATTATCTGCGTTTTGCAGTTGAGGGGGAATTGAGGTAGAAATCTTGAACCTGAGCAGCCTGCCCTTGGCTATAACACCTGAGGTCCAGGCGGCTTCTCCTGCAGGACACATTTGCACAGGATGCTCTGAGCCCCAGGTGACCCATGTGCTGCTGGACTGACTTGCTTCTAAGAAGCCTTTTCCTTTGTTGATTCAAAACCCTTCCCAGTGCCTGCCGCCCTGTGGCCTCTGTCTGAACACCAGTCACCCTCCTTTCCAGCAGCCTTCGGATATGGGGGTGCCCATGTACCTCGAGTCCTCCCCATGTGAGCCTCGAATTTCAGCTTTTTATGTTGCGGTGCCCTTTCCCTGGCCCATGCTTCTCTTTGGGTGTGAGGCCTATGATCTCGTGCCCCAGTGAGTGGGGTGAGTCAGGCTAGTGGGATGACCCTGCTAATAAGCAAAGGCCCCTTGACCTGAGTTGGTGACCTGGGGGAGGCAGCCGGAGTTTAGTGCCCCCGAGCCGCTGTCAGGCAGAGTGAAGGTGAGGGGCTCTGGGTGCAGACAGAACTTCCGAGCCCCTCTGTGTCAGGCAGGAGGGGAGCTCCCTGATGCCTTCCATCTGGTGCTGGACACACAGGGTGACAGCTCCGTAAGTCGGGGTGACAGACCAGGCTGCTGGCCCCGAGTGATGGAGACTTGGCGAAATTTCCAGGGACCCTGGCTTGTTGGGTACGTTTGATGGTAGCTCCCGAGGAAGCTCCTCTCTGGGCCGGGTGGGGGTGTGAGTCCTTATAGGTGGTCGGGTGGGGGTGTGAGTCCTTATAGGCGGCCGGGTGGGGGTGTGAGTCCTTATAGGTGGTCATGCAGTCAGCAGGTGACACGCCCAGGGTCCCACAGTCCGTGTGAAGCCACCTGGCCAGTTTGACCCGGAGGCCTGTGGTCCCAACTCGCTCAGCTGAATGACCTGTATCCTGCACACTTCCTGCTTTTGTTCCCAAACAGAAAGCAGGTGTAGCTGGTTCCCTGCCTGCCTGCCTGCCGCGGGGGTCTGGGTGTGGAATGTAGCCTCCAGGTGTGGCCTGGGGCCACCTGTCTTGGAATCACCTGAGGTTTGATTGTAGCAGCGGGACCTTGGACCCTAGGGTATTGTAACAACCTCTCCAGATGATTCTTTTGGGTTCGTGACCTTTTGTGGGTGGGGCTGCGTTCTAGCACTCGGGCAGGGCAGGCTCAGAAAAGCGGGTGCCTTTTGAAGATGCTGAGGGTTTTAGCCCTTCTAGAATGTTCTCTTGGCCTTTTCCTGCCCACTTATGTTTCTCGCATCTCTGAATGCACGCAGACAGTGAGGCGTGCTTCTCTGGTGGGTGGTGTCAGCTGGCTGAGGGCGGGGGGCTCTCTTTTGGAAAACTAGGGTGCATGTGGGCAGCAGAGAGGAGGACCTGCACGCGCCCCCCCCTCAACCTTGAGGGTCAGTCACAGCTCTCCTGGGACAGAACATCTTCCTCGTCCTGCCGGTGACCAGGCAGCTTCCATATGGCTCCCCAGCCCAGCCATCTCTTCATTCTTTCCGGCCCCATGTGTGAAGGGCCAGAATGAAACCATGCCTTTCAGCTGTTGAAGCAACAAGTAAATAACATGGCCCCCTTTTGTCTGTAACTTGTGTAGTTCAGGAGCGGGAGGCCGCTGCTCTGAGCCTCATCTTTATATACCTTTGGATGGCATCCTCGAGACGAGATGTCTTTTTGGATGTTGCTTTATGATTATCACCCGGGGATTAATCTCTTGGCTACGAGGTTGCTAGGCTGGTTGCTAGGTAACCGCTGGCTGGGGAGAGGGTTTTCTGAGGCTCCTTCACATGGGATTGCTGGATGAGCCACCCAGCGGTGGCCCAAAGTCTAGGCTTCTGAAGAGGTTGGTGTCAACAAGGAAAGCGGTCGCTTAATTAATTGGAGGTGTGTTTGTGCCGAGAATAAACATGGGCCTGAGATGGTTCTCAAATGAACTAAACTTGAGCACTGGTTTAATTGCGTGGTCCTGCTCACCCATGCAGAGCAGCATGTCATGGTGTTGTGTAGGATTCTGGAGGGCGGAGGGGCCATAATGAGGCAGATTAAAGAAAGATTTCTGCTTGCGACTGCTGTGATGGAGGGCTGTTGACACCTCTGACATCCACACGCATTCTCCTTGTAAGTTCAGGGTTCGGGTGAACAGGCTGCATCCCAGCCCCTGGCTGCCACATTGCCTTCAAGCCTTTAAGAGATTCCAAGGTCAGCCTCGTCCAGATGGTGCAGGGCTGGGAGAATGTCCTGGGAGGAGAGACTGGATTTGTTAGCATGGTCCCTGTGTGCTGCACTGGGGGGTCCCTTTGCCTTCTGCCCACAAATGAATCTGTGGGTAGGGACTTCCCTGGTGGTCCAGTGGTTAAGACTCTGCACTCCCAAATGCAGGGGGCAGTGATGGGGTGTTGTATGAGCAGTTAGATCCGTGGTTTGGGAAATAAGATCCTGCATGCCACACGGTGTGGCCAAAACAAGAGAACCAACCAAATGAATCTGTGGGTGGTTTGTATCTTTTCTCACATCCTTAATGACCTTGAGCTTCCTGTGCCGTCAGTCAGTCTGTTTTTCCACCCTCTCCAATAATCCCCTGGTGTGTTTCAGGATGCATTTGTTAAATATTTATGAACGGTGACACCGTTTCCTTGGCACTCACCGGTGGGGGCGGTCTTCACGAGTTGGCACTGGGGATCCTAGAAATACTTCAACAGCTTCAGCACCCTGTCACCTTCAGCAGAGCGTCAGGTGGGGTTCCCCTGCCCTGTTTTGTGGTTTCCTGGCCCAGCTGTACAGTGGGGGCTTCACGCAGAATCGAATAATTAAGTGGATTGAATCATCTGGGGGGTGTGTCTGTGTGTTCACTTCGTGTGGGTTACCTAGAATATTTAAGTGCTGTAAATGCTTGGAGATGTCAGGATTCATCTTATGTTTCCAAGATCTTTTTTTTTTTTTAAACTGCATTACTCAGCAGAAAAGCACATTTCTCTACCCTCCCTCTCAGCCCCAAGGGTGGGAGGGCAGAGATAGCAGAGCAAGAATGACCCAGCTACCATCGACCCAGTGCTGCCTGCCTGCGCTCTTACTGTCTTGAAGGTTGATCTTCTGTCCTGGTTTTGAAGGTGGGGAATTAAGGTCAGAGAGGAACCCGGCCCAAGGTCAGCCAGCTAACTGAGGGGTAGCAGTAGGATTCAGACCCACGTCCACCGGACACGGAGCCTGCCAAGCTCTGTTTTCCATACTGGCAGCTACGTGGGGTTCATGGGATGACTCTGCCTTGCTACAGACGCCCTACTTCCCACCCCAGTTGAGCAGTGACCCCTGGGAGGGCCCCCAGCAAGAGAGGAGACCCCAACCAGAAAGAGCAGGTGGGAACACAGCATATTCAAATGCCCTTCAAGCCCCTCGTCTGTGAAATAGGGTGAACTGCCAGTTCCCAGCTCATGGCGAACATTTAGAGAACTGGTACAGCGGCCAGGGCCTTGTAAGTTGCATGGCTGTGTAATTAATGGCCCAGAGTGGGATACTTTTGGGAGTGGCAGTGGGCCCTGTGCGTTTGGGATGCTGGGGCAGGAACCGTTGCCAGGACTGTCCCGAGCAGGTCTGGCATATGATCCTCTCCTTATGAATTCCTAATAAAGTTCACCCTGAGGCCCATAGCCTATTTGCTGTTCATTCCTGGCTGTTCTTTCCAGAACACACCCCTGGGACCCCTCTGGTCTCTGGGGGTAAGGCTGCTCTGGCTTGGGGTTCCCATCTGTCTCTCTAAGACCCCTGCCATAGTCTGGCCTCCTGTCTTTGCCTCACCTCCACCCCCTCCTTTTATTTGGAGCAAACTGTGTTGGAAGGACTGATGCTGAAGCTGAAATTCCAATACTTTGGCCACCTGATGCCAAGAACTGACTCATTGGAAAACACCCTGATGCTGGGAAAGATGGAAGACAGGAGAAGGGGACGACAGAGGATGAGATGGCTGGATGGCATCACCGACTTGGTGGACATGAGTTTGAGCAAGCTCCAGGAGTTGGTGATGGACAAGGAAGCCTGGCGTGCTGCAGTCCATGGAGTCGCAAAGGACAGGACTGAGCGACTGGACTGAACTGATACATAATATACAATTCACAGCCTTAAAGTCTTCCACTTAGTGATGTTGATTACATTCACAGTGCTGTGCAACCGTCACCACTGTCTCCTTTCAGAACATTTCAGTCACCTCCAGAGGAGGCCCCATACCCACTGGCAGTTACTCCCCGATTCCCTCTGCCCTTTGCTCTAAGCAGTCACTCATCTCTTTTCTGTCCCTGTGGATTTTCCTATTCTGGACACTTCATAGAAATGGAATCATAGACTATGTGGTCCACATTGCGTTTATCTCTTCATCTTATCAATGGGCATTTGTGGTGTTCCCTCCTTTTGGTTAAGTGTGAATAGTGCTGGAATGAACATTTGTGTACAAGTTTCTGTTTGAGCACCTGTTTTGCATTCTCTTGGGTTTGTACCCAGGAGTGGAATTGTTGGTTCATGTGTTGATTTTTTGTTTAACATACTGAGGAACTGCTGGTTTCCACAGTAGCGGCACCATTTTACATTTCCACCCACGGTGTGCGACGTTTTCATTTTATATCCTCACCAACAATCATTATTTACTTTTATTGTAGCCATTCTCGTAGGTGTGAGGGGGCATCTCGTTGTGGCTTTGGTTTACATTTCCTCATAATGGATAATGATGTTGAATATCTCTCCCTGTGCCTGTTCGCTATTTGTTTATCTTCTTCAGAGCAACGTCTGTTCAAGTCCTTTTCCATTTTTAATTGGGTTGTTTGTCTTTCTATTGCTGAGTTGTAAGAGTTTTTTATATATAGTCTGGATACTAGGTCCTTACCAGATGTATCAGTTGCAGATATTTTCGACCATTTTGTGGGTCATCTCATTGTTTTCTTGCTTGTGTTCTTTAATGCACAAAATTTTTAAATTTCGGTCAAGTACGGATTATGTTTGTTGATTGTGCTTTTGGTGTTCTATCTAAGACATCATTGCCAAATCCGGGGTCATAAAGATTTGCCTCTTATGTTTTCTTTTAAGAATTTTAAGGCTTTAGCTTTTATATTTGGGTTTTTATTCCATTTCGAATTAGTTTTTGTAAGTGGTGTGTGGTCAGGGTCCAACTTGATTCTTTCATGGGCAGATAGCTAGTTGTCCTGACGCCACTTATTGAAGAGACTCTTCTTGCCCCGTTAAATGGTCTTGGCACCCTGAGTGAAGAGGCAGTTGGCCATGAACACATGGTTACAGTTCTGGACTCCTCCACTCTATATCATTGATTTATATAGCTATTCTTACGCTAGCCCCACACTGTTTTTGATTACTGTAGCTTTGTAGTATGTTTTGAAATTGGGAAGCCTGAGTCCTCCAACTTATTCTTCATTTTAAAGATTGTTTTGGCTATTCACAAACCCTTGCAATTTCCATTTCTGTGGAAAAACTGTTGGGATTTTGATAGGGATTGTATTGCATGTAGATCAGTCTGGGAAGGATTCCCATCTTAGCACTGTTGTCTTCCCATCCGTGGTGTCATTCCATTTACTTGGGTCTTACTTTAATTTCTTTCAGCAGTGTGTTATATAGTCTGCAATGGACACATTCTTTCACTTGGTACAATCAGCTGCAGAAGCAGAAGTCACACTTGTGACTCACCAACACGAATCACAGGTGTTCCATGTATCACACTGCAAGTGACATTGAGATTTCGGGAAGTGTTTAGTCTCATCATTCCTTTGAAATCATAGTATTGTAAGAGCCTGTTGTTTGATGTATTAATAAGGAAGCATGTATATATTATATCACAAATCTACATTTTGGCAATATTTTCATATTAGTATTTCAATATCCTTGGTTTTCTTTCCTGTGTATCATGTCTTAGGCATTTTTAAGCATGAGTCTGAGGATTGATAGGCTTCATGTGACTGCCAGGGGCACAAATGTGATGAAAACCCTGCACCAGGCTGTTCCCTGACCCCTGCTGTTCCCACGTGCTGTCCCTTAAAGCCACAGCCCACATCAGGGGGTGAGGGCCACCATGGGGGGCATCTGGCAGAGAACCGGGGCGATGAGTGCAACCACATACAGCAGCTGTAATTTCATCCCGTTATCTCCTGCTTTCGAGCTTTTATTGACAGCTGCACAAAAGTGATGTCAATTTAGGGAACATGTAGAATCTGCTCTAACACACACACACACACCACGCACACGTGTAAACTGATGGCAAACATCTGTCCTTCAGGCAGCTGGTGACACCTTCCGGAGCTGTGAGAAACGCTTATTTGGGGTATAATAGAGGGGCAGCCGCCTCCTGGAATCCTGCAGTACCCAGGATCCATCTGGGTTCCCTCCTCTTGGTATGACGGGCTGCCCAGGTGATAAGGAACCTGCCTGCCAACGCAGGAGACGTAAGAGATACGAGTTTCGATCCCTGGGTTGGGAAGATCCTCTGGAGGAGGGCACAGCCACCCACTCCAGTATTCTTGCCTGGAGAATCCCGTGGACAGAGGAGCCTGGTGGGGCTACAGTCCATAGGGTCGCAAAGAGTCGGATGCAGCTGAGCGGCTTAGCATGCACGCACTCTTGGTATGATGCGTGGCGCCCTTTATCACCCAGCCTGTGGCCCCTCTCCTGCACGACATGTGATGCTGTAGCCACACCAGCTGAACTTGCTGTTTGGGGTCTCTGGGCTTTGGCACAGCCTCTCTTTCCCTATGACAATAACCCTCTTTGCTGAGTTTTCCTTGGTCAGCTCCTTGTCCTTCAAGCCTAGACCCCTCTCCTGGACATCTCCCCCCATGAGTGTGTCTGCTCCTACCTTTCCCCTCCTGGTTCTCACCCTGAGCTGTAATGAGTTAACACCACTCTGCAGAGACCAGGGCTGACCCTACTGGCCAAGCTCACTCCAAGGTGGCCGCTGTCAGGTCTCCCGGGAACATCCGCCAGCCACTGGGGAGCTGAGGACCAAAGAAGGCAGGGCCATGGGGCCCAAGGTGCTTTTCTACCTTAAAAAAAAATAAAGTCTTATGATTGCCTTGGACCAAAGATGAATATAATCCAGGCTGGATTCATTATTTTTTATTTTCTGTTTTTTTTAAAAAGCGAAAGTTAAAACCATTTTCTGGGGTCACTAAAAGCATTGTGGGCCCCAGCACTGTGCACCCCATAAAGTCATCGGCCCTGAAAGAAAGGCCCTGTCTCTGAGGAAATGCCCTTCTACCAGCCAGGGGACTCCCTGGCCTCCATCCCTGGCCTTCAGGCCTGCAGCCCACCCCAGAGAGGACACCGTGGATGCTGCCCGTCCTCCTGGGTCCCAGAGCCACCTGGGGTCCTGCCTCCTTCCCCTGCACCATCATTTCTATAGTAAAACCCAGGCAGACAGGCCTCCACAGGCTGCATTTATGTTCTGTTCGATGTGTAGACACCTGGCTTGGCTCCGGGTCCCCAAGGGTTGCCCTGTGACTCCTCACTGGGGGACGGGCCACCTGCACCTGCTCACTCATTGTTCACTGAGTTCAGGAGGCTCCTCTGTCTGCCTGGTGCTTAGGTTTCAGTCTTCCCTGCAGGGGCTTGGTCTGTGGAAGTGAATGGGCTTGAAAGGAGGTGAATTTGTTTCCCGGGGCGGCCGTGACAAGGACCGGCAGCTGAGAGGCTGGTAGCCACGCATATCTGGAGGCCAGAAGTCCTGAGTCAGCCCTGCTGGCTGTGCTTCCTCTGGGGCGCAGTCTCTGTGCCTCTGCAGCCCCTGGAGCTGCGCTGCTCATTTTCTTTGCCCTTCAGCCCCTTGTGCATCTCCATAGCCTGCAGCACAGCCTCTCCAGTGTCCTATTGCCTTCTCCCCTGTGGCTGAGTCTCTCTCGGTCTCCCTCTCAGAAGTTCACTTGCCTGTGACTCCATTCCTGGACAATCCAGGAAAATCTTCTGTCTTGAGATCCTTGACTTGATGCCACCTTCAGAGTCCCTTTGTGCATGAAGTGGAAGTGAGAAAGTGTTAGTCACCCCCTCGGATGTGCCCCCAGAGGAGGGGCCTTCCTTGCCTGTTCTGGGCCTGGGGGGGCCAGGGCTTGCCAGCAGTCCTTGGCTTGTGGCTACACCACCTCCATCCTCCGTCTTCACGTGGCCTCCTCCCTGAGCATGTGCCTCTGTGTCCCAACGGTCCCCTTTTCATGGCCCAGTCATCCTGGATTAGGGCTCGCTCAAATGACCTCAATTAATGTAATCACACCTGCAAGGATCCCTATTCTAAATAAGGTCACATTCACAAGTACCTGGCTTAGGGGGGCACCATTCTGCCTTGACAGGGGCCCAGCACGTGGGGCTGGCAACGTGCTCTCAAGCCCTTGAGCGCTTACCATCCTCTTGGTAAACCTGTCAAAGCGTGGGGCCTTGTTCCCTGCTTCAGAGGGGAGATGCACAGGGGACCTGCTGTCACGCAGGTGGTGGGTGGCAGAGCAGGGTCCAGTTCCGAGCCAGGTGGGGATCTTCCTGGAGAGGCCCATGGTTCTCTTCTCGGTCAGTGGTAACCATGGGGTGGGCACCATGCCCGAGTAGTGAAATGTGAACCCGAGTTGTGAAATGTGAATCGGAGTAGTGAAACGTGAACCTGTATTGCTGCCCCCACCCGCCCCATAGGGTGCTTCCCAGGTCTGAGCAGATTCTGGGGCCCACGAGAGATTCAGGGTTCACAGAGGTGTTGCGGGGGGTGGAGCAGGACAGCCTATGGGTGTGGGAGGCTTTGCCATGCCCCACGCCTCCTGCTTCCCTTGTAGCTCAGTCAGTAAAGAATCTGCCTGCAATGCAAGAGACACAGATTCGATCCCTGGGTCGGGAAGATCCCCTGGAGACAGGAATGGCAACCCACTCCAGTATTCTTGCCTAGAGAATCCCATGGACAGAGGAGCATGGTGGGCTACAGTCCATGGGGTCACAAGAGTTGGACACGACTTAGCGACTGAACCACAGCTCCTGCTGACTCTCTGGGGATTTATTCCTTTGCCTTCTTCATTGGCTGCTCCAGGGACTGTTGTGTTCTCATTTCTCAGTGCTGTGAGCACCTTGGCCATCGAGCCCAGGTATCCTGGGTGAAAGGTCCAGGCATCCTCTTTCCTGGGAGGAGAGCCCTTAGGAGGTGCTTCCCCACAGCCCCACGGAGAAGGGGTTATTTTTACACCTAAGCAGATGGGGCGCTGTGAACCAGACTCCATGTGGCTTCCTATCCAAGGGAAAGATTCAGAATGTGTGTCTTTCCAGGACTTAGGATCATCTTTTTTTTTTTTTTTAATTGAGATGTAATTGACATGGAGAGAGCATATTTGTTTCAAGTGTGCAACAGACTGATTCAATATTTGTGTGTATTGAGAACTGATCACACTCTAAGTCTAGTTAACATCTGTCACCACACACAGTGACACATTTTTTTTCCTTGTGATGAGAACTTTTAAGAACTCCTGTCTCAGCAACTTTCAGAAATGCAACATAGTGTTTTTAACTACAGTCACTGTGCTGTATACCACATCCTCTTGACTTCATTTCGGTTCAGTTCAGTTGCTCAGTCGTGTCCGACTTTTTGTGACCCCATGGACTGCAGCATGCCAGGCTTCCCTGTCCATCACCAACTCCTGTAGCTTTCTCAAACTCATGTCCATCGAGTCGGTGATGCCATCCAACCTTCTCATCCTCTGTCATCCCTTTCTCCTCCCATCTTCAATCTTTCCCAGCATCAGGGTCTTTTCCACTGAGTCATTTCTTCACATCAGATGGCCAGAGTATTGGAGTTTCAGTTTCAGCATCAGTCCTTCCAATGAGTATACAGGACTGATTTCCTTTAGGATTGACTGGTTTAATCTCCTTGCTGTCCAGGGGACTCTCAAGAGTCTTCTCTAACACCACGGTTCAAAAGCATCAATTCTTTGGTTCTCAGCTTGCTTTATGGTCCAACTCCCACATTTATACATGACTATTGGAAAAACCATAGCTTTGACTAGACAGACCTTTGTCAGCAAAGTAATGTCTCTTCTTTTTAATATGTTGTCTAGGTTGACTTATTTATCTTTAATTGGAAGTTTGTATCTTTTGACCTCCTTCACCCAGTTCTCCCACCCCAACCCCCTGCCTCTGGCACCACCAGTCTGTTCTCTGTATCTTTGAGGTCAGTTTTTTTCCTGTTTGTTTTTTAAGATTCCACACTTACTGATCTTGGAGTTCAAAGCACTGTTTGTCTTTCTTGGTTTGACTTATTTCACTTAGCGTAAGGCCCTCAAGGTTTACCCGTGTTGTTGCAGATGGCAAGATTTCCTTCTTTATATGGCTGAATTATACTCCATTGAATATATACACCACATCTGTATCCATTCACCCATCAATGGACACTTTGGTTGCTTCTGTATCTTGGCGGCTATAAACAATGCAGTAAACGCAGAGGTGCAGATGTCTTTTCAAGCTAGTATCTCCATTTCCCTCAGATAAATACCCAGAAGCAGGATTGCTGGACCATATGGTAGTTCTGTTTTTAATTTTTTTGAGGAACCTCCATACTTTTTCCATAATGGCTGCACCAGTTGACATTCCCACTAATAGTGTAGGAGAATTCCCTTTTTCCCATGTCCTTGCCAACCATTATTTCCTGTCTTTTTGAAAATTGCCATTTTAATAGGTGTGCGGTGATATCTCATTGTGGTTTTGATTTGCATTTTCCTGACTAGTGATGTTGAGCACTTTTTCATTTACCTGTTGGCTATCTGTATGTCTTCCTTGGAAAAATGCCTATTCAGTTCCTCTACCCATTTTTTTTGGATTGTTTGGCTTTTTGCTCTAGACTCATATGAGTTTTTATATATTTTGTACATTAGCCCTTTATCAGATACATGATTTACAAATATTTTCTCCCTTTCAGTAGGTTGCTTTTGATTTTGTTGATGGTTTCCTTTGCTGCACAGAAGCTTTTAAGTTTGATGTTGTCCCACTTGTTTATTTTTGCCTTTGTTGCTTTTGCTTTTTTGCCAAGACCAATGTCAAGGGACTTATCACCTATGTTTTTTCCCTAAGAAAACTCATGTTCAAGTTTTTAATCCATCTTGGGTTAATGTTTGTATATGGTGTTAGGTAGTGGTTGGATTTTATTCTTTTGCTCAAGGCTCTCCAGTTTCCCAAGCACCATTTATTGAAGAGACTGTCCTTCCCCATTTTATATTCTTGGCTCCACTGTCATAAATTAATTGATCATATATGTGTGGGTTTATTTCTGGGCTCTCTTTGCTGTTCCATTGGTCTATTTGTTTCTGTGCCAATGCCATACTGTTTTGATTACTATAACTTTGTAATATTGTTTGAAACCAGGGAGCATGATACCTCCAGCTTTGTTGTTCTTTCTCAAGATTGCTTTATTTATTTGGAGGCTTTTGTGGTTCCATACAAATTTGAGGATTGTTTGTTCCATTTCTGTGAAAAATGGAATTAGAATTTTGATAGGGATTGTATTGAATCTGTAGATTTCTTTGGGTAGTGATAGTATGGACATATTAACAATATTAATTCTTCTAATGCATGAGAATAGAATCTTTCCATTTATTTGTATCTTCAGTTTCTTTTATCAATGTCATTTTTAGTGTATAGACCTTTCACCTCCTTTGTTAAATTTATTCTTGGATATTTTATTCTTGGAGATGCAATTATAAGTGGGATTGTTTTATTAACTCTTCCAATAGTTCATTTACTAGTGTATAGAAATGCAAAAGATTTTTGTATGTTGATTTTTCATTCTGCAACTTTAATTTGTTGATAACTTCTAACAGTTATTTGGTGGAGTCTTTAGGGTTTTCCATAGAAAATTTGTCATCTGCAAATAGCAACAGTTTTACTTCTTCCTTTTTTAATTTGGATGCTTGTTTTTTTCTTGCCTAATTGCTCTGGCTAGGATTTGTAATACTGCGTTGAATAAAATTAGCAAGAGTGGGCATCCTTTTCTTGTTACTGATCTTGGAGTTTAAGTTTTCAGTGTTTCACCATTTGAGTATGCTATTAGCTTGGGCTTATCATATTTGGCCTTTATTATGTATGTTCCCTCTATACCCACTTTATTGAGAATTTTTATCATGAATACATGTTAAATTTTGTCAAATGCTTTTTATGCATCTATTGGGATGGTCATATAATTTTTATCCTTCACTTGGTTAATGTGATATATCACGTCTGCGGATGTTGAACCATCCTTGCAACCATGGGATGAATCCCACTTGATTGTGCTGTATGTAGTTAATATGTAGTTGAATTCAGTGGGGGTGATATTTTATGGAGAACATAGTCTAACAACACTTGTTAACCTCTTGTGTGCCATAGACCTCCTTTCGGAATAATTTCAAGTGCCCCAAAAGAGAATATAAAGGGTTACAGAGGACAGTTACTTTAGATACAGCTCTCCCTACGGACAACCCTGCTGTTCTAGACTGTGGGAAGATCTGCCCTCACTGCTCCCAGGGGCCGCCAACAGGTAGCCGGGTCCCAGGCAGGGCAGATTTCGGCGAGCAGTAGCCAGGTGAATGTGAGGAGGGGGGCTTGGGGAAGATCAAGCATCAGGCCTGGGTAGGGGGACTGCGCGTCTGGACTGAGAGCCCAGCTCCGCATCTGCTGGCCGTGGTGGCAGCGGCAGCGGCAGTAGCAAACGCCTCCTTGCAGAGCACCCGCTGCGTCCGATTCTGTCCTCTCATCACTGCATTGAGTCAGTCCTCCACGGTCCCACCAGCCCTGGGTGTGCGTCCTCTCGCTGCTATTGGCTGGCAGGAGCCTGGGCCCGGAGGAGCTGGGTGACTTACTCAGGGTCTGGCTGCCCCTCCTGGGCACGGTAGGCAGGCAGGGTTGCCGCTCCTGCTGGAAAGCCCTGCACGTGCTCCATTGCTGCCTCTGCTGACACATGTCCCAGGGCCACTGCGCCCACCTCTTCCCACTTCCTTCATCACCCAGATCCATGCTCGGCCACCTCTGCTGTCCCGCTAGGCTGCCCTCCTGAGCCAGGTGGTCTTGTCCTTGCCTGTGTGTAGCCACCACCAGGATCCCCGATGGCACCTTTCCTGTGGCTACTTTGGGTCCCGAGGCAGCCGTGGCTCCACCCTGTGTTGGAGATGGGGACTTGTGGCTGGGGCCTGCATGGCCAGTGGCCAGGGTGGCCGTGTGGGGTGAAGGGAGGGAGCAGAGGATCTGGGCCAGGGACCTGGGCACAGCTCCTGGTCACACCTCCTGACCTGACACACAGTGCATGCTGTTTCTGCCCAGGATGCACGCTCGCCCTGCCCAGCAGCTCCGGGGCCTCCAGGGCACGCCTTCGAGGCCCAGAGACAGCATCATTTTGTCTCCTGATCCCTGGACCCTGTAGCAGGGGACGTCTCATCACCCGGCCCAGTCTACTCAGGGACTGTCATGTGTCCACCTGCAAGACATTCCTGGGCCCATCCCGCGGTCCGGTGCTGGTTGCTTTGCAGATGGCGGGGCAAAAAGCCAAGTCCCGGGCTTATGGGGACCACCCTCTGGGGAGGGGCAGACTCTCCCTGAACACTCTTGTCCAGGGTGGAGGTGATGGGGGCCCCGGAGGATCTGCCTTGCTCAGCTGGTCTCAGCTCAGGGGTGGGGTTGGCGTCTGGGACTCAAGGGCATCTGTGAGACAGCTGATTAGCCAGTGACTGATGCATCACCAGGGTGACTGGCAGTGTCAGAAGGGCAGCCGCACCCACAGCTCCATGGCGTGTCCGGTGTCCCTGAGGCCCAGTCATAGGTGTACCCCAGGCTGTCTACACTGGGCCCAGAATACAACAAGTGGCCAATTTACAAGGAAGGTGATACGTGGATGTGATAAAAAATGAAGATGGTACAGAAATTGTCCAGTATGGGGAGACTGTGCTGACCTTCATCCCCAGAGGCCTCCTGGGTCCGTGTTCTGCGCCTCCTTCCAGACACAGTGCCTGTGTGTCCTGGCGTGGGCTCGTGTGTGTGCATCTGTGTGTACGTGTCTGTGTGTGTGTCCGTGTCTGTTTGTGTCCATGTCTGTGTGCATGTTACTGTGTGTGTGCTCATGTCTGTGTATATGTTACTCTGTGCGTATGTCCGTGTCTATGTATATGTTACCGTGTATGTCCATGTCTGTGTGTATGTTGCTGTATGTGTATGTGTCTATGTGTATGTTACTGTGTGTGTATGTGTCTGTGTGTTTGTTACTGTGTGTATGTGTTTGTGGGCTTCCCTAGTAAAGAGTCCACGTACAACGCAGGAGATCCTGGTTTGACTCCTGGATCAGGAAGATCCGCTGGAGAAGGGATAGGCTACCCACTCCAATTTTCTTGGGCTTCCCTGGTGGCTCAGACAGTAAAGAATACACCTGCAATGCGGGACACCCAGGTCTGATCCCTGGGTCAGGAAGATCCCCTGGAGGAGGGCATGGCAACCCACTCCAGTATTCTTGCCTGGAGGATCCCATGGACAGAGGAGCCTGGTGGGCTACAGTCATGGGGTCGCAAAGAGTTGGACACCACTGAGAGACTAAGCACAGCACATGTGTATGTTTATTACTGTGTGTGTGTATATCTGTGTGTATGTGTCTGTATGTATGTTTCTGTGTGTTTGTATCTGTGTGTATCTGTTTGTATGTTTCTCTGTATGTATCTCTATACGTGTCTGTGTATGTTTCTCTGTGTGTATCTGTGTATGTGTCTGTATGTTTCTCTGTGTATGTATGTATGTTACTGTGTATGTGTCTGTATGTTTCCGTGTGTCTCTCTCTCTGTGTGTATGTATGTTTCTGTGTGTCTCTGTTTCTATGTGTATCTGTATGTTTCTCTGTGTATCTCTGTGTCTGTATGTTTCTATGTGTATCTGTATGTTTCCGTGTGTATCTCTGTGTATGTGTATGTATGTTTCTGTGTGTGTCTGTATGTTTCTATGTGTATCTGTATGTTTCTCTCTGTGTGTATGTATGTTTCTCTGTGTGTCTCTGTGTATGCATGTTTCCATGTGCATCTGTGTGTTACTGTGTGCGCACACACTACCTCATCAGTTGCCCTAATCCCCCCGCCCTCTGCCACCCACAGGTGTCCGTGCTGGTCCTCTTTGCCCTGGCCTTCCTCACCTGTGTCGTCTTCCTGGTCGTCTACAAGGTGTACAAGTATGACCGCGCCTGCCCTGACGGCTTCGTCCTCAAGGTAAGCCCCCAGCCCCTGGGGCCCCCAGTGCTTTTGTACTTTACTCCCCTGCTTGACTCACGGCTCCCAAGGGATGGGCCTAGAGTGGTGGGAGCTCCCGGTGGGGGCCCTGCGGGCAGGGCAGGGGGTGCAGTGGGGATGTGGGGTGAGTCCCCTGCCTGGCAGGCCCAGTGCAGCCCCTGGGGGTGTGGTGAGGAAGTGGAGGTCCCGGGAGAGGGAGACCTGCACTGCCACGCGGGGGTCGGGAGCCCAGCCCTGCGAATGTGCGTCCCTGGTCTGCCTGCCGCAAAACACGGCTGGACTCTCTCTGGACGGATGATGCTCGCTTTGCTGAGCCGTGTGACTCCTCTTTCCTCAGAGGCTGCATGGAGAAGCAGACGCGGGGGACTGCAGGACTAAAGGGAGAAGAACAAGGGCGGGGCTGGGGTGAGGGGACATGCAGGAGGTGGTGATGCGCACGGGCCAAGGGCTTGCTCCTGAGTCCCCCACAGTCGGATCTGGGCCCCGTTTGGTTCTGAACTTCCTGGAGCCAGTATGAGGAGGAAGACCCTGTGGGTTCCAGGACTTGGTGCTGCTGGAATTAGGCAGGACCCGGTACTGAGCAGGAGGCGACCCAGCCTGGTCGCCGCTGTCACTGGGCGCCCGCGCTTTGGCCGATGCTAATGTGAGGGCCGCGGGGCCCTCGTATGGGCTCTTCCTCTCACAGCTCGAGCTCCTGACATTCTGTGCCCATCACGTGGGAGGTCTGTGAGGGCGCCCTGCAGGCCCCTGGGGAAGGACTCCGGGCTGGCGGAAGCCTGCCTGCCCCTTCCACCAGCCCCTGTGCGCACTCTGGTGGGGCCCAGGCTAGAGGAGTTGATGGTCTGTTTGGAGGCTCAGAAGATGCTGGGGTTTAAAGGAGGCGGATCCAGAGGGCTGGGGGCCAGCAGGGCAGAGCCAGGTGGGTCAGTGGGGTGGTAGGCAGCTCCCAGGTACCTGCTGGCTGGTCCATACATGGCCCACCTGGTGGGGGAGCCAGCCATGGCTAGACTGGAGTGTTGGCCAGAGACCCCTGGGGGACGGGGGAAGTGATGGGACAGTCATTCGGGTGGCTGTGGAGGCTGTGGGTTGGAAGGGAGTGACAGGGGGCCAGTGAGATGACCCGGGAGGCTAGTAGAGGGGAGCAGGGGAGAGATGGGGGTCTGGACAGGTCGGGGTTCTGAGGATGGAGCAGGAGTGACTCTGGGAGGCAGGGGCGGCAGGGCAGGAGGGGAGGACCCAGGGGTCACGGAGGAGCCAGGGTGACACGGGAACTGTGCCCTGATGGAACCTGGGTGTGTGGAGCATGACTTCCTGGGGACCAGAGCCCTCATCCAGGTGGACTGCTCACGCATACCTGAGGCCACAGCCCCCCTCGGGGCTTCCTTCTGGCTCATTCTCTGTGACCCTGAGTGCAGAGGAGGGCGGGTCCGAGCTGTCTACTCCATCTTTGCATGGCCAGGTTCTGCTAGATTCACTGGTCCAGGTGGGGTCAGGGAGATGAGGGCCAGTCCCTGGGCTCACCGCAGCGCTGGACGGGGCAAGCATGTGCCTGTTTAATAGACTCTGTAGATTGATGCTGGGCTCAGCCAGCCTTGGGGATTTAGAGCCCCAGGGAGATTGTTCTGGATCTTCGTCCGCTGGGACTTGGCAGTCTCCCCTGGCATCTGAGGGGCGGTGTCTGTAATGGAGAAGGGAAGCCTGGAGGGCCGGGGAGCTGCAGACCTGTTTCCGCTGCCCTCGGGCTACGGCTGGAGCAAGGAAGGTGTGAGTGTGTCTCCTTCCTCCCTTTCTGCGTGTTCGCACATGTAATCAAATGCCGCCACGTGACAGTTTACAGGGGCTTTTACCTCAGATCTTTGATGCTCCCAGAAACCCTGTGGGGTAGATGTCGTTAGGCCCCATGATACCAACAGGAAATTGAGCTCAGACATGTCTGTGGTGCCCAAGGTTAGGCCCTGCCCTTCATTCATTACTCAGTGTGTATGAAGGGCCCCCTCCTGTGTGTGTGGTGGGGTGCTGGGCGTGCTGCAGGGCGGACAGGCAGTGCTGGGTGCCTGCCCTCGAGCTCCCGTTCTAGCAGCAAGCCAGCAGACAGATGCCCAGATGATGTGCGTGCTGCCAAGAGTTAGGAAACAAGGAATACAGGGTGACTGAGTGTCTGTGGCCACCTCTTCCAGGAAGACCACAGGGCTTGTCCGGCAGGGATCTAAATGAGGAGGGGGCATTGGTGCAAACCAGCTGTGGGCAGCGCTTGTGCTGGGGGGACAGAGTGGCCTGGGCCCCCGAGGGAAGGGCTGATGGGCACAGGTGCCCAACTTCTGGGATGCATGGAGGGGCGGGGACCAGCCCCTTGCTGAGGCTGGCCCCAAACTGAGGAATGTCACAGGAGATTTCAAAGGGCAGACGTGCGCTGCAGAGGACGCTAGGTCTCTAGCTTTTTTTTTAAATCATGAAGTCACTGTGCGAGCACTATAGAAAGGTCTTAAACATATGGGAACCGCCCCAGACCCCCTTGAGGTGTTTACGCTTGGGCGTTCCTTGTACACTTCCTCTTGGGGAGCCTCCATGTGAGGTTTAATAGCCGACCAGGGCTGTTGGGACACTTTTCCTGGGCTCCCTCACCCATCTGGTTGTCGTTTGATGTTTAGAGGCTCCGTGACCTCCCCGCGCTCACCCCTGACTGACATGTGGCTCTGCTAGGGTCTCTCTGGCCCAAGAGGGCAAGGTCACAGCTTCCTGGGGTCTTGCCTGCCACCGGCTCGCCCCCTCCGCGCCCCTGCAGTGCCTCCTGAGCATCCCTGTCTTGCCACCTTGCTGTGTCGGCAGCAGCAGGACCGTCTTGTTTTCTTTGGCCTGGGCACCTGGAGAAGCGGGAATACCCTGTCCTGTCTGGAGGCCCGTCTCAGCCTGGAACAAAGTCACTTGCTGCCCAGCAGGTGCTGGTGGCTTCAGAAGGTCGTGCCAGACCCTGTGCTGATGGCGTGGACAGAGTGGAGGCGAGGTGGCAGTGCAGAGGGGCAGAGGGTGGTTGCTGGCTCTCTGGATGGGGGCCAGTTCACCTGCAGGGCTGGCCTGGGAGTGAACAAATGGTTCAACCCTGCAAAGCATCCCTGCTCCCCTATGCCCAGGTGTAGCTAGAGGTCAGGACACCAGTGAGAGGTCAGGACATCAGAATCTGCCTGCAATGTAGGAGACCCAGGTTCGATCCTTGGGTTGGGAAGGTCCCCTGGAGGAGGGCATGGCAACCCACTCCAGTATGCTCACCTGGAGAACCCCATGGACAGAGGAGCCTGTACAGTCCATGGAGTTGCAGAGAGTCAGACACGACTGAGCAACTCATACACACAATGAGCACAGCTGTTCTGGTAAACTTTTGTGGCTTCCCTGAAATATCAATAACCTCAGATATGCAGATGACACCACCCTTATGGCAGAAAGTGAAGAGGATCTAAAAAGCCTCTTGATGAAAGTGAAAGAAGAGAGTGAAAAAGTTGGCTTAAAGCTCAACATTCAGAAAACGAAGATCATGGCATCTGGTCCCATCACTTCATGGGAAATAGATGGGGAAACAGTGGAAACAGTGTCAGACTTTATTTTTCTGGGCTCCAAAATCACTGCAGATGGTGACTGCAGCCATGAAATTAAAAGACGCTTACTCCTGGGAAGAAAAGTTATGACCAACCTAGATAGCATATTGAAAAGCAGAGATATTACTTTGCCAACAAAGGTCCGTCTAGTCAAGGCTATGGTTTTTCCAGGGGTCATGTATGGATGTGAGAGGTCGACTGTGAAGAAAGCTGAGTGCCAAAGAATTGATGCTTTTGAACTGTGGTGTTGGAGAAGACTCTTGAGAGTCCTTTGGACTGCAAGGAGATCCAACCAGTCCATCCTAAAGGAGATCAGTCCTGGGTGTTCATTGAAAGGACTGATGCTGAAACTGAAACTCCAGTACTTTGGCCACCTCATGTGAAGAGGTGACTCATTGAAAAAGATCCTGATGCTGGGAGGGATTGGGGGCAGGAGGCGAAGGGGACGACAGAGGATGAGATGGCTGGATGCCATCACCGACTCGATGGACATGAGTTTGAGTGAACTCCAGGAGTTGGTGATGGACAGGGAGGCCTGGTGTGCTGTGATTCATCGGGTCGCAAAGAGTCGGACACGACTGAGCGACTGAATTGAACTGATAACTCAGTTGGTCTAGAATCCGCCTGCAATGCAGGAGACCCCAGTTCGATCCCTGGGTTGGGAAGATCTCCTAGAGAAGAGATAGGCTACCCACTCCAGTATTCCTGGGCTTCCCTTGTGGCTCAGCTGGCAAAGAATCTGCCTGCAATGTGGGAGATTTGGGTTCAATCCCTGGGTTGGGAAGATCCCCTGGAGAAGGGAAAGGCTACCCACTCCACTGTTCTGGCCTGGAGAATTCCATGGACCATATAGTCTGTGGGGTCGCAGAGTCAGACACGACTGAGCGATGTTCACTTCACTTCACTCCATCTTCACTAAACCAGCAACATGAGTCTCGCATCTCTGAGGCGAGGCAGTAGCTGCAGCAGCCGCAGCAGGGAAAACACCCATGGAGCCTGCCTGGGCTTCAGAGGGGCCTGGTTGGGGAGGAGGTGGCTGGATCTGCTGTCAGAGTCAACTTACTTACACAGCTCCACCAGACCCCAGAGCTCTCTAGACCTCCTGCCCCCAACCATGTCCCATCCTTCATGCCCGGCCCTCTTCCCAGACCCGGAGTGATGAAGCCACAGCTTGGAGGTCTGGGTTGGATGAGGCGCGGTGCCTTCCCTCTGCAGAGTGCCCATGCCCGCCCCTTCTTAGTGTGGGTGGCAGAGCGGAGGCCGTGTGGCAGGCGTGGGGCTGCAGGCCTGGGCTCGGCAGGTCTGTGGATCCCCAGTGCCTGGCCCTGAACTGGCGTGGTGGCTCTGAACCCCATGGGCAGCCCCCACCGTGGGAGAGCCCCCGACCCTCGGGCTGACAACGCCTCTTCACAGATGCAAGGCTGGTGTCCTCTGTAAGAACCGTTCAACGTGGAGAGGGAGCCCTGGGTCACGCTTGTTCAGGCTTCTAAATGGGCTCAAACAGGAGCCTTTCTAAGACCTGGATGTGGTCCCTTTTCCCCCACAAATCACCTGTTGAGCCCTCTGTGACTGCTCCTGACACCGGACAGTAGTCCTGAACAGTGGGAAGGCCTCCGGGTCCTGAGGGTGGCGTGACCGCCTGGTGCCCAAAGAGGGCCTCGTGAAGGCTGTGGTATTCCCTGGGTTCCCGTGGTTCCGGCCGTAGGAGCAGCTCCTTCTGCCAAGCCTGCCCTCCTGGCCTCCCCGCCAAGCCCTGCAGAGCACCGCCATCCCCACCTCTGAGGAAGCCGAGGGCCCAGCGGGGACCAGGCCAATGGGCTGCAGGGCTTGATGAACGCTGGTGGAACTTGAGACTGCTGGGGTTGCAGCCCTGCCCTGGTGCCCCGGGGACCTTGCTGCCTTGTTTCTCACTGTTATGCCTTTGGGCAGAGTGTTCACCGTAGGCAGCTTTGTGGGTGGAGTCGAGTTCCCTGAGCAGAGGCCCTGGGCTGGAGCTGGGTTCTCACCCAGGTGGGTCTCGCTGGCCACATCTATGAAATGGAACTAAGGGATCCCAGCTCACGGGGAGATACTGTGCCCACAAGGCGCTCGGCCGCTTACTCAGAAGGAACCAGTATGGTGGCCAGGCCCGGGTCTGGTGATGGGCCTTGGGTCTGCAGGATAGACCCCCCCCAAGGAATAGGCCCTTAACAGGGAGGAGCTAACCTGCCTTTAGCTTCTGGAGGCTGAGGAAGCCTGCGTTGGGCAGGGACGAGGCTCTCAGAGGAGGTTCCCCTTGTGTCCAAGGCCGGCGTTCATGTCCACTGGGCAGCAGCTGCCACCGGCCATGCAGGTGACCATCGGAGACCCGTTGTGGTCTCCATGCTGGGCCCACGCAGGGAGGCACAGGAGCGCTTTGAACAGCCGGGGTCTTGCTGGGCCCTAGGGCGTTGGCGGGATCCCGCCGGTGTGCTTGCCCGTGAGGTGGTTGAGGCTAAGACGCTGCTCCAGGGTTATCTGAGCACTGGATCCTGCGGGCAGGGCTGGGAATCCGGTTTAAAACTCTCTGGTGACCGTGATGTGGCCGAGCCTGGAACCCCTGTCACTTCACGCTCCCTTCACCTTGTGACAAGGAGACGGTGGCGGTGCTGTGATGCTTCTGTCGTTTGGAGACACAGATGGTGTGTCCCGCCAGATGGAAGGCTCTTCTCTTGTTAAAGCCGCGGCTGGCAGGCAGTGGGGCTCCGGGAAATCTTCCTGGAGCCCCTGTTCTGTCTTGGGCAGCGCTGCCAGCCCCTGGGGGGTGTTGTCCCTTTCCTGGCAGGGACCAGTCTAGGAGGTCAAAGCCGCTGAGAAGGGGCCGCAGGAGCAGTGGAGGGCAGGCAGCTTCTCTGTTGGCTCCCCTTCCAACCTGCCTCTGCCACACCCCTCACATCCCACTGGCCAGAAGTTAGTCCCACGGAGGGACACACCCCTCACATCCCTTTGGGCAGAAAGTCCCCTGGACGGACTCATCCCATTGTGGACGGACACACCCCTCACACCCCATTGGCCAGAAATTGGTGCTGGGAGGGCTGGGAAATATCCTGAGCTGGGCGCTCTGTACCTGCTGAGCTCTGGGAGAGGGGGTTGGTGCAGACCGTTGGCAGCCCGCCACCCTTCCTCGAGGGCTTGTGTGTGTGTGTGTGGGGGGGGGGGAGTGGGGGGGGTGGTGACAGTGGGTGGTGGCTTAGCCAGGCTTCTGGATGGACGAAGAAAGGCAGCTTTTGGCGGTGGGGGTGGGGGGGGCGGGCTAGACTCTAGGTGAGCTGACGAGAGCCAGGGATTCATGTCTCCACGCCCAGTCTGCCCCGGGTTCCGTGGTCGGTAGGGAAGCGCCTCTTCCCTAGTGGACAGCTTCCCCGGGAGGGCCTCCCTCTCAAGTGCCCTGGTGGGGTCCTCGTGGCTTCCTGCTGCTCTCTGGTTCTCAGGGTCACACCAGTCCCTCCCGACCCCCTGACCCTTGCCTTCTTCTCCAGGCGTTTGTGTCCTGAGACTCCTCGCCCTCTGCTGTGGCCACGGGCCTCTCTCTAGCCTGTGTCCCGGGTCCTCCTGCCCCCAGGCCCAGCTCACGTGCCCTCAAGTGTGCCTCCCCTCACCCCCGTGCCCCCAGCTGGCTCACAGAAGCCTTTCTTCACTGTTGCGTCTGGTGGACATGTCAGAAGTTCCACTGTATTCTAGTACATTTAAAATGGCCTTCCCTGATAACTCAGGTGGTAGACTCCAGCGGCAATGCAGAAGGCCCTGGTTCGACTTAAATCGCGAGTGTAAGATCTCTAGAGCAACAGGAAGGACCGCTAAGTCCCTTCACTGTGGCGTTACAGACGCCCCTCCTGTTACGATGCCATCAACGCCAGGCGGTTAGCTCAGCATTGAGTCTCTCCCAAACCCACGGAGGTACTTGGTGACCACGGGTGTTACCCGGAGACTCACGGGCCCGCCTCCTGCGTCAGTGTGTGTGTCTCAGGGGCCGCTTGTCTTGCAGAACACCCAGTGCATCCCAGAAGGCTTGGAGAGCTACTATGCCGAGCAAGACTCCAATGCCCGGGAGAAATTTTATACCGTCATTAACCACTACAACCTGGCCAAGCAGAGCATCACCCGCTCCGTGTCGCCATGGATGTCCGTTCTGTCGGAAGAGAAGCTCTCGGAGCAGGAGACGGAGGCCGCCGAAAAATCCGCTTAGCGAGATGGGCAAGTTCCTTAATGGTGTCGCTTGAAGGTAACAAGGGGACTTTGAGGGACATTTCATCAAATATAATTACTGATAATTTATAGAGGTTACTCATGTATGGTGCAACCGCTTCTGTTTGCTAATTGCTGCTTTGCAAATACAACTTGCTGCGGACCATTCACGGGCGTAAAGTCAAGTGCATATCAGCACTGCTTAGGGAGCTCTGCCACCACTTTCCATGTTAGGGAATCTTAATTTAGTGACTTTCCTGGGATTTATTGGATGCTGTCAAAAAAAAAAATTTACACTGGATATGCAAGGGGTTTGAACTTCAGATAAATAATAATGCATTTTGTGGAATTTTTTTTTTCCTTTTAAACCACCTTGCTGTTTTGCAAACCTTACTCCACAGCCGTATCTAGAGTGATCTCTGCTGTGCTAAGGGCAAGCTGTACTTCATGTTTCTTCCCACCTCCCAGAAGGGTACTCCGATAGGCCAAGAAGCCCATGCCCCAGAGTGAGTGGTGGAGGACGGTGGGAAGGAAGCAGAGAGGCCCGGAGGCGGGGGCGGCCATGCCCTCCTCCCCCGCGCTCACTGCCGAGTGCGCAGGCGCTGCAGCGAGGAGGTGCGGCCTCTCTGTACAGAGGGCGCTGGCCAGACAGAGGAGTCAGTGTGGCCCCTCAGTACCTGTGAACTGGGTCAGAGCACGTGAGGTGGGGGCTCTGGGAGGAGGGGACCCCGGGCCACAGGCTGCAGATCCCCGTCTCCCAGTAGGTAGTCTTGTCTGTTCTGTGATGGGCGGAGTAGGAATGAAACCCAACCAGCCCTTTTGTCCACGTCTATTATGAACAAGTTTGCACCGACATGCCCATGTTAGCAGGTTAGTTTTGGAACACTTAGTTGGGTGGGAAAAGTGAACAGTGTAATTGCTGGTATAAGTCAAGGCTATGTTGATTTTTATTTTGTGGGACAGATGTAACTCCTTTGATGTAAGAAACAGGCTGGAAAGGCTGGGAGGGGGGGCTGCAAGTCCAATTATGACATTTCCATTCACAATCTTTGTAAGACAATTACGTTTCAGCCTGAATCTTGACATTAAAAGTATATGTTTACAGAATTACCAGTTAGATAAACCAAGTGTGTAAGACGATTAAATAGAAAAAAAGACATTCACAGACATTTTCTTCCGTGTTATTTGAATGTGTTGTTTCTGGTGGACATGTCAGAAGTTTCAGTTTTTTTTGTTTTTTTTTTAGATCAAAAATAAATGACAAATAGTGCAAGCTGTGTTGTGAACAAGCATGGTGGTCATGGCCATCTCCATTACTGTTCCCTGAAATGTGCTTTCAAAACACACAGTATATTTTATTATTAAGGGTGTCTGGAAACAATGACTGTGACCTTGGAGGAGTGGGTGGGCACGTAGAGTTGTGGATGTTGTGAGGCTGTGGGGACGCAAAAGAGCAATAACTGTGCCAGAAGTCCTCCTGTGTAGAGGATCCATCAGCCAATTCCAGCCCATGTCAACGCAGTGCCAAGGCAACCCTGTTTGTGTTTTCTAGTAGATGTGTATTTTATAGACTGTAAACTCGTTCACATGTAACTTTCGACATTCTCACTCTGTGCGAATAAAGAACACAAGGATCCCTGTGGAGGCCCTGGACTGTCTTGTGGAGGAGCCCTTGACCATACCCTGGGGCCCACGAGTACCAGGGACTTTCTGCACAGATGTGGTTGCAGATGCCTCACGAATCTGTACCAATGCGCGTTTCTGACTCCTGGAGCCTGGGTGGGAGGAGAGGCCCTGGCCCTTCTCTGGACGCAGCTTCTGGGGGGCCCCAGGGGCAGGAAGTCAGGCCTCCCCTACCCGCCCCCCTCTGCTGCAGGAAAGTGCTGGGAGGAGCCAGGCCTCTGCCCACATTTCTTCCCCGACAGGAGGCAGGTGGCCCGCAGTGACATCCTAACCTTGGACCCACCAATAAGACAGTAAGTGGCCGCGGTTCTATACTAGTTTCACAGGGTGAATGAAGGCGAGCTGGCTTTTCCTCTGCTCAGGAGTCTGTGCATCAGTTGCTCAGGCACACAGGAAACCACAGGGAGCGCAGGTCATCTGCCCTGGGGAGCTACTGACCAGCGTTCTTACTGCTGGGGTGGGGAACGGCCGCTGCCTCCTCTGAATCGGAGACGTTCGTGGAGCAGGAAGCCCACCAGGCCCCCTCAGCCCCCGCCCCCCAGCAACCCCATCAGGTACAGGAATAACCACCCACCCGCTCCTTCCCTCTGGCCTCAGGATTGCAGCGCAGACCAGTTTCAGTTGTGTGGTTTTCTTTTTCATTACTGAATGCTTAAGCCACAGGTCTGGTGTCCCTTCTGTGAGCACACGTCTCAGCCCGCTCCCATCAGTGGCTCTGGTGCTGGGCGCCGTCCCCTGGGCCGCCTAGCTGTCGTACCAATCGAGGAAGAGCAGGGAGAAGGAGCACATCACCAGGAAGAAGAGCACCCACACCCGGAAGCCGGCGTTGTTCTTGATGGCCTGGGGGAGGAGGGGAGGGGGTTGGTCCGAAAGGCCCGTGCGTGTCCGCCAGCGCCCCCCCTGCAGGGCTGGGACTGTGGGGGCAGCTCCAGCCTGTCCCTACCTTGCACGGATGGCTTAGTTTTTAAGCAAAACCGAAAGGTGGGTTTAAGATCTATTAGAAGACAGACGGGGTGTCTTACCCTCGCTGGTTAGCCACCATGTGGTGCCTCTGCACGAGTCCCCCAGGAGAAACGGCTCACGTCCGCCCAGGGTTAGACCCACGCAGGCAGGCTCAGCATGCGTGTCTGCTACCCTGGCCTGCGTTTCCTGGCAGTGCGATGGAGGTGGTGGCCCAAGAGTGGTCCCACATCAACCCAAACCTGAGGACTGCACCCAGAAAATAAAGTCCACTCGACAGAGTCGACTCTGGTGGTCCCGTCAATGACCAGGGCTCTGGTCCAACCCCTGTGGCACCCAGCCTGGACTTAGGGAGTGGCCCCTGCACCCCAGAATGCTCCTCTGCAGGGCAATGAATGGGCCCTGGGCTGGGCAGGATGGAACTATGGAACTGGTCCATCCAGTGCATGGTCCTGCGACCTGCCCTGTGTGTGCGGCCTTGACAAGGTGACCACCACCCTGGACTCAGTGCCTTCAAGTCAGACTCGGGGCCTAGAGTACCCACCTCTCTGATGTCTTCATTGCCCTCCTTGATATTCTCAGTTGCTCCAACTACTAACTGGTGAATACTGTCAATCTCAGCTTCCTGTGGAGGACAACAGCAGATAAATATAACTGTCCTCCTTCCCCAAGTGCCTGTCACAGCAGAAACAGCAGCTGCCGCATGCAAAGGGCAGGGGCTTTACACACGTGAACCCACATGTTCTCACAGCACCCAGGAGGTAGGCAACACTCCCATTTTACCAAAGGGAAACTTCCGGCTCAGAGAAGCTTAGTAACTTTCCCGGAGACACACAGCACCCAAGTGGCAGGACTGGGACTGGACGGGGGCCTGTGCTCCCTCCACCCCGGCTTGCCACCTCCCCGTCCACTCACCAGACAGGAAGGGACAAACGTACGAGCTCGATCACAGAGCGGCTGCCACACACCAGGGCTTTCAAGGTGCACATGGCTTTAAAACACACACAGTAGCTTCAAAATGGTGCTTTGGTTTGCAAAATTTTAGTCAGAATACTTGGAAAGCTTACATGTGGGCTCCTGGGCTTACACAGAAGTGTCTGGCTAATAACCCACCCTGCACCCCAACACTGCCCTCTAAGGGGCAGGGCTGGCTGTCCTTCCCCCTTCCTCTAGGGGGTGGGTGGGAATGTAAACAAGCTCGGGTTTTAGGGAAACCAGACTGACATGGAACCGGTACCGCAGAGAGGAAAGCAACCTTCAGCCACCCGCTTCCCAGCAGTGAGAGCCACACAGTGGAAGACCCGAGGGCCAGGGACCGCCTTGTTCTCTAACTGCGTCCTGGAGATGCTCCCAGTGGGGGCAGGTGCTCCCATGAGTGTGTTGTGAGAGCCACCTTGCAGCACAGATGAGAAATCCAGACACACTGAGCTCTTTTCAGGTCTTAGAAATCCCGGGAAGCCAGGTGCGGCTCAGTCTGTGCTCTGCAAGCCCCTCCCAGGTCAAGCCCCGGAGCCCTGGGTGTGACGCAGGCTGGGCCTTGCTCCCACCCCGCGGGCTGCCTGTCCAGAACTCCAGGACAGCTGCTTCCTGTCCGAGAAGCAGCCCCCTAACCAGAAGCAACTGTGAATGGCAGTCAGTGCCCCTCGGCGGCTGGGCTGAGGAGCAGACACAACGGCTGTGGAAGAAGCGCTGCTAGTGCACTCGGCCACTCAAGACCTGAGTGCTTCTCGCTGCACGTAGGCCCCGCCCGCTGGTGAAGCTCTGGCTGTGCCATGACAACAGGGCATCACCCAGGTCGGCCGCAGCCACACCCACATATAACAACGGTTCCCAGTTCAGTTCCGGATCGAGAGCCCAGGGCGGGCCAGGCACTTCCTATTCTCCACCCAAGAGGGACACGCGTGACCTGGGCCCCAGTCTGCAGAGGGGGAGGGGGCTGGGGAGTACCGCAGGTCATACAGCGAGCAATGGAGAACCAGGTTGGAGCTGGCTGGCTGGCTCTGCTGGGGCTTGGAGAGGGAGACATCTGATTGAGCTGTTTTCTGTGTTAGGTGGCTGAACTGATGCCCATTAGGCTTCTAAATGGAGGCTTAACATACATGGACTAGAACAGTTCCTGCAATGTGCTCATGAAAAAAGCAACTCCTGCAAACCTGAACAGCCTCGTGTGCCCAGTCTGCAATGATCTGACTCCGGCTGTGTGGTTTAGGGGACATTTTGTGAGTGGAGTCTCTTAAGTCAAGTGGCCCAGTTTAACAAAGTGGAGAAAAATGATTTTGTCCTTCAAACCTTCCAGTCTGTGGATGCTGAATACAAAAGGGAAATTTTATCAGGTGTTTTCTAAAAATTTTGTTGGTTAGTGGCTAGAACTTCCAACAGCAGGCAGGTAGAAATGAAGTGAAAATCCACTTACGAGAACAGTCACACTTCCTGTGAGGACGGGACACCTGAGGTGGCAGGGACCTGGCATCTGGGCGGGCCGAGCCTGAGCCTGCAGCACTGCTGATTGTAAAGCTGCTACCCATCAGGCACTGTGCTGGGCACTTTCCGTGGGTTATGTCTGTGCCTTACGACAACCATACAAAGCCTGCTCCGTTTTATAGACGGAAAAATACTGTGGCTCAGAGAGGCTCCCCAGCTTTCCCGAGGGCACCCAGAACCGCAACCTAGCTGCCTCCCTTGCCCATGGGCTCTGCCGCATGGGGCTGGGGCATGTGGAAAGTTGTCCCACAGTCCATGGAATTCTCTAGGCCAGAATACTGGAGTGGTAGCTATTCCCTTCTCCAGGGGATCTTCCCAACCCAGGGATCCAACCCAGGTCTCCTGCATTGAAGGCAGATTCTTTGCCAGCTGAGCCATCAGAGAAGCCCAAGAATACTGGAGTGGGTAGCCTATCCCTTCTCCAGGGGATCTTCCTGACCCAGGAATCAAACCGTGGTCTCCTATTACAGGTGGATTCTTTACCACCTGAGCCAGCAGGGAAGCCCAAGAATACCAGAGTGGGTAGCCTACCCCTTCTCCAGCAAATCTTCCCAAGCCAGGAATTGAACCCAGGTCTCCCGCACTGAAGGCCTATTCTTTACCAGCTGAGCCACAAGGAAACAGTTGCAGAGGCCTGATGACCTCAGAAGAAATGTCCCAAGTTCTGAGTAGATGCCCCTGTAAGATAAAGCTGAAAACAATTATTTTTTCTTACCTGCTGTAAAACCTTCTCTGTGAAGATCTCTTGGAGTCTGGTGATTTCAACCACTTTCCCTTCGATTTGCCTTCATTAAAAAAAAAACAGATACACATTAACTGTTAGTACCTGGTGATCTTAACAGCAATGTCACGCATTTCTAAAGAAGTCGTCTCTTCTAAGTGAAGGCACGGGAGGGGGGAGCACCGTGGTGACTCACAGTGGCCTGCTCAGGACACAGGCTCAGGAGGGCAGAGGCTCGTGCTCCTTACTGGTCCCCCTTTAATGCCCTTCAGCTTTCTGGGTGTACTGGATGCTTTGGAAGCCCACTGCTACCACTTCATAAGCTGACCCCCGGGACCCCTGACTCCTGAGTCAGTGCGGGGCCAGGAGCACATGGCTGTACCCAGTAGTTACAAAAGGCAGAGTCTCCTTTAATGCCGAGCCCTGTCCTAGCAACACGGTCACACGTGGTGGGGATTCAGAAGAAAACGCCAGAATATGCTGTCACCCAAAACCCTGTTACCACTCAGCAGGTTAGAGGAAAGGGTACATTTGCCATTCAAACCAACTCTCTGTGGAAAGGAAGCCTCCTTTGATTCCGGCTGAAAATATCCCATCTGGGTTCAGCACCGGAGCATGTGGGCCTCTCCTGGTTGCCTGGACGGCACAGGCGACCCTGGGGTGGTCTAGTGGGTGTGCGTCTAGAGGCTGAGCTCCCAGCCCAGGAGGAAGCGATGTTCGGTGGGGAGATGACTCCTCCAGACCAGGTGAGGGAAGCAGAAGAGAGGAGAGTGAGGAGGGGCCAGGGCGGGAAGAGCCCCATCTTGAAGAAGGACTGGGAGGCCCGCAGAGGAGGGCAGAGGCCACAGAAGAACCCAGGGCAGTGGTCAGGGGAAACCCTGCACTCAGTCTCCAGGGCTGCAAGGCTGACATGTCAGGACGCGTCTTCTTTTGGGAAGTGGCCACGATGCAACAAGAGTTTCAGCACGTCCTTTCAGAACACTCCCGGCATTCCCAGGGCAGCAGGCCTGAGCGCTTTCACTGGAGGGCTGGGCAGTGACCCTACTCATGTGGGCCACGGCCATGGGCCTTCTGTGTGGCTGATAGCCTGGTCAGGGAGCAGCCAGACCCCAGAGGAGCCCTCTGCAGGGCTTCCCTCTGCCAGCCGTCCCTGCTGCTGCTAAGTCGCTTCAGTCGTGTCCGACTCTGTGCGACCCCACAGATGGCAGCCCACCAGGCTCCCCTATCCCTGGGATTCTCCAGGCAAGAATACTGGAGTGGGTTGCCATTTCCTTCTCCAGTGCACAAAAGTGAAAAGTGAAAGTGAAGTCGCTCAGTCGTGTCTGACTCCTAGCGACCCCATGGACTGCAGCCTACCAGGCTCCTCCGTCCATGGGATTTTCCAGGCAAGAGTACTGGAATGGGGTGCCATTGCCTTCTCCGGCCAGCCATCCCTATTTACACTTAATTAACCCCTTTCATCTTAGGGTAGCTAGGTAAAGACAATCTCCTCCTGGCAGCTGTCATGACATGTGCCATCATGACCTTTCAGATGGGGCTGCAGCACCTGGGAACCTGGTAGCGGCCCACAGAGGGTACCTCGCAGGCCCACAAGTTGAGGGGCAGTGAATTCGGGTAGCTTCCTTACGGGGGGCTGGAGGCAGGGGTAGCTACATTTGGCCCAAGGGCCACATGTGGATGCCTGAGCACCAAACTAAATGAGTAAAGTTTCTACTTTCTGGGAAAGTTGTAAACTAGGCCATTTGCTCACCCGGGAACCCCACAAACATACCTCACTTCATCAAACAGGCTGTTCATTTCACCAATCAGGCGCTGATTTTCTTGTTCAAACTGTAAGGAAACACACATTAACTCAAGTCTGAAAGCAACCCACCCAAAGGCAAGTGTCTAGCACAGTGAGTCTGTGCAGAACTCTTTGATCTGTCCTCCGAGAATTACGCCGGAGCCCCTCTTTCCAGCATGGAGTGAGTCAGCGTTACTGGAAGACCTTGAGCATTCACGTGAGGATAGCCAGGCTGCAGGAAGAAAATGAAACCCCGCAGTGCAGTGGGGCTGCCTGAGGCTAGACTTCTCATCTCACTTGTTTGAACCGCAAGCGTACAAGCTGACTTTTATGACTGATGGCGAGCGTGGAGCAGTGTGGGTCATCCCCATGATGCGTGCACCACGTTGTGTGTGTCTCCGACCTTCTGTGTGACTGTGAGCTGCCTGGACCCACACACCTGTTCCAGCTGCAGTCACACATGCAAATGTCCTCTGAGGCACCTCTGTGCCAGGCACCGCACAGGGAAGAGAAGGGAGCTCTTGGCCTGCAGAGGCTAGAAATCCAGCTGAGGACCAGGCCACCCTGCCTTAGTACAGCAGCAGGGATGAGGAAGATGAGGGGCGGGGGTTTGGTTCACCTGGGTGCGCTGTGCTCTGCCTCTGCCCCTGCCGGGGAGCAGCCTTGCTATCCTGGCTGGTGCCTTTCCATGCTGCTCTGCCAGGTTTCCTCGGCACCCTTGCTGGCTTCATGCCTTCCCTGCTGTCTAAGGTCTGCCCTCCCTCCCTTTTGGTCTAGGTGATCTGGTCCATTCCATCCCTGCACCATGAGCATGGGGCCGCTCCACACAGAGGCCTCCACTCCACCCCAGACCCACCGGGTCAGAAGACAGAGAGGGGGGGCGGCAGGGGGTTGGGGGAGTGCTGGAGAAGCCCCCCCGAAGGGCCACCCCAACCACAGCAGGCTGCCTTGCCGGTTGCTGAGATGGTACTGAGATGGCCCTCCTAACTGTGCATTAAAAAGGTGATTTAAGGGAATATAACTTCACTCCTGAGTTTGAAAGAATCAGCCCTGTTAATTGTCAGCAGTCCAGTATTTAAGAAAAAAATATTATTACTTCAGCATGTGGGTGCTAATTTGACTAATTCTCTCAGGTACTTTACTCACGTTTTGGATTTTTCCTTTTGGCAGGGGGCATTTTCTTTGAATTCTTCTAATGACAAAATATGGCCCCAACCTTTTAAATCTACAGTCCTTTCATGCTTTTGAACTATTCCTAAACAAAATTAGTGGTTTGAGGTGGTTTATTACTGGAATGTTCCTTGGGAATAAAGCTTGCTTTTTTCCCTCCCCAGCTGAAGGGCATGTGGCTTCCATTCAGGCCTTTGTGTTACTGTTCCTTCTGCAGGGCTCCCAGTTAGCTGTGTCAGGAGTGGATCACATTCTGGCTCTGACTTCCTGCCAGATGGGTTCTTGAAGTTACCTGAGAAATTCCCCATCCCTGGAGGAAGTGAGAGAAACAAAGGCCTGAAGGGATCAAGCAGTAAGGTGGGATGAGGGGAGAGGTGTGTCTATGGCCAGCCTTAAGGAGAGCAGGCTCCATGCACGGGGCGGGAGTTACAATGAAACTGCATTAACAAAAAAACAACACAACAGAACCTGTTTCCCACAGCCCAGTGCCCAGGAGCCTTCTATCGCAATGGCTGGTCGATGAGGCAGAGGCCAGGCTGCTGCCCGCAGTCCCCTGCACAGGCAGGGTGGTTTCCGAGGTTGTCTGGGCAGCAAACCTGTACACCTCCTCGTTCATCTGCCGAGTGAGGCAGGGAGCCACCAACACCAGGGGAGGTGGGGGATACGGCAGGGGCTCCAATGACCCATGTCCTGTGTCCTCAGGGGGACTCCCTGGCTGAACCTGGGTCGGCCACTGGCCTTCTGTGTGGCTGTCAGTTTCTCTGTGTGAACAGACATGGTGGGTGATTCCTATCCTTTCCTGCCTGATCCTGAGGGTAGGGAGGGAAGCCTCCTCCATCTTCTAAGCTGTTTGCCCTTGGGCGGGTAACACCCTCTCAGTGCCTCTGTCTTCATCTCTAAACTAGGGGAAACTAGAGTACTAATAGAGTTGGTAACAACTTTACCTCTATGAATATTAATTCTTGTTATGTCATCTCTCCAGGACTCAGATTCTGGATATGCAAAATGAGTCATTAAATGCTTTGGAGGCCCTTCCCTGGGATTCCCTGGTGGCTCAGTCAGTAAAGAATCCGCCTGCAATGTGGAAGACGTGGGTTCAATCCCTGGGTTGGGAAGATTCCTTGGAGGAGGGCATGGCAACCCAGTCCAGTCTTTTTCCCTGGAGAATCCCCATGGACAGAGGAGCCTGGCGGGCTACGATCTACAATTCATGGGGTCGCACAGAGTTGGATACGACTGAGTGACTAAGCACGCAGCACAGCACCCCGGTTTCAAGTTCAAGAGGACCACACGGCTCCGGGTCCCTTCAGTCTTTCGGGCGTGAGGAGTCCACGCACAGCACTCTCAGCGGGGCTCCCTGGCACCACACAGGCACTGTGCAGCCGCAGCCCCACAATCAGCACCAAGGACAGGGGGACCTCCAGGCCCTGGGAAGACACACCTGCCGGCGTCTTCCTCCATCTCTGTCCCCCTGAAAAGGGGGCTGAGAGGCCTAGATGACGGGGAGGGTGGGCAGGCCCGTCCTGGGGAGAAATGACAGCAGCCAGCCGGCCTTTCTGGGCTGTTCCACTCTATACTGCTTAGGTCTCACCCCAGAATACGGTGCTTTCCCTCAGTGCAGACCCCCAGCAACTGCCAACAACAGTGGGAGGTATCGCGGTTACAAGTCCCTACCACATGGGGCGTCTAAACTAATAGATGCTCAAGTGCTCAGACGCTGCTGGACATAGCAGGTGATATGATTTAACTGCTTTATTCCATTTAGAAGTTGGTCAGACTTTCAAACAGGACCTCCCAAAAGGGTTTATAATCTGGTTTAAAGGCTGCAGATCCACATTGTGCATACATTGTTATAGAAATCCTTTTCTAATCCAGAAAAAGAAAATCACTCCTCCCAAGGCCTCTGAGTGTCAAATGAGGAGAAATATCTGTGCTGCAAAGACCTAAGAAGAGTTCACTAGAGCAACACGGTGGACCCACGGGGGGCTTGGCCCAGAGGGCAGCCTGCCCCTCAGCTTGGAACCCACTCTCCAGACCTGCTCGGGGCTCTTCCAGGTATGTTTTATCTGTGCCAAACACCTTCACACCTGTGGCTCCGTGCCCCTCACTCTGACCTCCACCTGTGCCCCAGTGAACCTTCCCAAGGTCTAGACCCCAGCTTTCACCCGTGTGGCGCTCAAATTCTATCAACAATGTTCATGTTCCCAATGTGTAAGCCAAGCGTGGCCACAGACCACAGGCCCTGCCAGCCACCCACCTGGTGCTTCCAGGGGCCTGCCTCACGGCACAGGGGCAAGGAACACTTTTCAGGCAAACTGAAGAACAGAAGTCACTTTCATGTCTTTAAAACTTACCCCAAAGAAATACATTACCAAGTGCAGTGGTTTCACTGGAGGCAAGTAAAATGAAGGTGGGCTCAGAAAGGAGGTGTTTTTCTCTGTGTAACATCAGAAAACAATTTGGTTCCACTCAGCCTGACCACAAAACATCTGCTTATATTAACCCAGGGGTATTAATATACCTGTATCACGAGTGATGAATGGAAATGTGCAAAGAATTACATAATGCTCCGCAGCCATTCTGGAACAAGTATCAACAGCTCATGTGGGTGAAATAATGGATTAAATTGCTATTATAGAGCTTAATTCATTATTTTACCCTGAGGAAAAATTCCAAAACAGTGACTATGAATTATGACCACAATTTGCTATTAACGCTTTCCAATTTAAAACCAATAGTGTGGCATTTCTTTTTCTTCATTTTCAGGGTTGAGCCTTTTAAATAAGATTCGGGTCAGTCGGACTGTAAGGTATGGTACTTGGCTATGAGCCCCCATTAAGAAAGGAGTGAAGTGAACATCAAACAGCCTGTCATAACAGTGCTGAATGGAACAGCCTTTTGCCCCATCCTCTTGCAATAACGCAATAAAAAGTAGGGAGGGATGCCCTGCTGGCTCTAATCGCTAGGGTCACCAATCTCGTGACGCTGAGGTAGCTAGCATTATTGGGAATGGTCGCTGGCACGTTTTTGGACGATGCTTCCGTCAAGACAGCACAAGGAAAGGCACGCATGGTGCTCCAGCCATCATTATGGAAAGACAAGCCTCACGATGTGAACGTGTGTTTCTCATATGCATCGATTACATCACCCTCTGAACATGCAGGGAACGCAGGACCCGTGGGCCCAGCAATAATCTCTCACTCTTGGTGAGGAAACAGCCGCTGAGCAGCTGCTATGTGCCCTGCACTCCACTGGGCACTCATATATACATGACCTCATTCCTGACAACCCTGTCAACCTCCCAAGCTCAGGTTCAGTGAGGCTCAGCTTCTTGCCCCCAAATTACAGAGGCAGTAAGTGACACAGAGGATTCAAAACTTGCTCTGTCTCACAGCTCACGTTGCTGCATCATCTCTCACTGGGGCCGAGCATCTGCTGATCACAGATATCCTTGCTGCCAGCCCTCCTCTGGTCCAGCCCCCGTGCAGCCAACAACTTCTGAGCCCACGTCTGTGGACGTTAACATGCTGCTGCTGCTCACCACTGCCCGGTGGGGGTAGGGGAAGGCAACAACTGGCAAACAACTGCCTGCCATTCCTCTAGCTACTTCCTTTATGAAGTGGGGCAGCGTATTTTTAAAAAATCCTTAAATAGAAGCTAAGTTCTGCCTAAACACAAATGTATTCTTTCTTAATGAAGGGACAGTGCTGTACATATTTTTATCTCTAGCAAAGATAGGGTGGTCATGTTACATGATCTGGGGGAACACACGACATCACTTTCAGTTATAAACTTATTTTGTATAAACTGAAGAAGAACTATGAGGTTTCAGAAAATTTGGCCATCATCTAGCTATAGGGGAGCATGATCAAACTGCCCTTTAGTCTGCTGGCTTCTCCGCCTTGACCTGCTCCGGCCCTGTGTCCCAGGTGGCGTGTCTCTCTCCACCCTGGATGTGCTTTCAAACACCTGCTGTCAGGGGTCTCCCACGGTCACGTCTCCAGCCGGAGCCCCAGGCCCGGGATCCCAGCGCCCACCAGACACCTCCCCGGACCCACACCTGCCCCTGATGGAGGGCATCACCCCGACTGCCGGCATCCTGTGTCCCCAGGTTAGAAAGCTCCCGGCTCTTTCTCCTCCCTCTCTCTCTCACGCCCAGCTGCCCTCCCCGATCACCAAGTCCTGCCCACTTCCTGTTTCTCATCTCTGCCCTCACTGCCCGCCCTGGCCATCACCCTCAACCTCTCCCAACTGGACTGGCTAGCAAGGACTGCTGCTTGGAGTCGTGTGCAGGCCTCTGGGTGGCATGCTTGCTGGACTGGGGAGCGCTGAGCACGTATCCCAAATTGGAGGTGTATCTGGACCATGACAGAAGCAGGGTATCCTATACCGCTTTAAGGTATCTGAGTTACTTCCTGGGCTCAGAATTATTTTTGTCTATCAAGGACACAGGGAGCTCTGCGTCTTGTTGCACAGCATCCGAGGGAGTGCCCCCGAGTCCCAGGAAAATCGAGGCTAATGGTATCATCACTGGAATCAGTGTCATGCTTCTGAGATGATTTAAAGGAGAAACTGCTCATGCGAGAGAATGAATGTTTGTGAAACAGCCCCGAGTACAAAGCATGTATGAGGCTCCAGTGAGCAGCAGCTACCACCCAACGTGGCCCTCCGATCCTGCCGTGAGTGCAGCACACACATCACAGCCCTTCCTCTGCATTCATACGTGCGCGCATGCACACACACACACACACACACACACACACACACACACGAGGGCATGCCCAGCTCCCCCTCCCCTGCCCCGGGCCCTGCTGTAAACGGACCAGACGGGCTCTGACCAGGTCTATCACTTTTCTTCTGAGATTCAACCAGAGGTGATAAGCTGCAATTGGCAACTAGGGATGGGTAACTAAAGGTGACACAGGCAGTTAAAGCGGCACTGTCATTTGCAGTCATTACTTACGCCTTCTGCACACTGTCATTACCAGCGATTCAAACAATTAAAAAGCACCACAGCAATGACTATAAAAGATTCATTTAGAAGACTATTTTACTGCTGCCAAAAAGACATCTAATATTAGCAATGTTATTCTAAGGCAATTTATTCCTTAATTATGCTATTGCAAATTTAAAGCACATGAAAAGTATACTAAGAATTAGGAAATCAAGTGGAAAATTGTATCTAAACTATAATTTTTAAAACTCAACATAAAAATAAGGGTAAGAGCATTTAGGATGACCTTCTATTCAATGAAATATTCTTACTAAAACTAGTTAAAAACACATGATTAGGAAGAGACTAGCTTACCATTTGTATTTCTTCTGGGGATAATTCATCTTCACCTTTGCCATCTCCCCAGCTTCCCAATTCAGGTTGTGCTTCGACTGGAACCTTTTCTGTTTAAAAAATAAATAAATAGAAAGCAAAATAGTCACTTTAGAACAGGTTGGTTTAGGAGGCAAGCATATTAAAAAAACCCGAGACGAAGCAAAATTGTAGGGCTTTGTCCATCCATATTCGATTATCTCTCGGTTAATATTCAAGTACTGTGGTGTGATCCTTTACAATGTTTGGACCTGTGCTGTGTGTGTGTGTGTGTGTGTGTGTGTGTGTGTGTGTGTACGTGTGTCAAAAGGGGACCCTCCATACAGTTTCGGTACTGCCGTGACCTCAGCAATGGTCACAAACCAAATGGATGTTTTTCAGGACCAGTTTTCAAGTGGACTTTACTTCAAAACACATACTCACATACTTACATCCTTCCCTCTGCTTTTTAAAGACTGTCAAATGTAAGGGCAATTTCATTAAAATGTTTCCTGTATTTCATTAAAATACAGGAAATAACACACCATCCCTCATGCCCTTCCCTCCCAGAAGTAACCACTCATTGGTGCTGTGATGCGGCCTCGCAGGCTCTCTCTGGCATGTTCACATACAAACAGATAAGTAATACCCTGCCTCCCCTGCCCCCACGCCAGCCCAGAAATAACTTATAGTTTTGCGAGTGTGGTATTAATAATTTGCTTTTCACAGGTATATCAATGGTAACATATTGTTCTAAAACTTGCTTTTTATAACTTCACAGTGCATCCTGGTGATTTTCCTGTCACTCCACATAGATCTCCCTTGTTCTTTACTTTTATTTATTTAGCTGCAGCCTGCGGGATCTTTAGTTGCATGCAGCATGCAAAGTCTTGGTTCTGACACTTGGGGGGTCTAGTTCCCTGACCAAGGATGGAACCTGAACGCCCTGCACCAGGAACATGGACACTTAGCCACTGAACCACCAGGGAAGTTCCTACTTCGTTCTGTCAAATTGCTGCATAATATCCCACTGTAAGGAATTCTCTGTGTAACTAACTCCACTGATAAACCTTGTACTTATGCTAGTACGTGTGCCAGGACACGCTTTGGTGCAGTCTGATGTATTCCAGGACAGCAACCTGGGAACAGACTGCTGACGGGTGGTGTAGGAACATTAACCTAGAGAATGTTTTCATCATGATCACAAACATGGACCAGACCTCTGAGACAGCAGACCAACAGCACAGCTCCCAGAAGGGGCTGTGCCACCTGGGGCCCTGAGGGCGAGGCCTGTGCGGCTCCTCGGGGGTGGGTGGATGCTGGAGCTTCGCCCCTGGGTGGAGGCTGTAATGGGTCTTCTTCCTACAGGTGACTCTGTCTGCTGTCTCAGCAGTGCTTCTGGGCTTATCAGCGGGTTGCCAAGTACTTAAAAGGCAAATACTGCTTCTTTTCCTCCCCGATCTCAGTAAAATTCCCATGGCTGCTCTCAGTCCCATGAAGGAGGCAGAAGTCCAGAGTTTTTGTCTGGAGACTGATAAGGGAAAAGTACATAATGATGGTGCCAGTTTACAGAAAGCAGATTAGGCACACCTGTGTAAAACGTACAGTTATTATTCTGGATATGTCATCACAAAAAAAGAAAATTAAATGTGCATTAATTTTTTTAAACACCATCCTTGTAGAGAAGGGGGACAAAAAGAAGCAAATGTAGAAAAATATGGGAAACCTATTGAAAATATGTCCATGACTTTGTGCAAGTTTTTAGAAAATGGCTGTTGTTTCTTTTTTTTTTGCCAGAACTATCATTGTATTTATAAACGACACATGTACATACCACCCCCGCCAGAGCCCAGGCTTCTCTGTCCATGGAATTCTCCAGGCAAGAACACTGGAGTGGACTGCCATTCCCTTCTCTAGCCTCTACCTTGTACTTGACCTCATTATGGTATCCATCTTGAGCTTTCATTTCTATGTGTTTAAGGATAAGAACACCAAATTAGAAACAGAAACATCACTCACATCAGAATCAAGTATAAACCACTCTGAGCTAGAATGGGAAGTCTGTTAACAGAACTCACGCTCTCCTTTGCAGCTACCTGGAGCCATCCTGACCTGCAGCAGTTAAGAATCAACTTGAAGCATGGCGCCCCGAACACCGGTGCTTTGCCCAGACCTCCCGCCTGCCCCAATGCCAAGAGACTCAAGGCCCTCTGCATTCTGGCCCCCTGACCTCAAGACCCACTCCTCCTCCCCTTTCTGTGAGTTTTACTGACCCAGAAGTGCTTTCCTCCACTGACTGCATTCCACATCTCCCCTGTGCTTTATGGCCTCTGAGTATTTACTCATGCTGTTCCCTCTGCCTGGAACATTCTAAGCTTCCCCCCTTTTCAGGTCCTGACTCATTTCTCAGGACCACCACCACCTCCTGAAATCCACTTTGCCCATTTAAAAATTGGGTTATCATTTTCTTACTGACTTGTAAAAGTCCTTTCACATTCTAGATACAGATCCCTTATTAGGTGTGTGATTTTCAAATATTTTCTCCCATTCCATGGGCTTTTTTCATTTTCTTTCCTTGTTAATTCTTTGCCAAATCTGAGATCAGGAAGATTTAGCCCTGGTTTTTGTTGTTGTTGTTTTAACAAGTTTTAGGGTTTTAGCTCTGTAAAGGCCTTTGGTCTTACTCTGAGTTAGCATTAATAAATGGTGTGACTCAAGTGTCAATCTTTGTTCTTCTGCATGTAGATATCCAATTTTCCCAGCACCAATTGTTAAAGAGACTGTTCTTGCCCACTTGAAGGAAATCAACTGGCCAGAGCCACATGCTGTTACTTCTGGATTCTCAGTTCTGTCCCATTCATCCATGCCCATCCCTGTGCAGGCATCCCTGTCCTGATTACTGCTGCCCTGCTGTTTTGAAATTGGGAAGTGTGAGTCCTCCTACTTTGTTCCTTTTCATGACAGTTTGGTTTTCTTGAGTTCCTTGCTCTTCCTCATGATTTTAGAATCAACTTGTCAATTTTCACAAAGAAATCAGCTGGGATTCTGATAAGGAATGCACTGAAATTGTGGATCATTTTGGGGTGTACTACCATCTTAACAACATTAATTCTTCTGATTAACTTGAGATGCTTTTCTATTTGCGTGTGAGTCGCTCAATCATATTCGACTCTTTGCGACCCCATGGACTGCAATCCTCCAGGCTTCTCTGTCCATGGGACACTCCAAGCAAGAACACTGGAGTAGGTTGCCATTTCCTTCTCCAGGGGATCTTCCCAACCCAGGGATTGAACCCGTGTCTCCTGCGTTGAAGGCAGATTCGTTACCGTCTGAGCCACCAGGGAAGCCCCCTTCTATTTGTTTCGGTTTAGTTCAGTCGCTCATTCTTGTCCGGACTCTTTGCGACCCCATGGACGCCAGGTTTCCCTGTCTATCACACACTCTCAGAGTTTACTCAAACTCATTTCCACTGAGTCAGTGATGCTATCTAACCATCTGATCCTCTGTCGTCCCCTTCTCCTCCCACCTTCAATCTTTCCCAGCATCAGGGTCTTTTCAAATGAGTCAGTTCTTCGCATCAGGTGGCCAAAGTATTGGAGTTTCAGCTTCAGCTCCAGTCCCTTCCAATGAATACTCAGGACTGATTTCCTTTAGGGTTGACTGGTTGGATCTCCTTGCGGTCCAAGGGACTCTCAAGAGTCTTTTCCAACACCACACAGTTCAAAAGCATCAATTCTTTAGCACTCAGCTTTCTTATAGTCCAACTCTCACATCCATACATGATTCCTGGAAAACCCATAGCTTTGACTAGACAGACCTTTGTTAGCAAAATAATGTCTCTGCTTTTTAATATGCTCTCTAGGTTGGTCATAGCTTTTCTTCCAAGGAGAAGTCTTTTAATTTTATGGCTGCAGTCACCACCTGCAGTGATTCTGGAGCCCAAGAAAATAAAGTCTCTCACTGTTTCCACTGTTTCCCCATCTATTTGCCATGAAGTGATGGGATTCGATGCTGCGATCTTAGTTTTCTGAATGTTGAGTTTTAAGCCAACTTTTTCACTCTCTTTCATCAAGAGGCTCTTTATAGTTCTTCTTCACTTTCTACTATAAGGGTGGTGTCACCTGCATATCTGAAGTTATTAATATTTCTTCCGGCAATCTTGATTCCAGCTTGTGCTTCACCCAGTCCAGCATTTCACATGATGTACTCTGCATATAAGTTAAATAAGCAGGGTGACAATATACAGCCTTGACGTACTCCTTTCCCAATTTGGAACCAGTCTGTTGTTCCATGTCCAGTTCTAACTGTTGCTTCTTGACCTGCATACAGATTTCTCAGGAGGCAGGTCAGGTGGTCTGGTATGTCCATCTCTTGAAGAATTTTCCACAGTTTGTTGTGATCCACACAGTCAAAGGATTTGGCATAGTCAATAAAGCTGAAGTAGATGTTTTGCTGGAACTCTCTTGCTTTTCTTGATGATCCAACGGATACTGGCCATTTGATCTCTGGTTCCTCTGCCTTTTCTAAATCCAGCTTGAACATCTGGAAGTTCACAGTTCATATACTGATGAAGCCTGGCTTGGAGAATTTTGAGCATTACTTTGCTAGCGTGTGAGATGACTGCAATTGTGTGGCAGTTTGAGCATTCTTTGGCATTGCCTTTCTTTGGGAAATTATTTCTCCACTGATCTCCAGTAGCATATTGGGCACCTACTGACCTGGGGAGTTTCTCTTTCAGTATCCTATCATTTTGCCTTTTCATACTGTTCATGGGGTTCTCAAGGCAAGAATACTGAAGTGGTTTCCCATTTCCTTCTCCAGTGGACCACATTCTGTCAAATCTCTCCACCATGACCCGCCCATCTTGGGTTGTCCCATGGGCATGGCTTAGTTTCATTGAGTTAGATAAGGCTGTGGTCCTAGTGTGATTAGATTGACTAGTTGTCTGTGAGTATGGTTTCAGGGTGTTTGCCCTCTGATTCCCTCTTGCAACAACACCTACCGTCTTACTTGGGTTTCTCTTACCTTGGGCATGGGGCATCCGGTCCCACCACTTCATGGGAAATAGATGGGGAAACAGTGGAAACAGTGTCAGACTTTATTTTGGGGGGCTCCAAAATCACTGCAGATGGTGACTGCAGCCATGAAATTAAAAGACGCTTACTCCTTGGAAGGAAAGTTATGACCAACCTAGATAGCATATTCAAAAGCAGAGACATTACTTTGCCAACAAAGGTTCGTCTAGTCAAAGCTATGGTTTTTCCTGTGGTCATGTATGGATGTGAGAGTTGAACTGTGAAGAAGGCTGAGCGTCGAAGAATTGATGCTTTTGAACTGTGGTGTTGGAGAAGACTCTTGAGAGTCCTTTGGACTGCAAGGAGATCCAACCAGTCCATTCTGAAGGAGATCAGCCCTGGGATTTCTTTGGAAGGAATGATGCTAAAGCTGAAACTCCAGTACTTTGGCCACCTCATGTTAAGAGCTGACTCATTGGAAAAGATCCTGATGCTGGGAGGGATTGGGGGCAGGAGGAGAAGGGGACGACAGAGGACGAGATGGCTGGATGGCATCACTGACTCGATGGATGTGAGTCTGGGTGAACTCCAGGAGTTGGTGATAGACAGGGAGGCGTGGCGTGCTGCGATTCATGGGGTCGCAAAGAGTCAGACACGACTGAGCGACTGATCTTCTTTGGGAATGGAATGAAAACTGACCTTTTCCAGTCCTGTGGCCACTGCTGAGGTTTCCAAATTTGCTGGCATATTGAGTGCAGCACTTTCACAGCATCATCTTTTAGGATTTGAAATAGCTCAACTGGAATTTCATCACCTCCAATAGCTTTGTTTATAGTGATGCTTCCTAAGGCCCACTTGACTTTGCATTCCAGGATGTATGGCTCAAGGCTGGCGATCACACCATTGTGGTTATCTGGGTCATGAAGATCTTTTTTGTACAGTTCTTCTGTGTATTCTTGCCACCTGTTCTTAATATCTTCTGCTTCTGTTAGGTGCATTTGGATCATGTTAAATTTCTTTCAACAATGATTTGTAGCTTTCAAAGTATAAGCCTTACACTTCTGTTTAGTTTATCCTTTTTGATATTATCATAAAGGAATTCCTGCTTTTTACATTTCATTTCTGGATTGGTCATTAAGTATATAGAAATGAAATTTTTGTTCAATGGTTTTGTATCCCAGAACCTTGCTGAAACTCATTTACTACTTGTCTTTATTGGTGGAGCTCTTAACATTTTCTGTATACAATACCAGGCTGTTTATGAATAGAAAAAACTTCCTTCATAATTGCCTCTGCTATCTTGGTCAGCCTATTAATCGACTTCCAATGTTCAACTGATAAAGAATCCTGCCAAACCTCAGTGTCAAGCAATGGACTGCTTCATAGTTGGCTCCACAAACCAATGTGCCAGACACTGCTTACTCCTTTATCCTAGGCTCCTGAAGTGCTCACAACAAACCGCGGCTATGTGATACTGTAAAAAAGTGGTGGCTCAGAGTTCAAGTAACTTGTCCAAGTGCAGGACAGCGGCCAGACTGAAACCAAGGTTCACAGTCCTTCCATGACATCATGCTGCAACCAAATGCTTCCCCTTCCCTCACCTCAGAAGGACGATGGCACATCTCCACGCACAGGAAATAGATAAAGGTGGGGTGCAGCAATGGTAAAGCTTTCTTTCAGGAAAAACAGACAAAATGAAGCAGAGAAAGCTTGTTATACATGCAGCAACTTGTACATAAAGTGTGCACATTTTTAATGAGCACCAACTCAGATTTTATGACCCTTTGGGACTCTATGTAACCAGGAAAGAGATGACTGTGAAATAAGCATCAGCTAACGACCATGGATGAAAGGGTGGCTGGGTGGAGCTGTGGGGACAGTGAGGCCAGTGGCAGCAGGGGCCGGGATGCCTGGGGCCTTACCGAGTGGTGGTAGGGGGTGGAGGTGGGAGAGTCCCGAGACTCCGGGGTCTGCATTTAGAAAATGGGGGAACTGGTGTTTGGCAGTGCCACTAACTGCTGCAGCTGGGACGCTGACGGCCTCCAGAGAGACACTCTTCACACCACTCGGCTCCTATATGTGCTGGCGAGAAGCTAAATGGGAGCACGCTCTCTGAATATTTTGTGGGGATGGCTTAGTCAGGAGATAACTGCATGATTATAAAGTATCCAAATACTGACTTTAGGATAAAAACATAAACTGTGAGGGATGACGCTCTTTCACTCTGACCATTTGTTTTCTACCACCCAGAGACATTAAGTTCCTTTTGCTTCAGGAAATAGTTCCACAGCAACTAAAAGCAGTCAGTGTTCCAGACAGAGGCTTCATTCATTCTTTCATTTACTCATTCGTTCATTCATTCTTTTCAACAAAGATTTAATGAGCACCTCCTATGTGCCAGGTATTGTTCTGGGTACCAGTGTTACAGCAGAGAACAAAGCACATACAGAAATTTCTGTCCTCGTGGGACTTAGGTTTAGCTCGGAAGACAGAGCATAAAGAGCATAAATGAGAAAAACATACAGAAGGGTAGAGACAAGTGCCAGGGAGAAACAGCAGGGAGGACTGCAAGTGGCAGGAGGCACAGCCCTTCATCCTCCTTCTACCAACCCTCATTCCTTGGGGAATCCCAGCCTGTCTCATGTGATCTATAGACTTGTCCCCTGGCCTCCAGATGCACAGACCCAACTCCCTGTTCAACCTCTGTGCCAGGCAGCCCCTAGCCTGTCCCTCCTCAGCCTCCCGCATCTCAGTGAAGGGCAGCCACCTTCTTCCCGCTGCAAACAACCACTGCAGCCTTCCTTGACCCGTCTCCTCCTCATGTCCCACATCCAGGAAGCAGATTCTGTGCTCAACTTTCAAAATATATCCAGAACTCTCCCCATTCTCCCCCATGCCCTGGCTACCCATGCTTGGTGTGATCCGCTATCATCTTGTTTCTGGGAGACTTTAGCAGCCTCTTAACTTTCCCTATTTTGCTTCCTGAGCCCCTGAACAGTCTGTTTCAACAGAGCACCCGGAGGGACCCTGCCCAAAAGTAGTCCTCTGTGCAACGGTCTTCTCAGAGTCTTTCAGAAGGCTCATCTTAAGAAAAAACAAGTTCATGAAATCCATCTGAGAGGGCTGCTGTAAGGATGGTGGTGACGTCAATGAAGATTCAGGACAGCACCTAGGTAGCACCCCGGAGGTGTACAGTAACCGAGTGCCACTGTGAGAGTACAGGAGAGGAGGCGAGGAGGGGAGGCGAGGAGAGGACGTGAGGAGGGGAGGCGAGGAGGGGAGGTGAGGAGACTCGTGGGCCCCAGCATCCTGGGATCCACACACAGCAAGCGCTCATCCCATTGCCCAGCTCTGAGGTATGGGGCACACTAAGCATGCATCCCCTACACACGCTGCCGCCCCGGCCAGACACAGGGACTTAAGATGTCCCCAACGGCGCTCTGTACACTCGCCTGTGTTACAGGCTGTACAGAGACACTGTTTTTATCCAGCATCCTCCATGTGTCAGGAGGTGCTCTAAGTTACAGGCCGGCCAGCGAACATGAAGACAGGAAGCATATAAACCCAGACGTGCATTACACTGGCGCAGCTGGCTGATGGAGCCTGCTGACGTCACACACCCTACCCGAGGCAGGATGCGCAGGCCCACAGAAGGTCAGCACTGACACGGGCACAGGGTAGTCAGCGTCCTACCGCTCCTGAGACTGACAAGCAGAGATCTCGGATGTTTTCTCCGGGTTCTAAGGCTCCAGTCCCCACCCCACTGGTGTGTGGAGACTAAGGCCCTTTCTTTAGACCCTGCCGGCCCCCAGGTGTCTGGGGGACCCTCCCGCCCCACCCTTGAAGTGGTCATTAAGATTCAGCTGTGACCAAAAAAAGGCTGCCACTTCCATGTTTCCTTCCCTTTGTGCAAACGCAAGCACCACACGTCATAAGGAAGAGACGCAAGGCACGATTTTGATTTTAATTCATACCTGGATATTCTTCAGGGGCAGATTTTTCTTCAGAGTCTTTTGATGGATTCTGTGAAACTTTCTCAGAAGACATGGATTCTCTTGTCTTTGTGTTTGGTTCTGGTTCCAGCTTAGACCTAAGGATGAAAAATCAGCAGTTATATCATTTACTTACACAGCAGGATTCTGCCTGAAAACAGAGAGGAGTCACAGATGAGCCCTGCACCCTTGCCTTGCGCCCTCAGCTGGAGAGCAGAACCACGGCCTTGGGCCCAGTGACCATCCTGACACAGTTCAAGGGGGCGGCGCTTATTACAGGGCAGTCGGCACACCCTCGCCAGAGCCTGCAGCTGAAGAGTGCTGTCAGCAGGCCTCAAAGGAAAGGACGCAGGAACCCACCCTACCTCCTGACCCCACACTCCAGACGTGGCAGCAAGGGCCAGCCCACTGCTCCAAGTTCAACAAACCCAAGAGCTGGTCGTGCACCAATGCAGAAGTGGGGTTGAATAAATACACGCACATGTTACATAACACACGATACACAAGTAACATCTTAAAACTGAACTGTAAAAGCACGAGTCTTCACACACCCACAGGGAGCAAGGCCTTGTCTCAGGTCTCTTAGCCTCATCGCCCGCCCTGGCCTGGGGCTTGCTCCCACAGTGTATTCTCTTCCACTCTCAGGGCCAGGCGAGATCTCGCCCACCTTGTCTCACTCTCCTGCCTGCAGAAGGCCTCCTCTTGCCACTCTGTGCCTCAGTGCCTGTCTGTCTTTTTCCCAGCAGTCACTGCGGGCTGAGGTGACCTTCCCCTCTCATTTGCTTACTGTCTGTCTCGTTCCACTGGAGTATGTGCTCTGGGAGCAGAGCCCCTGACTGTGTAAGTCATGGCTGCTGTGTGGCCCTGGGTTCGAGATGAGTGTGTGGCATTTAGGGTTTAATAAACATAGGGTGAATGAATGGATGCTTTATAATTCTCAGTGCATTGTTAATAAGAGGGAAAAAAACTGGTTATGAGATAAGGGGCCTTGTATTGGAACTCATAGAGCACTATGAAAATTCTAGGCAGATTGCTAAAAAAGACCTACGATAACATTATGAGGCAGAAAGACTCAAAAAGAACAATGCAAATGCATATCAGGATGATATTATCAATGCCAGCTAACATTTATTGAGGGCTTCTCAGGTACTGGGCACTCTTCTAAGCACCTTTATATGCATAAGCTTAAGTTAATGCCATATGTCCCTATAGCAGTTACTAGTATTAATGGCCTTTTCACAGAGCAGGAAAGTGAGGTGCGGGGAAGTCAGGAAACTTGCCCGGGCCAAACAGTGAGTACATGGTGGGGCTGGGATGTGGCCTCCATCTTGGAGGCCACACTCTGAACAACTAACTGCCCTGTGAAGAGGAGGTTCTATCCACCAGGTTCTATGAGAACGGACTGCAGTGACCCAGAGAGGCTGAGAGAGTGGAGTCAAAGCCAGATGGGTACTTGACTCTGCAACTTTCCAGAGCCGTATATACCAAAATACACACTGAATTTCCAAAAAGGATGTCTCTTCCAAATAACCTGGCCACAGAGGCCATTTTCATGGTTTTTTTTTTTTTTCAAAAGATAGTGTTCTAAGAAAGGGTGTTTATAGGAACTGCTCCTCTACAACAGTAACAAAAGAACTGTCGAGTAATTATATGATCAATCACGCTAAGGGCTCCAGTTACTGAGGCTGAATAATAGCTGCTCTAAAATGTATACACCTTGAAACAATAACAACCACTTAAGGTGGCTCAGTGGTAAAGAATCTGCCTGCAGTGCAGGAGACCTGGGTTCAATCCCTGGGTCAGGAAAATCCCCTGGAGAAGGAAACGGCCACACACTCCAGTATTCTTACCAGGATAATCCCATGGATAGAGGAGCCTGGTGGGTAACAGTCCATGGGATTGCAAAGAGTCAGACATGACTGACAGACTGACATTTTCACTTTCACATCTATTGGTGTTTCTGGGGCCAGGAATTTGGGAGCAGCTTGGCCGGGCGGTTCTGACTCACGAGGGCACTGCTATAGGGCAGAGGGCCCCACCACCTGAAGGCTCGCCTGGGGCTGGAGGAGTCCCTTCCAAGGAGGCTCATTCTCACGGCTGTGAGATGGTGCGGCAGGAGTCTGGTCCCCTCCTCGTGGGCACGTCAGTGTGGCCCTGGGCATGGCAGCTGGCTTCCCCCAGAGCAAGCAGTCTCAGAGACCACGGCAGAAGCCTCAGTGCCTTTTTATAACAGTCTCAGCCTCTGTGTACAACCAACTGTCATTTCTGTCATACCCCACTGTCCAGGCAGTTGCGATGGTCCACTCAGGTTCAAGGAGAGGGAACACAGACCACACATCTCCCTCTCAGTGAAGCAAGAACAAAATCACATTTTAAATAAGACCATGTGGGATGGGATGTTTGGGTTCAACCGTCTTAGAAAAATATATTTGACGTTGTAAGTATCACAGATATGCACAAAGATGAACAGAATTTCACAGAAGACATACAAATGGTCAATAAAGCAGAGGAAAAGTGTCCAACGACATGGAGTAACAAAACCATAGTGAGATACTGTGACATTGCCACTAGAATGGCTTAAAAAAGTTACCATCTCCGAGCCCTGGTGAACACAGGGAGCAACACTGACTCTCACACATTGCTGGGAGGAGGGTAAAATAATAAGGCCACTTTGGAAAACCTAAGACAGTTCCTTAGCTTAAGAAACATCTCCATGTTGACAGAGCAGCTCCACTTTTAGGTATTTACACAAGAAAAATTTCAGCTTCTTTAGCGTTACTGGTTGGGGCATAGACTTGGATTACTGTGATATTGAATGGTTTGCCTTGGAAACGAACAGAGATCATTCTGTCATTTTTGAGATTGTATCCAAGTACTGCATTTTGGACTCTTTTGTTGACCATGATGGCTACTCCATTTCTTCTAAGGGATTCCTGCCTGCAGTAGTAGATATAATGGTCATCTGAGTTAAATTCACCCATTCCAGTCCATTTTAGTTTGCTGATTCCTAGAATGTCGACATTCACTCTTGCCATCTTTTGTTTGACCACTTCCAATTTGCCTTGATTCATGGACCTGACATTCCAGGCTCCTATGCAATATTGCTCTTTACAGCATCGGACCTTGCTTCTATCACCAGTCACATCCACAGCTGGGTATTGTTTTTGCTTTGGCTCCATCCCTTCATTCTTTCTGGAGTTATTTCTCCACTGATCTGCAGTAGCATATTGGGCACCTACTGACTTGGGGAGTTCCTCTTTCAGTATCCTATCATTTTGCCTTTTCATACTGTTCATGAGGTTCTCAAGGCAAGAATACAGAGTTCCAAAGAATAGCAAGAAGAGATAAGAAAGCCTTCCTCAGCAATCAATGCAAAGAAATAGAGGAAAACAACAGAATGGGAAAGACTAGAGATCTCTTCAAGAAAATTAGAGATACCAAGGGAACATTTCATGCAAAGATGGGCTCGATAAAGGACAGAAATGGTATGGACCTAACAGAAGCAGAAGATACTAAGAAGAGGTGGCAAGAATACACAGAAGAATTATACAAAAAAGATCTTCATGACCCAGATAATCACGATGCTGTGATCACTGACCTAGAGCCAGACATCCTGGAATGTGAAGTCAAGTGGGCCTTAGAAAGCATCACTACGAACAAAGCTAGTGGAGGTGATGGAATTCCAGTTGAGCTATTTCAAATCCTGAAAGATGATGCTGTGAAAGTGCTGCACTCAATATGCCAGCAAATTTGGAAACCTCAGCAGTGGCCACAGGACTGGAAAAGGTCAGTTTTCATTCCAATCCCAAAGAAAGGCAATGCCAAAGAATGCTCAAACTACCGCACAATTGCACTCATCTCACATGCTAGTAAAGTTAATACTCAAAATTCTCCAAGCCAGGCTTCAGCAATACATGAACCCCGAACTTCCTGATGTTCAAGCTGGTTTTAAAAAAGGCAGAAGAACCAGAGATCAAATTGCCAACATCCGGTGGATCATGGAAAAAGCACGAGAGTTCCAGAAAAACATCTATTTCTGTTTTATTGACTATGCCAAAGCCTCTGATTGTGTGGATCACAATAAACTGTGGAAAATTCTGAAAGAGATGGGAATACCAGACCACCGGACCTGCCTCTTGAGAAATGTGTATGCAGGTCAGGAAGCAACAGTTAGAACTGGACATGGAACAACAGACTGGTTCCAAATAGGAAAAGGAGTATGTCAAGGCTGTATATTGTCACCCTGTTATTTAACTTCTATGCAGAGTACATCATGAGAAACGCTGGACTGGAAGAAGCACAAGCTGGAATCAAGACTGCCGGGAAAAATACCAATAACTTCAGATATGCAGATGACACCACCCTTATGACAGAAAGTGAAGAGGAACTCAAAAGCCTCTTGATGAAAGTGAAAGTGGAGAGTGAAAAAGTTGGCTTAAAGCTCAACATTCAGAAAATGAAGATCATGGCATCTGGTTCCATCACTTCATGGAAAATAGATGGGGAAACAGTGGAAGCAGTGTCAGACTTTATTTTTCTGGGCTCCAAAATCACTGCAGATGGTGACTGCGGCCATGAAATTAAAAGACACTTACTCCTTGGAAGGAAAGTTATGACCAACCTAGATAGCATATTGAAAAGCAGAGACATTACTTGGCAACAAAGGTCCATCTAGTCAAGGCTATGGTTTTTCCTGTGGTCATGTATGGATGTGAGAGTTGGACTGTGAAGAAGGCTGAGTGCTGAAGAATTGATGCTTTTGAACTGTTGTGTTGGAGAAGACTCTTGAGAGTCCCTTGGACTGCAAAGAGATCCAACCAGTCCATTCTGAAGGAGATCAGCTCTGGGATTTCTTGGGAAGGAATGATGCTGAAGCTGAAACTCCAGTACTTTGGCCACCTCATGCGAAGAGCTGACTATTGGAAAAGACTCTGATGCTGGGAGGGATTGGGGGCAGGAGGAGAAGGGGACGACAGAGGACGAGATGGCTGGATGGCAATACTGACTCGATGGACATGAGTTTGAGTGAACTCCGGGTGTTGTTGATGGACAGGGAGGCCTGGCGTGCTGCGATTCATGGGGTAGCAAAGAGTCGGACACAACTGAGCGACTGAACTGACTGACTGACAAGAAAAATGAAAAGATATATCCACACACAGATCTATCCAAGAATGTTCATGGTACCCGTATCCATAACAGCCAAAACAGTAGAAACAACTCAAATGTCCACCAATAGGAGAATGGATGGTCCAACTGTGTGGATAGAATGGATAGACCAACAATTCATGCAGTACAATGCCATTCATTAATAAAGAAGAAAAAACTGGATAAACACAACATGGATAAAAAATTGGTTAAGCAATAAAGCCAGTTGAAACCATAACTGAAAAGAAAAACACAAAACAATGGTCTATCTTGTTTAACATTAAATGTATAAATATGATTATTTATTACTTACTTCCTAACATTTTACCTCAAAGATTAGTTTTGGGATTCAGTATGTGGCAACCTGACACCTTGGGCTGCCCATGTGATGCGACTGGAAAAGAACATGCCTGCAAATGCAGGCGACATAAGAGATGTGGGTTCCACCCTTGGGTCAGGAAGATCTCCTGGAGTAGGAAACAGCAACGCTCTCCAGTATTCTTGCCTGGGAAGTTCCAAGGACAGAGGAGCCTGGCGGGCTAGAGTCCATGGGGTTGCAAAGAGTGGGACATGACTGAGCTACTGGGCACGCATGCACCCAACCTGACACCTTAGCCATGTTCAAACTAGTATAGCATGAATAAGACATCCATTTGCAGAATTTTCAGATTTTTTTTTCCCAGTAACTAAATAACAAGTACAGGATTTCTTAGCCTGTTTTCTCCTCTGTAAAATGGGACTGTAAAAGCATCTTTCTACTGGTTTATATGTAAATCTTTAGCACAGTCTGGGGCAAGGGATGAAAAGATTAGCTATTACTACCACTCTTGCATCACTGGGTAACAAGAAAAGGCAGAGGGGTTAGATAGTATTGAGAAACCCTAAAGAAATAAACTTTTTCTTTTATTCTGTCAAGATAAAAATCAATGGAGGAAAAGATGGAAACAGCTGGCACAATCCATCAATAATTCAAAAACTCAGAGACGGGAGAACACTGCCGCTATCAGTGTAAGGGACTCAGGAGGGTCTTCAGTCATGGGCCCACGAGTGCTCATCTTCCAGGCTGGTGCTGTGGGGAGGGAAGGATCTGAGGAGTCTTGGTAGATCAGCAGAGGAGAGGTCTCGGGGTGGTGGCCATGCCTCAGTGGCAAGGCAGCCTTGCCCTCGGCCACATTCCTTGGTAGGATTGGCCTGATGTCCTCCTGGATGGTCTCAGTTGACAGGCTACTCCAGTAATTCCACAAATCTACGGCGGATGGGGACACAGTCCTTAAACTATTGGCTGACTGCCTGTCTGTCTGAGAAAGATATGCTCAGGAATCTGTTTGGAGACAAAAAATGGGTTTGGAGTCTAGTCTGCCACTTGTCTGCAATGTGACAGTTTCCTGTTGTGTTTTTTTCAATCCTCTGAATTTTCTTCATCTGCAAAGCACTTTTCTACAAAGAAGAATCTTGCAAACACTGCATGAGGTCGCCCGTGACAACGTACTTAGCACCGAGGTTGGCGTGAAGCACGTACCGCTCTGGCTGCTCTGGCTCACCTTCTAAGTACTGGGCCTCAGCTTCCGCATCTGTAAAGTAGCTTCCGGGATCTTTTGTTCTGACCAATAAAACTAAGTTCATTCTGCCTTTCTCCTTTCACTTCTTTGAGAATGAGAAACCTGGCTTTTGGTACCCTTCCAATATTAACACTCAAAATCATTGCAAAGACTAAATGACGCAATATACCAAAAAAAAAAAAAGTAGTACGTAAATGCTAAGTACTTTAAAAATCTAAGTGCTATTAATTCAAAGAGTAGAAATACCCAGGGGCTTCTCAGGGGAGGTATCACTTAGGCAAACTCTGAAAGAGGAGTAAAGTTTTGCCAGGCACAGAAGAGCAGAAAAAATATTCTAGGCATAAAGAAAAAAGGTGTGGAATTGCTGGGTCATTAGATGGTCATTTAACTTTGGAGAACTATTTGGCTGTTTCTAATACAAGGCTTTCCTGGTGGCTCAGATGGTCAAGGATCTGCTTTCAATGCAGGAGACCCAGGATCGATCCCTGGTCAGAAAGATACCTTGGAGAAGGGAATGACTATCCACTCCAGTATTTTTGCCTGTAGAATCCCATGAACAGAGCGGCTTGGCAGGCTACAGTCCATGGGGTTGCAAAGAGTCAGACACGATTGAGTGACTAAGCATGCACACAATACAAAGTTACTTTATATTCCCACCAGGCATAAAGGAGAGTTCCAGCTGCTGCACACGCTCCCTGAAGTGTCACTTTTATTTTAGCCTTTCTAACGTGTGTGAGATGGGATCTTTTAGCGTTTTATTTTCTTGTGAAATAAATATAGTCACAGGCATAGTAATCTGAAAGACAGTATCAAGAATGCTTTTTACTGAACCACTGGAGAGTAATATGCCAACCTGATGCCCCTTCACCTCTGAATATTTTAATATTTCCTAAAGATGAAAGTTGAATATTCATTGGAAGGACTGATGCTGAAGCTCCAATACTTCGGCCACCTAATGCAAACAGTTGACTCACTGGAAAAGACCTGATGCTGGGAAAGATTGAAGGCAGGAGGAGAAGGGGTGGCGGAGGATGAGATGGTTGGATGGCATCACTAACTCAACGGACATGAGTTTGAACAAACTCCAGGAGACGGTGAAGGACAAGGAAGCCTGGCCTTTAATTTGTCTTTAATTTGGTCACCGGCAGCTTTCAAACTGGTTTATGTCCTTTTTGCAGGTCCCCATCACTCTCTGAGCCTTCCCTTGCTTTCTGGTACAACAATATGCTCCAAGTTCATTTTACACTTTCCCTGACCCAGCCCCAGTCTCAGCCATTTCTGCAAGGAGCCCTGGTTCCTGGAAGCTGAAATTGCTGTTTAGAAGCCAAGATCTGAGTGCTAAACATGCTTATTGCCTCTGGGATGTCAGTGTGTCCAGGCTCTCTCGGCAGACAGAGCCAGAAAAATCTGTCTGCTTTTGCAGACCTAGACACGCACACGTTTATGACCACATTTCATTTCTATGTCCACCTATGTAAACTGAAAGCCATGAGTTCACACCAGTCCTTTTCATTCTAATCCAATTTCCCTTTCACTCTCCTGAGAGTCTGAACCTGGCTTCCATTATCCTTCTGTGTTTACTATTTGATCAATCCCCCTGCATACAACCAATCTGCCTCTTCCACTGCTGCTCCTCCCCTGTCCTGGCTCAGGCTCTTACTGCCCATGCTGAGCCAGACCTCCTCAGCTCGCTCAGGCTCTGAGCTGCCCCGGGAAATGTCCCCATAGCTGTGGACATCGCCCCTTACTCTGACTCACTCCATGCCTGCAGGACTTAATTGTTCAGGAAGGAGAGGGGCTTAACTGACTTTTAAATAAAGGGTTCCATTAATATCTGTCACCCTTTGTGTCCAGAATATGCTAATATGCCAGTTTTTAATTTAAATTGAACAAAGGACCGCAATGCAGCAGACTTAGACGAAGTTGAGCGCTTTTTTTTTTTTAAGCGATAAAAACAGATCTAATTATACACAGAATGTCTATTGAAATCCTCAGGGAAATTACAAATTAACTAGTTGAAGGCAATTTGAAAAAAGCAATTTTTAAAAAGTCATCAGAAAGATCAGTTTATGCTCGATAATTTACTTTAATTGATTTCTCTAACTGAAAGCTGAGCATTTCATAACTGCAATCAAAACAGTTTCCACCTGGCCAACATCTGTTTCCAGGTCCCTTATTTGAAAAACTCTGGCATTTTATATAAAATTTGAGAAGAACAGAAGGATAGAGAGGAGAGGGAAAGAAACAGTTTTTCCAGGTCTGAAACAAGAAATTACATGGAAGAAGTTCTCTGATAACCTTAGATAAAGCCCTACACAAATATTAGAGAAAAGTGATAACTATTTCAGAGTGCAAGGAGATCAAGAGTCAATCCTAAAGGAAATCAGTCCTGAATATTCATCGGATATTCACCTGATGCGAAGAACTGACTCATTGGAAAGGACCCTGATGCTGGGAAAGATTGAAGGCAGGAGGAGAAGGGGACAACAGAGGATGAGATGGTTGGATGGCATCACCGACTCAATGGGCATGAATTTGAGCAAGCTCCAGGAGTTGGTGATGGACAGGGAAGCCTGGCGTGCTGCAGTCCATGGAGTCGCAAAGAGCTGGACATGACTGAGTGTTGTGGACAACAACAATCTCTCAACAAAGGCTCTAGGTAGAAAGGAGACAACCCACACTGATCCCTAGTACTGCAGTACTCTCATTTCAAGGATGGCTGTCGGACTAAGGTGTCCACCAGGGCACAGGCCTCCTGGATTCCCCCAGAGCAGGAAATTCATCACATCATCTAAGCCATCGTCACGCTTACAGATATTTACTGGGCATGTACTTCATACTGAGTGATTTTCAGGCCAGTGTTAATCAAGTGTGATCCACAGACCAGTATGAGACTATGAACTGTTTGTTACTGGTCTGCTATGAGTAAGAACAAAAATGAAGAATAAGCATTTAGAAACATTTATGGCAATTTGATATTGCTCTTTGATCAGAGGACTCCTGTCTCCGAACAGGGTCTAGACCAGTTCAGGTGTTATCAAACTACAGTGGTGGGTCACCTGAGTGGGGGAAGAGGGACAGAGAATGTAAGTGTGTACATATGAAGGGCATTCTAGGCAAAGAAATCAGAAAGGATGAAGGCACAAGAATGTCAAAGGACACAAGCAGTCAGCTTTGGTCAGAGCATAAATCCATGGGGACCAACTGAAAAAACAAAGTATTAAGGGCCTAGAATGTCACGCTGCGAAGGTTAGCTTTGTAAGACACTGGAGAAAGGGAGGGCTACAAGTATACATGTGTTTTAGGCAGGTGCCTTCTGGGGTAAGGAGAGGAAAGAACCAGAAGGGAGGGCTGGACTACACGAGATGGCTCACACAGTTATTTTCCTCAAGGTCCTCTGCTCAAAGTAATTGGCACAGGGCAGCTATCTGGCAGGAGATGAGGCTGAACTTCACAGCCTAAATGAGAACAATTCCCATCTGACTGATCTTAATTTGTCCAAACCTCTGCTGAGAACCAGGAGCTGAGGAGGCAGCAGCAAGAGCCCCCTTCTTACCTTACTCAAGGGACCTGCTAGGTCTCAAGGGTCAGGGACCGCCTGGGATCAGGAAGCAGAAGTTATTAGCATCTCTTTCTGGCGGGCGTGAGACCCAGTGACCACACCCCATCTCGACAGCACATGGAACACCGTCAGAGCCCTTGTTTGTTCTCCCAGGACCTGCTTTGGGCAAACACTCTGCCTGCCCTCCTGCCTGAGCCATTCTTCCCTTCTGATCCTTTACCCAGATTATTTTCATTCAACCTCCAACACAAAGCCCATCGTTTCAGATAATCCCGGTTAATCTGACGTTCAAATCTGAGTTCAGCTGTGTGACACTGAGCAAGTACCCAAATTTCCCGAGTCTCGACTTCCTCTATAAAATGAGATACTAGTAGTTACTAATAAAGTGGCTGTGAGGATTAAATGAAATAAACATACTGCCTGACCCATGGCAAGTACTTAATAGCAGATAACAGTACAAGTTAACATGGGTTAACCACTCACTACTCCTTGGAAGAAAAGCCATGACAAACCTAGACAGCATCTTAAAAAAAGAGAGACATCACTTTGCTGACAAAGGTCCATATAGTCAAAGCAACGGTTTTTCTGGTAGTCGTGCACAGATGTGAGAGTTGGAGCATAAAGGCTGAGTGCCAAAGAACTGATGCTTTCCAATTGCAGTGTTGGAGAAGACTTTCGAGTGTCCCTTGGACTGCAAGAAGATCAAACTAGTCAATCCTAAAGGAAATCAACCCTGAATACACTGAAAGGACTGACATTGAAGCTGAAGCTCCAATACTTTGGACACATCAACTCATTGCAAAAAACCCTGACGCTGGGCAAGATTGAGGGCAGGAGGACAAAGGGGTGACAGAGGATGAGATGGTTGGATGGCATTACCGACTCAATGGACATGAGTTTGAGCAAATTCTGGGAGGTGGTGAAGGACAGGGAAGCCTGGCGTGCTGCAGTCCATGGGGTCATAGAGTTGGACATGACTTAGGGACTGAACAACAACAAAGGATATCCAGTGGTTCTAGCACTCACGTTAAAAAAGACCATCCTTGTTCCACTAAAATCGCTTTGTACCTTTGTGGAAAATCAACTGACCAATATATGTATGTCTCTCTATATGGACTCAAATTCCAGTTCCGCCACCTCCTGGCTAAGGGACATAGGTGAGTCACCCCACTTCCCAAGCCTCAGCCTCCCCATGTGTAAGATGAGGGTCATCGCAGTACCTGCCTCCTGGGGCTCCTGTGAGCTACAGAAGTGTCCAGCACGGAACGTGCCCAGGGAATCCTGGTCACAGCAGTTCGTGAGGAAATTGAAGCTTCACAATCATCAAGCTCTATAAACTATGGGCTTCCCTTGTAGCTCAGTTGGTAAAGAATCTGCCTGCAGTACAGGAGACCCAGGTTCGATTCCTGGGTTGGGAAGATCCCCTCGAGAAGGAAATGGCAACCCACTCCAGTATTCTTGCCTGGAGAATTCCATGGACAGAGGAGCCTGGTGGGTTATAGTCCATGGAGTCACCAAGAGTTGGACACAACTTAGCAACTAAATCATCATCATCATCTACAAACTTTAGCTGCTATTATTGATTCAGTTCAGTTCAGTTCAGTTCAGTCGCTCAATCATGTCCGACTCTTTGCGACCCCATGAATCGCAGCATGCCAGGCCTCCCTGTCCATCACCAACTCCCGGAGTTCACCCATACTCACGTCCATTGAGTCAGTGATGCCATCCAGCCATCTCGTCCTCTGTCGTCCCCTTCTCCTCCTGCCCCCAATCCCTCCCAGCATCAGAGTCTTTTCCAATGAGTCAGCTCTTTGCATGAGGTGGCCAAAGTACTGGAGTTTCAGCTTCAGCATCATTCCTTCCCAAGAAATCCCAGGGCTGATCTCCTTCAGAATGGACTGGTTGGATCTCCTTGCAGTCCAAGGGACTCTCAAGAGTCTTCTCCAACACCACACTTCAAAAGCACCAATTCTTTGGCGCTCAGCCTTCTTCACAGTCCAACTCTCACATCCATACATGACCACAGGAAAAACCATAGCCTTGACTAGACGGACCTTTGTTGGCAAAGTAATGTCTCTGCTTTTAAATATGCTATCTAGGTTGGTCATAACTTTCCTTCCAGGGAGTAAGCGTCTTTTAATTTCATGGCTGCAGTCACCATCTGCAGTGATTTTGGAGCCCCCAAAAATAAAGTCTGACACTGTTTCCACTGTTTCCCCATCTATTTCCCATGAAGGGATGGGACCAGATGCCATGATCTTTGTTTTCTGAACGTTGAGCTTTAAGCCAACTTTTTCACTCTCCACTTTCACTTTCATCAAGAGGCTTTTGAGTTCCTCTTCACTTTCTGTCATAAGGGTGGTGTCATCTGCATATCTGAGGTTATTGATATTTCTCCAGGCAATCTTATTATCATTACTATTGTTAATTAAAGAACACCAATGAAGACAATACTCACAATCTTTTCTTGTCCACCACTCGCTTGACTCGGATGGCTCTTTGTTCTGAGTAAAGTTTACACACTCCTGTCCAGGGGAAAATACCAGAAATCATTTAAAACTGCTTCTCAGGCAAAAGTATCATTATATACAGTGAGACATTACAGTCTTCAGCTAGCAAAGCTAAAGGTTGCATCCCACCTATTGTGAAATGCCACATGTGATCTTTAAGATAAAATGAAATACTTTTTAAGTAATCTTCAGTGAAATCCAAAATGGCAGTCCTGTGCTCCTTCACTTGCTGAGAGTGAATCCCCTTGTGGGCTGAAACAAAAAAGGACAATATTCAGGGCTCTGTATTCAATTACACTGAAGAACAATTCATCAGCTTCCTTACAACAGCTTCTTTATTAGATGTATTCTTAAAAACACAGCTATAAAACAAGTCCTGTGTCAAGTGACATTTCATTTTTAAAAGAGTGAGATTTATGAGGTTTTGCGAGAGTAAAAGATTAAACCTGCAGAAAAACTACAGTCAAATAATTTATGGTTTATTACTAAGGGATCGTGTTTGACGTGGGCCATTTCTTGAGAGCTGACCCCGTGCGTGTTAACAGGATCCAATGCTCAAGCTGACCTTCAAGGACCGTTTTAAATCAAACTCAGAGCATACACTCCCCTCTGCCTGCCTGGCTGCCTGTCAGCTTGGGCTGCTCCGTCCTCTTCCCTCAGCCACTCACATTCACCTCCGACACTGAGTGAAACCTTCCTTCTCTGGGAAACCTTGACTCTCTGAGCCACAAGAACGCCTTTCTCCTGTGAATCATCACTTCTTCTTGGAGTCTGTGCCAGTTATATTTTGGTAGAGGCTGGGTACCTACAGTATGAGGCACCCTGCCAGTACTTTACACAAATTACTGCTAATGGCCCAAACAATGCAGAAGGCGATTATGATTCTGCCTGTTTTACAAATGAGGAATCCAGAAGGAGCCCAGGGTCACATGGTTTGTACTTATTTCTCATTGTATTAATGTGCATGTATTTTCAAGGTATCTCAATGAATGTCCTTAAGGGTAGGGGACATGATCTGTTTCCACTACAGGGCTGCTGCTGAACCTGAGGTTCACATGGGGAATTCAACGGATCCATAAAATTATATACAAAATTTGATGCATCTGCATATTTTTTTGTGGCAGAAAAGTCTACAGTTTTCATCACTCTCCAGGTGGTCCATCAGGGTTCAAATGGAAGCTACCCAAACAAAAGTCTGGGTCGAGCACAGAAGCATCTGACCACTTGAATTCCATGCTATATAACGTAATCTGTATCTGCTTAAGCAAATTAAAAGAGAATCAAGGTAGACACCTAACTTGGGAAGCCGTCTCAGTGCCCCAGTAAAAATTTAACATCAATGAAAGTGAGATGATGGTAACCCTAAGGCTAGCTATTGTCCTGAGGGTGCTAGGAGAATTTAATTCTCATGATGACCCCAAGAATGGGCTTCCCCGGTGGCTCAGATGGTAAAGAGTCTGCCTGCAATTCAGGAGGCTTGGGTTCAATCCCTGGGTTGACCCCAAGAAATATGCATATAATTGTCTCCATTTTATAGATGAAGAAACTGAGACCCAGGGCGACTAAGTGACTTGCCCAAGGCCACATGGCCTGAACATGTGGAGCCGGTGTGGGTGCATAAGCAGCCAAGGCTCCAGAGCCGTCCTCTTTACCAGGAGAGTCTGTCACTACAGTTTAATGCTCCAAGTAGAGAGCTCAGAGTACCTTCATGCGTCCTCGTTCACATGCCATCAACCGCTGCCCTACTCAATGCCGCCCAGAACACAGGCACGCCCGCACACACCTCCACATTCGAGTCACCTTCTCTGACCCTGGGCCCAAGGTAAACTCTTGGTTCTGTCTGGAGAGGTCCTTTCCACCTCCCTATTCCCATCTGTTTAACTTGAATCATGGCCTTTGCATGATTTTTAACAGCTTAGGTTAAAACACTAATGAGGAAAAATAAGACTTTGAAAGTTCTGAGACTGAAACCTAAATAAGAGCACAAGAGAGAGCTTTAACTGGCTGTGCCAAATGCATCCTGTGAGTACTTAATCGCAAAAAGGCTGCCGGCTGCCCCTTTCAGGGCACGCACCTTGTGTTCTCAGCTGCTGGATCGCTTCTGAGCAGGTCCTCATGAACGTCTGAGCGTCCTGGTCTATCTGGTCTCGTTCTGTGTCCGTCATTCTCCCGTATTCAGACACGACGTGACTGATGGAGAGAGAGAGGACAGCATGAAGGGGCAGCAGCAAATGCCACACCTGGAGTCTGGATGGGGTGTGAAGGGGAGAGCAAAGCTCCCTGCTGAAATGACCGCTAAGCTGAGACTCGAAGGATGAGGAGGAGCTGGCCAGGCTAAGAGGTGGGAGATTGCTCTAGACAGTGGAACCAATGCATATGAAGCTTACAGCCCCAAACTCCATTTTCCTGACCATTCTCTCTAGACCCCGTGCAAACAGCCTTTGCCCTCACCCCCCCACTGGGGTCTTCACTCTCCAAGGTCACCACCGGGGTCGTCCTTCCCCTCAAGGTACAGTGCTGATGGCCCCCCTTCCCTGATCTGCTTTCTCCTGTCTCCTGACTGCATTCTCTCCTGGTTCCCTCCCACCTCCCTGGCTGCTGGTTTTCAGGTTTTTTGTTGACACCTTTTACCCATGGGTTTCCCTGGTGGCTCTGACAGTAAAGAATCCACCTGCGATGCGGAAGACCTGGTTTCCATCCTTGGGTTGGGAAGATCCCCTGGAGGAGATCATGGGAACCCATGAGAACCCCCATGGACAGAGGAGCCTCGTGGGCTACAATCCATGGGGTTGCAAAGAGTTGGACACACTGAGTGGCGAAGCATAGCACACCCTTAGTCCCTGAATATCTCTGTTGTCCACACTGCTCCCTTGGTGAGTTTGGCTAGGCTAGTGGGTTTTTTTTTGTTGTTAGTTTTACACTGATTAAGTCCCAAATTTATATCTTCAGCCCGAACCTCTCCTTGAACTTGAAATGCATATATCTAACTGCTGGCTCAGTATCTCTATTCAGATGTTTAATCTGTATTGCAAATATGCCCAACACTGAGCCTGCAGCCACTCCTAAGCCCGCTTCCCACTTGTGTTGCAGGCAATTCCATTCCTTCTAGCTGCTCAGGCCTCAAACCTGGGGTCATCCTGGCACCTCTTTTTCTCTCTCAGTTCACAACTAATCCATTAACAAATCTCCTTGGCTCTACCTTCAAAACACTTCCAGAATCTGACCTCTTGTTATCCCACCCACTGCTAACCCCTCTGGGCCATGTCACTGGGATCCCAAGGCTGGACCGTTCACTGCAGCCGTCCAGCTGGCCTGTTGTGTCTGGAGAGCTCCTCCTCCGATGATTCAAATGCACCAGCCTTACCGTTCCTGTTACACAGTCAGTCAGATCCTATCAATCCTCCATACAGATGTCCAGTGCTTCCCACCTAAAAGCAGAAGCCAAGGCCCTTACAAGAGCTGCACGAGCCTTAAGGTGACTCACAAGCTCTGGCTCCTGCCCTCTCTGGGATTATCTTCAGTTGCCCACCTCCCGCTGCTCCAGCCGCCTTGGCCTCTGCACACTTCCTGGAACACTACAGCCATGCCCCTGCACCAGGACGTACACTAGCTGGCTGTCTTCTCCTTTGGAGATGTCCTTTTCCTAGATGAGATCTCCATGAACTGACTGCTTACTTCTTGTATCTGTTTACTCAAAGTCCCTGCATCTTAATAAGTACTTCCCTAAGCTACCTTTATCGGAGAAGGCAATGGCACCCCACTCCAGTACTCTTGCCTGGAAAATCCCATGGATGGAGGAGCCTGGAAGGCTGCAATCCATGGGGTCGCTGAGGGTCAGACACGACTGAGCGACTTCACTTTCACTTTTTACTTTCCTGCATTGGAGAAGGAAATGGCAACCCACTCCAGTGTTCTTGCCTGGAGAATCCCAGGGACAGGGGAGCCTGGTGGGCTGCCATCTCTGAGGTCGCACAGAGTCGGACACGACTGACGCGACTTAGCTGTAGCAGCAAGCTACCTTTATACACTTGTATCCACCCTGACAGTTTCTATTTTCCCTTCTCCACTCCCCCTAAAAACATTTACTGAGCTCCAACATTCTATGTTTCACTCATTTTGTTTCTTTCCTATCTTCCCCTCCAAAATGCACATTCCATGAAGGTGGGGCATCTGTCTGCCTGTTCACTGCTGTATCCCCGTCATCGCCAGCAATCCTAGGATTTAGTAGGCTGATAAATCAATGGATCAATAACCAACTACTTTCAAAATGACCTCGCTTAGTGTGTGAGGCCGATGTGAGAAGCCTGACACACAGCTACAGCTGTGCTCCTTAACAGGCCCCTGCTGGTCTGATTGCGCCCCTTGCCCTGAGACCTGCAGACATCCCACGTCCAGAGCCTCCCCTGGAAATACAGAGGTACAGAGGCCCCGGGAATGTGTCCCTCCTAGAACAAGCCCCCAAGAGAAGAGGGAGGAGTAAGCCTGGGGCTCTCCTTAGGGCCAAGAAGGCGGCCAGTCTCCTCTCCTCTCCTCTCCCACCTTGGCACGGCACCCCCTCAATTCCCCCAAGTCCAGTGTCCACACTTTCTGGGCGAGCGCTGGAAGGAGAGAAGGCAGCCCGTAGGTTCCAGGGGGAAGGGATGGCCTCGCCTTGGTGAGTGAGAGACGGGTATTTCCCTAACCCCCAGCCCTCCCCAGGGTCTTGTTTCCTTAACTAATTTGGCTTAACACGGTAATCTTGACAGAAATGTTCTCTGAGGAGAAAGACCCCAGGGAGGGGAAGTGGGGCAGGGGCTGGGCAAGCAGGCTCATCAACCCTCCCTGCAATTCCCCAGTCTGGCGCAAGAGGATGGAGAGAAGGGAGGATGAAGAGCTGTGAGCACGTGGGCGCAGTCTGTACCGCCCCTCAAGAAACGGGCTCACCGGAAACCGGAAACGGAAAATGGAGGCTAACGGGGTCAGGGGCAGATAAATGAGACTGGCGCTCACTTCCGAGTGACCAGGCACCCCATGGACGGAGTCGATCTATAAAAGGACCAATTTCAGCAAAGTGAGATTAACGTCCTCCTTCTCTATTTTGACTTAATGGAAACTCAGCTCAGTGAAACTGAAAAGATCTAAAGGTTAATTTGATAAAACTGATTACACTGAATTAAAAGGTGATGTTCCTTTAGGATACATTATATATTAACCTTTTAAATTGGAAATTGCCAGTATGGTCATTCTAGTAGTAATAACGACAGAAACCAAGCAAGTTTCTCCCCCAGGTGGTACTGTTTTGTCACCAGGATATTGAGGAAAAGGTCTATCTACCAGAAGTGGAGAAATTATTTTTAATTAAAATCATTCAAGAGATCTAGCCAGAGGCTACTTAGGTTTCTTGCTGTTCTGCTTTAGTAAAATGTCATTATTATTATTTTTTTTAATTAAATGGGTCAATAAAGTCTGAGTTCTACATTATGGGAAAAATTATAGCTTCCTAATTATGTCAAACTAACATAGCCTTGTGGGTCTGAAGGCAGTATTTCTCTCAATTCCACGATCGCACTCTATCCAAAATGTTCCCAGTGAGGCAGGAGATAGATGGGCCCACCAGGGTGAATAGCTGGAGTCCTTTCCCGACACTTCAAGATGAAAATAGCAGGAAAATAGGGAGAGGAGGCTGGGCCCTGCCCAGATGAAAGACAAGAGACCACAGATTTCTCATTCTCAAAGTCAAGGAGACCTTCCCAACTAGAAAGTTCCTTGGCAGTCAAAAGGGGAGGCCTATGGGTCAAGGTTACCCACAGGCCTCTTCGCTGGAATCCATCTTGGCTGTGAGATGCACGTGCATACATGGGAGGATGTGGAGATGCACCAAAGGTAGACTCAGAACCAAAGGAAATCTGGAAGAAATGTCCCATATAAGTGATTTAAACCACCACGAGGGTGGGACATTCTCTGAGTCCACCCATGTGTCTATCCACAGGTACTGTACTCTTCTCCCTCCTAATAAACACTTTCCTTGTTTCTCCTTCCACCTTTGTGGGAATTCTTTCCTGCAAAGCGAAAGGGCCAGGGCTTTGTCATTGGCCACTGGTCTAGTGGCTAGGATTTGACATTCTCAATGCTTCGGCCTGACCTCAGTCTCTGGCTATAAACCCAAACTTTGCTTCAAGCCACTGAAGAGCAGGAGGAGAAGGGGATGACAGAGGATGAGATGGTTGGATGGCATCACCGACTCAATGGACATGGGTTTGAGTAAACTCCAGGAGTTGGTGATGGACAGGGAGGCCTGGCGTGCTGTAGTTCATGGGGTCGCAAAAAGTTGGACACGACTGAGTGACTGGACAGAACTGAACTGAAGAGCAAGGCCACCAGAGATCACTAGGAACAGGCCACAGCCAGCACCCTGCACTGGGAGGCACAGCAGTAAAACAAAGAAAAGACTTTAAATAGTCTACCACCTTTGGGAGGGAGAACGTGATGGGAGAAGATAAGGGTGGCCCTTCTCCCTCTGGAGAGAATGTAGGGTTTGTGTGTGTGGGAAATGCTTATTCCCTGGTCCTCCTGTTTCTACCAGAGAATCCACACCTCTCATGACACCCTCCCTCCCTCCTCAGTCTCCGCCCTCCTGCCGTTCCCTTGGGGCAGGGACTTCTCTGACTGGCAGCCTGGCAGAAGGACCTGAGCAGGGAGTGAACAAGCCTCCAGCCACGGCTCCGCTCTCTCCTGTCCTCTGGGATCTCCCTGTTTAGTGGCAGCGGAGGTTCTGCTCTGCTGCTTCTCTCATACGCTCTCAAGGGCCTCTGTGCTCTCTGTGCTCCCAGGCTGTGACCGTTCCATGGCACTAATGGCTGAGTGCACCCGTCTAATTCAGGAGTCCTCAGCAAGGCCACCCACCCACAGATCTCACCTATGCTGCTACCCCAGATTTCACTGGTGAGCGAGCTTTGACTATGTCCATCTGTGTCACGTTGACTTGACTTCGGCATCCTCTCTCTTTCCCTCCCTCCTCTCTGGCAGGAAACAGAGGTGCTTTCTTTCTTTTTTTAAAAATAATTTTACTTCTTTTAGGCTATGCTGGGTTCACTGTTGCTCAAGCTTTTCTCCAGGTGAGGCGCTCGGGCCTCTCACTGCAGTGGCTTCAGTTGTTGCCGAGCACAGGCTCCAGGGTTTACGGGCTTCAGTAGCTGCAGCACATGGGCTCAGTGTTACGGCTCCCAGGCGCTACAGCACAGGCTTAGTGGTTGTGCCACATGGGCTTAGTTGCTCCGCATAACGTGGCATCTTTTCAGATCAGGGATCAAATCCGTGTCTCCTGCATTGGCAGGCGGATTCTTTACCACTGAGCCACCAGGGAAGCCCTTGAGAGGTGCTTTCTTTATCAAATGGCCACTGACTCACCTGCACCACAGGTTAAATGGGGTTCCAATTCAATAACCATTCACCAAGGGACTTCCATGTGACAGGAACTCTCACACACATCTCATTCAGTCCTCATAAGAACACTGCGTGTGTGCTCAGTCATGTCCGACTCTTTTCCATCTATTGACTGTAGCCTGCCAGGCTCCTCTGTCCATGGGATTCTCCAGGCAAGAATACTGGACTGGGTTGCCATTTCCTCCTCCAGGAGATCTTCCCGACCCAAGGATCAAACCTGCATCTCCTGTGCCTCCTGCATTGGCAGGAGGATTCTTTACCCACTGAGCCACCTGGGAAGCCCCTTATCCACATTATCCATACTTTATTTAAAAACAAATGAAAAATAAAGCACAAATATCTGAAGTGAGTTGTGTTTACTTACATGACTAATACTTGGTGGAGCTGGGACTAGAACTCAGGTGTGACTGACCCCCAAAGCCCTGCTCTTTCAGAGGATCTAAAACAGGGGCAGCAGGGAAACTCAGAGTCCTCTGGCTACTGATGAAGTGCAACTGGGAGGAGGACTCAGTGGGGTGATGACCTGTCAAGACTCAGGGAGCCTCAGGAGCACTAGCTGTGCTGACGCTGTAGCCACACAACCACTGCGTAGACAAGAGGGGATGGGCCTTGGGGACCCTGTGCTTCCTCCCAGCGTGTGCTGCCACAGTAGCTGGGGGACGGGGAAGCCGAGGCCAGCTACCCGCTGTCCCGAGAAACATGAGGACTTGGAGTAAGTCCACGCCATGCTGCTCTGGGAACACTGACAGGCAGTGTTGTGGAGCTGATCTGTGCTGTTGGAGGAGAAATGTCTTAATCCCACCCCTATAGTCAAAAGTTTAAAACTACTGCAAAGTTACAGAATAGCTGCCTTATACAATAATCTTTTTATAAATCCACTGCTTTTTTTCTTTTCTGCACAGCATTTCAGCTGTATCGATAGTCTTGTCTGAATCTAACTAATAGGCACGTGAGCATCACTCTCATTATTTAGAGCAGGACTCCTCAAAGGTTTTCTGAAAAGGGCCAGAGTATAAATATTAGACTCTGAGGGCCATACAGCCTGGGCACAGCCACTCAGCTCTGCTGCTGAGGTGTAAAAGCAGCCATCTATACATAACATGCGAATGAATGGGCATGCTGCTGTTCCAATAAACTTTATTTATGACACTAAAAATTTAACTTCATTTAATTTTCTTATGAGGTAAAATATTATGATTATTGGCTCAGATGGTAAAGCGTCTGCCTGCAATGCGGGAGACCTGGGTTCGATTCCTGGGTCAGGAAGATCCCTTGGAGAAGGAAATGGCAATCCACTCCAGCACTCTTGCCTGGGAAATCCCATGGATGGAGGAGCCTGATAGGCTACAGTCCATGGGGACGCAAAGAGTCGGACACCACTGAGCGACTTCACTTCATTATGATTATTATTACTCTCCCCATAGCCATTAAAAAATGTAAGAACTATTCTCAGCTCACAGGCTGTACAAAAATAGGCAGTGAGCTGGACTTGGCTTATAGGCTTTGGTTTGCTGACCCCTGGTTTAGAGGAAGATATTGCCTTCTACAAGTTGAACTAAACCAACGTTTAAAGCATTCACTTTAGCTGGATGCCTTTTGAAGGCAGAGGGAAGTTAATAATGGATTCCATGAGAGATCTCCACAACCACTTACGTAACCTAAGATGGCAAGTACTAAACAAAGGAGCTGGAAAATAATAGGCTTACACCAGTTTTGTTAAGTTTTCCAAAACAACAGTCACTCCCATATGTACAGACTATAAAATCAGCATCTGATGTGCATACGTGCCTTTAGAAAGGAGGTTTATACTGCCATCTAGTGTTGGCCAACTATTTTAACTGAGAACTTTATTTTTATTTTTTTTAACTAAGAACTTTAAAATAAGGTTTATTTGGTATGAAGCACTAGAATAATAATTTTACTATATTCCAAAATTATGTAAATGAAATACACTTAAAAGCATAAAGTAGACAAAGTGGTAGAGATTATTTAAAACTCACCTGGGGCATAATTATTTTCTCTGTTAAAAAACAGATATGAAATATTTCCATTTTTGCATGTATATTGATTAAAGTCCTTTTATAAATTCAGAAAATTTATTCCATATTTTCTAACTGTGTGATAGGAAGGCTTCCAAAGGGCAAAACCCCTTATTCAATATGATGAAATCCTAAACAGATGCTTCTAATGATGTCGTTTCCTATGTCTAGTCCAACTTTTCCACTGCTTAGGCACTACAGTTGAAGTTGAATCCTATGGGAGCTATGCCACACTAAAGCCGGGTGCGAACAGAGGTCAAGGAAGAGCAGGAGGCATGACGTGCACTGCGGTATAGTCCTGAGTCTACTGAGAGCCGGAGTCCATTCTAGAAGTCCTTTTGGAGGTCGCAATCAAAATGCTTTTTCTTTTTAAAAATCAACCTAACAAAAACCCTCAGGGAGGCAAGAGTTCTCATCTCTCCAAATGGCATTTTTATGTGACTGGCATGATCTCTTTATTTGCTCAGTAGTACGCATTCAGTGAGACACTGTCCCATCCTCTCTGCATGCTTCACGACATGTATGGCACATACAGAGCTGCAAACACGTGTGCACCTCAGGGAGCACTGCTGGGGGCTGTGGTGACTTTAAGGACATGGGATATGGCTGCACTTACCCTGGCTGAGAGCCCCTTCCTGCTCTGCAGATTTTCTTTCACTGTCAAACTGATCTTCCCCATTACAACCCAGAGTTAGTATAAAGTGAGGATGAAAACCTCACAAGAATATAGGTATGGCAAATAACAGTCACCAAAATCATGATTTAAAAAAAAAAAAAAAAAGACACTTACCTATAAGCATTAATATAATCTTTTCTGTGTTCCAGAAGAAAATCTCTTAGCTTGCCAATGTGTGAAATCTGTCATGAAAAGAAAGCAAATGGTTTATATGGATAAACATGTTACACCCATATGCAACAAATTTTAAATTAGTAGAGAGAGAGTGGAATGCTCTCTCTTCAAATCTTCAAAAGATTCTGAAGCTACAAACTGGACACTTCTGATTTTAGACTCCTGTATAATCACTAACTTGTCAAAGTCACCCACATTCCTAGGCCTTGGTCTCCTGCTTAAGTCACGGATTGCAACAATTACAGGAAGAAAGAAAGAACCAACAGCAATGAAGAGATGACTCGAAGGAACTTCGAGATTCTATGAGATAATGCATGTCTAGTAACTGCACAGCATATGCTTAATAAAGGCCAATTCCCTTCCTTAAGCATTTTCTACCTAAAATTTTATAGAAAAACATTCCTTCTTCCAAGTGTTCTAGGGGATGGATTCTAAAGCTGGAGCTATTAAGTTTATAAACAGGGTCCATGCAGAGCAGCAGAATTAAACAGAAGATTCGGGAGCAGTGATAAATCCCTACACGGCACATCTCCATCTTCTCCACTTCTGAGGATGAACAAGAGAGGACACAAAAGTACAGGGGACTGAACTCCTGATGGCTCATTTCTCGGGCAAAAGCCCCCACCATGTGTCAGGTGCTGTGTGTGGAAGGAGGGATTAAGAAACAAAACAACAAGAGGTAGGAAGAAGCCTGGGAACATGGTCGACACGGACAACAGTGCATCCAGAAGGAGAGAACGATTAGCTAAGCCGGGGGCCCGCACGGTCCTTTGACCACGGCTCACGCTCGCTTCCTTCTAATGCCCTTTGTATTTATTCCAAACACATGCAGCCCCGGTCTCAAAGGATCTGCTGAACTTTCATCTTTTGCATGAAAGTTTTTCTGTCAAGGCCAACTCAGGCCAATTTTCACTCCGCTCTGAACTTAAAAGCATCCCACCCACCGGGCACTCAGCTACACACGGCTACGTCCACTGGCTTCACTTTTGCACACACGCCTCTCTCGGGTTAGGAACCATGTGAGGAGGAGGCTGCCCAGCTTCTCCCACGGCCCTACACACAACATGGAGCCGGCGTGGGGTCAGTCATACTTGCAGACTGAGTAAACATCTAAATACAAAACCAGTATTTACCGCTAAAGAAACATTCAGCAATTGTCTGGGGATAGGTTAGTCGGGGTTCAGTTACATTTCCCAGGGTCTAGACTAAGAACAAATACGGTTCAGAAAAGCACCCTCAGGCATCTTAAGAGCATGAATTAAAGAAAAAAATGAACTGTGGCCACATATTCATTTATTTACCAGATTACAAAGATTACTGAGACTGTTCGGCAACCCTGGCTCCATAAGGAACCTCCACACACACACACGACCTTCTTCCCCAGCGGCCCGTCATGGGCACTGACGTCACTGTGCTCACAACCAGGCTGGGAATGTGAACCTCGCAGAGGCTACGTGACTTGCCCACAGTTACACGGTTAGTGTCTGGTGGGGGTTGGAGGCAAGCTCAGGACTCTCTTGAGTTCATTTGGCCTGTCTTCCACTAAACCACAGCTGCCTGCTTCATCCTCTTATTCCAATTTTCCACTTACGCTGCATTTTAAAATCTGACTTTTAAGACTGTTGGGAAAAAAAAATTTAGATCTGCAAACTAGGTGCTTACTATACCACATATGAGGTATAATCAAATTAACTCTCCTGTTTAATATGCTTCAGTGGTTCCCAGTATCAGGGTCAGGGTCCTCGATGCTAGGAGAGATTTAAGGGCAGGAGGAGAAGGAGGCGACAGAGGATGAAATGGTTGGATGGCATCACTGACTCAATGGACAGGAGTTTGAGCAAACTCCGGGAGATAGTGAAGGACAGGGAAGCCTGGGGTGCTGCAGTCCACGGGGTCACAAAGAGTTGGACACGACTTAGCAACTGAACGACAGCAACGAACAACAATGGCTCCCATTCCCTTCCCCAGCCCCTGCCTGCAAGGGGCCAGGTAGCAGTGAGTGAGTAAGGCAACGCGAGGGGAGGGGACAGGGCACTGCGGAGGCGTGAATTCAGTCAAAGGAAGCATCTCTCCCAGTCGACTTGCCAGAGGGCAGCTAATTGTCATCTCTGCGCCTAATCAGTGGGGTCAAGTCCAAGCCCCAAATGCAGCACTCGTGGCCCTTCACAGTGCAGCTCCAGAAGTCCCAGGGGCCTCAGTCCTGCCACGCTCCCCACCGACCACAAAGACCACAATGACTCCTTTCCGACTAGCTTCCCTTCACCAGAGGGCCACAAGCTCCTAGAGGGTAAATGGTCCTCCCCTTTCCCCAGAGCCTGTCAGGCACAAAAACTTTCACTGCCTGTTGAATAGATAGTGGGCACTGAATAATGCGGGCTTCCCATGTGGCTCAGTGGTAAAGAACCCGCCTGCCAATGCAGGAGATGCAAGAGATGCAGATTGGATCCCTGGGTCTGGAAGATCCCCTGGAGGAAGAAATGGCAACCCACTGCAGTATTCTTGCCTGAAAAATCCTATGGACAGAGGACAGGCCACAGTCTCATGGGATCACAAGGAGTTGGGCACGACTACCATTGGAAAAGACTCTGATGCTGGGAGGGACTAGGGGCAGGAGGAGAAGGGGACGACAGAGGATGAGATGGCTGGATGGCATCACTGACTCGATGGAGGTGAGTCTGAGTGAACTCCGGGAGTTGGTGATGGACAGGGAGGCCTGGCGTGCTGCAATTCATGGGGTCACAAAGAGTCGGACACGACTGAGCAACTGAACTGAACTGAACTGAAGCACACATGCACTGAATAATACCCTAAGGATGATACCTACTGTGGTAGGCAAGGGAATGCTATATACCCTCCTTCCAAAGATGTCCAAGTCTTATCCCCAGAGCCTGTGAATTTATTATGTTACATGGCAAAGGAGAATCATTGTGGCAGAAGGTAATAAGATGCTCATCGGCTGAGCTTAAAATAGGGAGATTACTCTGGATTTATGTTGGAGTATCCGGGGAGGTAGGCCCTATATAACCACAGGGTCCTTAAAAGGAGGCAGAAGAGAGTCAGAACGATGCAACGGGAGGACTCGATCCAACATTGTTGGCTTTCAAGACAGAGGAAGGGAGCCAAGGGATGAACGCCACGTCTGCATGCTGGAAAAGGCAACTTAGTGGATTCTCCCCTAGCGTCTCCAGAAGAGAAAGCATCCTGCCCACACCCTGATCTCAACCTAGGGAGTCCCACTTTGGACTTCAGACTCACAGAACAAGAACACAATACATTTTTGTCATTTTAAGCCACTAAATTGATGGTAACTTGTTACAGCAGCAACAAGAAACTAACATACTGTGTCTCAATTTGGGCTGCTATAACAAAAGACCACAGGTTGGGTAGCTTACATAACAAACGCTTATTTCTCTCAGTTCTGGAGGCAGGGAAGTCCTGGCCAAGGTGGCAGTATATCTGGGGCCTGGGGAGGGCTCTCATCCTAAGTTGTAGACAGCTGCCTTCTTGATGAGTCCTCACATGGTGGTCCTGCATCTCTTCCTCTAAGGACACCGATCCGAAGGCCTCACCTCCAAATACCATCCCATTGGCTATCAGGGCTTCAATTCTGTGATGACACAAACATTCAGTCATAGTGTATCTGACATAGCATAAAGCCTTATCTGAAACAGCCTTTTTCTTTTTAAAGGAGTCATAATGTTTTCAATAAAGGTTTAAGTGTCCAAAGGAGTCTACTGCACAGTCTAGACACAGAAGCTCCCCTCTTTAAGTTCCCCCTCTCGCATCGTTAGCTAGTTTTAGTCTATCAGGGTTGGAATGGTGTGTGGGGGTGAGTGCCAGGAACAAGAAGCCCCTCAGAAAACATGATTACAAGAAGTTTCACTTAAAGTGTAACAAATGTGATCCCTATTTCTTATGCTATGATATCTGGGCTTTGCTTCAATATAACATGGGATGGAGAGTAACACCTGAAAGAGGATCAGTCATGAGTTGACAGCTGAGTGTGGGACTCCTTATAAATACTGTCTACTTCAATACATACTTGATAGCTTTCTTAACAAAACATTATTTTTTAAAATCTCCCATTTTTCGCTCTCTTTTAACATGTTTGGTTATTCTGAAGTACAGATTTTCTGCTGCCAAACTAGTAATAATCCATACTTGAACAAGCAACTCAACCCCACCTCAAATCTCTAGCTACTTTATTTCTAAATAGACTTTCGCAAGTTTTTGCTTAAAATTCCACTTAGGACGATCAATACCACTTAAAAAAAAAAACAACCCTACCAACCCCAAAACCTTCACTGAGAGTTTACTATGTGCCAGGCTCTATTCCAAGATCTCTGCATGCGTTAGCTCATGGAACTCTCCCAGCAACCCCGAGATGAGTAACATCATCACGCCTGTTTTAACAGATAAGGAAACTGCGTCAGAGAGCTGGTAAGTAATTTGCTCAGGGACACATGGGGTGAAGCCTGGATGGAACCCAGTATTCTAAGTTATCAGACTGTAGTTCTTAACCCCCCAAATTTATGCACAGATTCTTGGCAGGTGGCAAGTTCAGTTTTTCAGTACAGTAGTCATGAAGAGGGATGCCTGGGAATTGAGAAAAACACCCAGCGAGCAACGTCAGGCTGTTTTTGTGCATCTGTATTCAACAGTGCGCTACACATCTGACGTCACCCCACAGTGACGGGCACTTACAGAGCACCGCTGTGTGTGCCAGGCAGCGTGTGAAGTGCTTGCTTCGTGCTGGCGTTGGCTCCCTTATAACCAATCGGATGAATTAGACATCGCCCCCATTTCTATTTTATAAACATGGCAACTGAGGCCCACGTGAGCTCACAGGCTAATAAGGGGCAGGACTGGCATGGATCACAAGTCTATATGACTCAAAGGCTAAGTTATTTATATCATCAAAAGGTCAATAAACCGTTACTACTTAGCTTATTTAAGTTTGAGGCTTTTTTTTTTTTTTTCACAGAAATATAAACTGGGTTTCTTGTGAGACTTATTTATAGACACTGATTTTTAAAATGTTTTCAACTACAGTGGATACAGAAAGCTCTACAAGAGAGATTTTTGTGAATGTTTCCACACAGAGCACTCATTTTAAAAGTCACTCAAAGTAGAAACATGCATATATCCAAAGCAACTGTTTTCCCCACTGAAGTCTCCTCCTCCAAGCCCGGCTGTTATTCCCAGTCTTGTCAACACAGGAGGCTTGGAATTGGTGAGTACTGTCGGGATGCTGAGAGGAAGGCCCACAGATGTGTGCCAGGAACCAGGATGGTCACAGAGACTGGTGGTGCCACGGTGACTGTTCACCCTGAGTACCAACCATCAAACTGCCATCAAAACATGGTTTAAACAAGGAATGAAGGCAACTTCCAGGGCTGGGTCTCTTCCCCGTGTCTGAGTTCATCTACCTCCACCCATAGTGTGGGGCAGGGTATCAGCAGAGGAGCAGACTCCCAGCAAAAGACCGTGGAGTTTGGGTGGAGCAGGGAAGACAGGAGACAAATGGGTAAGAAATCCAGGGAGTTGGCTGAGCTTCTTGGTTCTCATCTCTGCTCAGTCTCTGCTACTTCCTCGGAAAGGGTCAGTGATGCCCACCTCTTTGGCTTCGAGGGACTCCAGCTGGATGAACTTCCTCTTCTGTCTCCCAACCCCTCCATCACATGTCTGAGGGAAGAGGACTGGCTGGGGTAGGGTGTGGAGAGGGCAGGGAGCAGGCTCCGCTCGCTCGCAGCCAGGCAGCAGAGAGGGTCTGCTCCAGCTCCACCCGCATCTGGCCACAGAGCTACAGCCTGGTTCTCTGTTTGGCTTTTTCACGTTCTGACTGCTTATTTCTTTCAGGTAGCTCCAAAACTTGCTGGGGGAAAATGGGTGTTTTTAATAAACTCCCTAAACTCTTAAACTTTGCCGACTGAAATTTTGAGCAAGTTGCTTAATCTCCCTGAGCTTTACTACAAAGGGAGGGCAATAAACATGATTCTTTAAAAGCAGAAGTAGCAGCACGAGTTAGCAGCAAACTCTTATTACGCACATGCTGTGTGGCAGGCACCAGTCTAAACGCTGTCAGTCCACCAGCTCATTTGTTCGCTCCTCCTGATAACCTCGTGGGACAGGTTTCGCTATAATCCCACTTAACAGATGAGAAGACACTGAAGTGACGCATTTCATATAAATGGTTCAAAATAAACGGGGGACTGTGACGCCCAACCCAAGGACCTGTGTGCTTTCAGCCTCTACAAGTCGGCCCGTGAAGACAGCCCTACCGTCCCGTCCGAGCGCAGGGCGTCTCTGGGGGCCGCCTTCATCACAGGGCACACAGACTGTTTTGAGATCAAAAGTACTCAACGCTGAGATGCCCTGTTCAGGTCAAACGTGATGTCAACAGCTATGGGTCAGTGTGGAGCCAACAGCCACCCTCCAAGGCCTGCTGGGATCTGGCTTCTCCACAAAGCTGATACTCAACCAAGCAATTATTTAAACTCCATTCTAAAATGACAGGCATTCATCTGGCCCATCCTTTTCTTTCTCTGAAGATAAACCAAGTTCATTTTTTAGTGACTGCATTTTAATAAGGCTCATTTCAAAAGTCATCACGACACTGGCCTTCCCCACACAGCACATCTACCATATAGACAGACTGATTATAAAACAGTAGCAGTGGTCCCAATGCATCTGACAGGGAAAAACATTCTCATATTAGCTGATGTCACACATAAAGCTTTTACTAGGAGAGACCAAACAAAGACACCCCAATACGTGCAGCCGTGAGACCTGCACCCGCGGGTAAATGCGTGCTGTTGACATGGACTCGGCCCCGGGGACTCAACCCCATGGATGGTTGCCCACAAGTATGCTGGTGAATGGGGTTGGAAAACCAAGGTTGCCCTCAGCATGTACTTATGTAAAATATGTAAAATGCAGACCTAAAGCTGTATCCATACAGAGAGGGGCATCTAAAAGACTGCTCATCAAAATATTGATGGTTGTGTGGTAAGATTTAGAGACTGTGCTTTTTCCTATTTATAAGACCTTTTCATACCTTGGCACTTTTCTATAATTTGTATGTATAATCCTTGTATCAGACAGAAAAGTATTTTTAAACAAAAATGTAAATCTTCCTACATCCTTCCCTAAGAGTGTATACGGACCCCTGAGACCCCCACAGGACCAAGTCCAATTCTGTGAGCCCAGGGCATCACCGACTCAATGGACATGAGTTTGAGCAAGCTCCGGGAGTCGGTGATGGACAGGGAAGCCTGGCGTGCTGCAGTCCATAGGGTTGCAAAGAGTCAGATACAACTGAGCGACTGAACTGAACTGAAGGAGGGCCCACCAGTGTCCCTGTCCCTCCTGACTTCTAGGGGTTCAGGGCCCTCTCCGATCTCCCAATCCCAGCTTCCTGACTCACTCCTACTCTGCTCATGGGGTACACCTCCCAAAAATCTTCTCTGCCATTTCAGGCCAGGCTAACAACCCCTTGCAAGCACTCCTCTTTCAGTGATGTCAGCCTCTTGTTTTGAAATGTTTTCATGTCTATCTGACGCAAGCTGCTCAGGCATAAGCTTACCCAAAGCAGCTCTTCAAAAAACGATTTAGTGCTCCTTGAGTCGGACACGACTGAGTGACTTCACTTTCACTTTTCACTTTCATGCACTGGGGAAGAAAATGGCAACCCACTCCAGTATTCTTGCCTGGAGAATCCCAGGGATGGGGGAGCCTGGTGGGCTGCCGTCTATGGGGTCGCACAGAGTCGGACACGACTGAAGCGACTTAGCAGCAGCAACACAGTAAGCAGGCTACATATTTTGCATTATCCACTAGATGGCAACACAACTCTTGCAGGAATACAAATACTAGGAACTCTCAAAAACATCAGTTTGGTCTTTTTTTCCCCAAGGGCTTTACAATTTTCTCTGGTTCTGTACTTCTGATCTGGAATTAAAGGATTATTAAAGGTTATAATTGTGTTGCTCAGGCTGAAGCTGAAATGACACTGTTTTGAAACAGACATGTGCACTTGGACAAGACCAGGGTTTTAAAACACCGCGTTCCCGGCAGGTTGGACACAAAGGCAGCTCCCAGGCATGGCTGCCATCTGCCATCCCCAGTGGTGGGGGGCCCAGCTTTGTTCACCCACAGCACAGACCTGCTAGCTGCTCCTTCCTGGGTGCTTTGTGAATTACCCAGAGCAAGATAAGACTGTAAAACAAAAAACTCTGGTATAAAATGGAGGACGACTGCATTTTCACAGTAGGGGGAGTTCGGAGCAGTCACCGGTGTCTTTAGCAGATCACAGCAGCGGTTGGACTTGCACACCCCTCCCCGCCCCCAACAACCCCCATGATAGGAATTCTCTTCTGGCACTCACAACACTTCCAACAAAGACCTGATTGAATATGAAACACTGAGTACCCATTTGCATAATGTGCCTCTGTAAGAAACAGCCATTATTCAAGATTAAAGAGACTCCAGTACGGCCTCTGGCATATTGTAAAAAGGTCCCTGTAACACAGAATCATTATTTTTTTTAGTTCAATCAGTGGACACAGCTTACTGTTCAGTTTAAGTAGGCAGCCAAAGGCACAGTCGGAACAACTGCTGTTGTATAAATGTTTGCCAACCACTGATAAGCTGACATGACTTTTCACAGGGGTCATGTTCCCAAGTCTGATTTGGAGGCCCGCTAAACTAAATTCCGAATCCACTCCCTTCAGTCATGATTGCAAAGGGCCTCAATACCAATTACGGCAGAAGGTTCAGAACGGGCCGCAGCTCTGGAGCGCAATGACCCTGCTGAAGTCACAGTGGGGGCTGTCTGAGTCCTTGTGCTAGGGAAGCTCCCTGTGACCAGTCACCCACAAAAGAGCCTGGCACAGCCACAGGCATTCCTTTGGTTTTGGGGTCACAGCAGGGAGGGTGTTAAGGGATTACACGTATGAACTGTGCCTTCTCGCTTTGTCTCCTTTCAGCAATTGTTTAGTCCTAAGCTGAGCCTCCTCCCATCCCTCCCTCCCTAATTCCTACTGCTGGAGGCCACCCTTCAGTGGGCACAGGGCCTGCCGTGGGCAGCCTCTCTCCAGTCCTCACACAAGCCCTTCCTGAAAGCACGGTCCTGCCAGGATCTCTTCCTAAACTTCTAATGACTCTGTGTCACCTTCTTTCCTTGCCTCCTCCCACCTCTGCAAACCTCTGAAACTTCAGGAAGCTCAGCCCTGATGCACACTTGCTAAACCCACTCCTTCTACCCATAGCTTTAATGTACCATCTACAGAAAATTTGTCCACTGGCCCCCGCCTCACTCCTGTGTCCTGAGGGTGAATTCAACTGTCCACTGCGTGTCCCACAGGTGTCTCAAAAGCCACGTGTCCCAAAGCCTGAGTCATCCAACCACACTTGCTCAACCCCTCTCTCCCTGCCATGCTGACTTACTGGGTGTGACTTACAGGGAGAACCATGGCCTCCCTGTCCCTGCAAAGAGAAAGAGCCTCTCTCTTCTGATTCCCAAGTTAGAAAACCCCAGAGCATTTTGACTCTCTTTTTCACTCCACAAATTAAACTGGTCAGCCAGGCCTGTCCACTCTACTGGTTGAACAGCTGCCAGAGGAATGGGCACCCATGGACCAGCTTCTCCTCCTGTTTACCCATGTCCACCTGGGAGTCCAGACCCTCGAAGCTTTTCCCAATCCGGCTTCCTCTTTCCACTTCTGCCTCGGGCACTACTATTCTCTCTGCTTGGAACATCTTTATCATCCACCAACCTTCCACTCAAGTGTGCTGGGCCCAGTTCAGTTCAGTCGCTCAGTCATGTCCGACTCTTTGCGACCCCATGGACTGCAGGACACCAGGCCTCCCTGTCCATCATCAACTCCCGGAGCTTGCTCAAACTCATATCTATCGAGTCGGTGATGCCATCCAACCAACTCATCCTCTGTTGTCCCCTTCTCCTCCCACCTTCAATCTTTCCCAGCATCAGGGTCTTTTCCAATGAGTCAGTTCTTTGCATCAGGTGGCCAAAGTATTGGGAGTTTCAGCTTTAGCTGAAGCCCAAGGAGGTTTTAAAATACAACATTCTGACTTCACTTTCCACTTTCTCTGTATGATGCCTTGTGGGAGGCTTGCTATAAGTGTCTGTTAGCTGAGTGTTATAAATGTTAGCTGCATGTATATATGTTATATACATTATACACACACACACATATGTGTATATAGTATAAATGTTAGTTTGAATATATAAAGTACTCTACCCCATCAGTCTGGGAACTTTATTAGAAAAAAAAAGACAAAGCCGTTCTTGATCTAAGGAAACTGTCAAGTGTGGGTGTGTGCGCGGTTGCTCAGTCATGTCTACCTCTTTAGGACCCCACAGACGGCAGCCCACCAGGCTCCTCTGTCCATGGGACTGTACCGGCAAGAATACTGGAGTGGGTTGCCATTTCCTACTCCAGGGGATCTTCCCGACCCAGGGATCGAACCCGAGTATTTTGATTGCCGGCAGATTCTTTACTGCTGAGCCACCCACTGGTTAAGCCCTAAGGAAACTCACTGGTAGTTAAATAACCCATTCTGGAATTTTTCTGAGAACCAGTACCAACCTTATTGGTTTGCAGTTTCCAGAATTCAGAGTATGTTTTTTAAGAGAGAAAGAGAAGTCTTGTGTACGAAAGAGGAGAGAGGCCTGAGGAGCAGACGACAGGGATGGTCACACAGAGGGGCAGGGACAATTAACACTAGCTGAGGTGAATCCACTCCACTGTTCTTGCCTGGAGAATCCCAGGACAGGAGACCTGGTGGGCTGCCGTCTATGGAGTCGGACACAACAGAAGCAAATTAGCAGCAGCAGAGGTGAATTCAGCGGTTTAATTTCTGATATTAGCAACTAATCTCCAAACAACCTGAAAGGTATTGTTTTCTAATATTAAGCCCGTCTCCTTTTAGGAAATTCAGAAATTAAAAACCTAAAATCTTAATTCTTAGTGTTAATGACATAATGAAAGAACTTAAAACAATTTCAAAAGTGGAGCAGCACCATGGAGCTTAATAACCCATGAAGCTCACGCTATGCAATTCCATTTTAAAACAGGTCTAGGACCCTTAACCTCAAGAAAGAGCAAAAACCTATCCTGTTCTCAACCTTTTCCTCTTCAATCCCTCTGCCACAGCTTTCTCTTTCCATCTCATGGTCTCCATGCTCACACTTTAACCTCAGGGCTTCCCTTGTAGCTCAGTTGGTAAAGAATCTGCCTACAAAAAAAAAAAAAAAAAGAATCTGCCTACAATGCAGGAGACCTGGGTTCAATTCCTGGGTTGGGAAGATTTCCTTCCTGGAGAAGGAAATGGCAACTCACGCCAGTATTCTTGCCTGGAGAATCCCATGGACTGTAGCCTGCCAGGCTCCTCTGTCCATGGGATCACAAGAGTTGGACACGACTTAGTGACTAAACCACCAACCACCACCACCACCAAATACATTCTTCTGGCTCCCCCAAACTGCACTGAGGCAGCTTCGCTGGAGCACACCCTCCATTCCCAAAGCTCGGTCCACTCCCGGCCTATCTGACCCTCTTGTTTGCTCGCTGACACTCAGAGTATAACCCTGCTCCACGTGCATGGAGGGAGCCCTTGCGTCTTCCAGGCCTTGAACTCCACTTCATAGGACACAGTTCTTCTTCACTCTGCTCGAGTACAGCTATTGTGTGGCCCCTGTGAGGAGGGTCTTCTCACTTCTGTAAGCTACATGTCTTCAATCCCTTCTGGAATTCTTTACATGAAATGCACTTGTGGCTGCTGGTCATACTTATTAGTTTCTGAATGCAGGAATTTATTGGCCTCAAAAATCAAATGTGGTTCCGAGAATAGACTCAACGCTCTGTGTCAACAGGAGGTGGAGAGCAGGCAGAACCTTCACCTACACTCTTTCAGCCTTTGGGCTTTTAGTAATGCCACCTAAGAGGGTGTTTGGGCTTCCCAGGGGGGCTCAGTGGTAAAGAACCCACCTGCCAACGCAGGAGACATAAGAGACATGGGTTCAATCCCTGGATCGGGACGATCCCCTGGAGGAGGGTATGACAACCCACTCCAGTATTCTTGCCTAGAGAACCCCACGGACAGAGGAGCCTGGCAGGCTACAGTCCATGGCGTCACAAAGAGTCGGACATGACTGAGAGACTGCGCAAAGCACAGCAGCAAGAGGGTGTTCACTTTCAAGTCACTGAGTCAAACCGACTTACCATCAACTACAATTATTTTTTTCAGGAAGACCTATGTCTTTACTATATTCATATTTCCCCCCTAGCCTCTTGCCATTTGTCATTCTGATCATTCTGCCACTAAAGACATCTGTTAACTAAAAATTATCAGTTTAAAAAATAGAATGAATATTGGGCTGAAAAAGAAGCACAGAGTTACAGACCCCGCCCAGTGGACAGCCAGCTCAATGAGCCACAGACATCCTTGCAATCCAAATATTCAGTCCATTAAAACAAATGTTTCCTTCAGACTTCCCTGGTGGCCCAGCGGTTAAGACTCCGAGCTTCCACTGCAGGTGACACAGGTCTCATCCCTGCTCAGGGAACTAAGATCCCACATGCTGTGTGGCACAGCCAAAAATAAATAAACCAATAACAACACAACACTGTAAATCAACTATCCTCCAATAAAATTTTAAAAAATTAAAAAAACTGTTTCATCCACAAAAGCAACACAGTGAGATCTGCTAACTACCCTGTGAAATCAGATCTCCTCACCTGCAACTGATTCAGAAGTGCACAACAAGACTGGGGGGCTGGGCGGGGGTAGGGGTGGTGCTCCGGGAATGTACTGGTTCTTTATCACTACTTTCTTTTCCGTGGGCTTGGAAACCTCCCTTTTGTTTTCAGTGAACAGGTTAAGAGCAGGTACGGGGCAAGCACATCAAGGAGGGAGGTAATGAGGCAGAAGGGAGGAGGGGAGGTGGACGGACAGACGGGGAGTCCCGACCCGGGGCCGACGCGGCTTCGCATTGCTTTTCAGACCCCAACCCAAGCCCGGCTGGTCTGGAGGCTGTGTGCAGACTGTGTGTGTGGAGACGGCACGTATCTTGCTCTCTCTCCACACTCTCTCCACGGGGTAGTGCAAAGCATGAACTCCAGAGTCACACAGACCTGTGTTCAGATCCCGGCGCCATCCCTGACAACTGGAACTCATTTAACTTCTCTGAGCTTTAACCTCTGATTTGTAAACTTGAGACAGTAACTCTGAAGGCGACACAAGCCTTCAGTGAGACATCGACAGTCTGACACTGTATCTGGCACAGAGCAGGTGCTCAGGTGTATTAGGTTCCACACCTCCCTCCGCCCCGACTCCCCTTCATCACTATCTGGGTCTTACCCATGAGGCCAGGTCTGCCTGGACGGGGGGCTGTCCCGGGGCGGCAGATGGAAAGGCAGACGGAGGAATCTGGGCCATGCTAAAGGGCTGTGACCTTTAAGGTCATTCACAAGATTGTAGTGCTGAGGAGAGCAGAGAGCTATGCAGTCAGACAAAGAAAAGAACTGGATTTGGCACAAATCCAGCACATGTGGAGGACAGGTGGTGGCAACACCAGTAGCTAGTATTTACTGACTGCTTACTACATGCCAGGCACTGTTCTAGGAGCTTTATGTATATCTAACAATGAAGGTGGGAGGAGAAGGGAACAACAGAGGATGAGGTGGTTGGATGGCATCACCGACTCAATGGACATGAGTTTGAGTGAACTCTGGGAGTTGGTGATGGACAGGGAAGCCTGGCGTGCTGCAGCCCACGGGGTCACAAAGAGTCACACACGACTGAGCGACTGAACTGAACGACTGAGCGACTGAACTGAACTGAAGTGAACTTATTTAACTCTCCTGATGACCACATGAGATAGGTACTGTTACTACCCTCTATGAAAAGAAGCTGAGGCCCAGAGGGGTTATTTCACTGCCAAAGGCCCCACAGTGAGCCTGTGACTTATCACGATTTGGACCCAGAGAGTCTGGCTGCAGAGCCCAACTTAAACTGCCACGGTGGCAATGGGAGGCCCCCACGGGTACTGAGGTTAGGAGCAGAGAGTGGAGAGAGGAGTGGCAAGGACCCCCTGACACAGGTTCAACCCCAGGGCGGCAGGGACCTGGAAGGCCTTTCTCAAAAGCAGCTTGGAAACAAGTCCCGCCCTCCCTCAGGCACAACCAGCTCCTATAAAGTGCTGGCCGTGGACAAGCGCTCTGCTGCCCAGTGCACCTCACAGCAGCCTAACTTCTGAGCAGGGAGTGAACCTCATACACACCCACCCACACCCACACCCACAAACTACACGGCATTTACAAAGCCCACCCTGGATCCCAACATAGGCTCCTACACTAAGTTCAAGACTGCTCGTTCCGCCAGGGCTGGAACGGGTGCTGTCTCTTCAGCTGTGCATCAGAGGATGTGGCTGGTTTGAGTTTTTAAGAGCCACAATGAGAGCAAAAATGCTTCTTCTTAGATGCTAGACTCACAGTCAGTGAGGCAGCACTCTTCTTGTTGCAAGAGGCCCCAGGAAAACTACCAAGGAGAGAGCAGCAATGCCCTGCCACCCTCACTGGGGCCCGCACGTGCAGACTGGACAACAGGCACTGATGAAATCAGCGTCTCTTCCCTGCCAAGCACACGGAGCTAACTCCTGCCAGGTCGGTATCTATGAGATGCGCCTTGAGGTTGTAGGCAGCTCCGTTATCCCATCCACTCTCCTTTGCATCTTCTCTCCACTCTGTGGTCAAAGAAATTAACTGCGGCCCCAGTGCCCACCTCCATGGCTGAAGAGGGGGCCTCCAACTGCACATCTCTGGACCAGGTCTTGACACACTGGCCTTGAGTGTGAGGGAGGGTCCCCCTCCTCCCTTCCATCCACCTATCAAACACTAACTGGGAAGTCAGTCCTCTACTTAAAATTTACCTACAACCTCTCTGACCTTGACAAGTAATAAAACATGTGTGCGTGCTCAGTTGCTAAGTAGTCTCCAACTCTTTGCGACCCCATGGGCTGTAGCCCACCAGGGTCCTCTGTCCATGGGGTGGGTTACCATGCCCTCCTCCAGGGGATCTTCCCAACCAAGGGATCGAACCCAGTCTCCCACATTGAAGGTGGATTCTTTACTGTCTGAGCTGCCAGGGAAGCCCAGGAATACTCGAATGGGTTCAGTTCAGTTCAGTCACTCAGTCAAGTCCGACTCTTTGCGACCCCATGGACTGCAGCATGCCAGGTTTCCCTGTCCATCACCAACTCCCGGAGCTTGCTCAAACTCATGTCCAGCGAGTCGGTGATGCCATCCAACTATCTCATCCTCTGTTATCACCTTCTCCTCCTCCCTTCAATGTTTCCCAGCATCAGGGTCTTTTCCAATGAGTCAGTTCTTTGCATCAGGTGGCCAAAGTATTGGAGCTTTAGCATCAGTCCTTCCAATGAGTATTCAGGGTTGATTTCCTTTAAGATTGGCTGGTTTGATCTCCTTGCTGTCCAAGGGACTTTCAAGAGTCTTCTCCAACACCACAGTTCAAAAGCATCAGTTCTTCGGCACTCAGCTTTCTTTATGGTCCAACTCTCACATCCATACAGGAGTACTGGAAAAACCATAGCTTTGAACAGACAGACCTTTGTCGGCAAAGTAATGTCTCTGATTTTTAACATGCTGTCTAGGTTGGTCATAGCTTTTCTTCCAAGGAGCAAGCGTCTTTTAATTTCATGGCTGCAGTCACCACCTGCAGTGATTTTGGAGCCCAAGAAAATAAAGTCTGTCATTGTTTCCATAGTTTATCCATCTATTTGCCATGAAGTGATGAGACTGGATGCTATGATCTTAGTTTTATGAATGTTGAGCTTCAAGCCAGCTTTTTCACTCTCCTCTTTCACTTTCATCAAGAGGCTCTTTAGTTCCTCTTTGTTTTTTGCAATAAGGGTGGTGCAATCTCTGCTTGTTTCCAACTGGAGTGGGTAGCCTAATCCCTCCTCCAGGGGAATCTTCCCGACCCAGGAATTGAACTGGTGTCTCCTGCATTGCAGGCGGATTCTTTACCTGCTAAGCTACCAGGGAAGCCCAGGAAGCCCTTACATAGTACTTAGTACATGCCAAGAAGAGCCCCATGGGCTTTGTCCAGATGACTCCATCCGTCCCGGTACAGCCCTCCAGGGGAGGCACCATCAGCAGCTCCCTTTACTGGGGGAGGCTCACCGACTGGCTCAGGGTTTCGTTAGCAGACGACGGCGCGGGATCTGAAGCCAGGGCGCCTACTCCACAGCCTGAGCTCCTAGTGTTTCCTGCTCGTATTGTTCTTCAGAACCTTGACAAGACGGGTGAAGGGGAAAATGGTCCATCTATATTTGAGTTCTTCAAAATAAAATCTTAACTCTATCTTTAACATTCCAATTTGAGTTACGTTTTATAGGAGGGAGTTATAGTATCTTTCATTTCATAAGTGGGCTTCCAGAAAGAATCGTGAATTTCAAAGGTACAGGTCTCGCTTTCAGGGGGCACGGATGCCTTTGACACACTAACCAAAGCTACGTGTCTGATCTGTTCCCTTAAGAAAATGAATTTTCCCACAGACGCAAAAGAAAACTTCCTGCCCACCGTTCTGAGCTTCAGAGGCTCTTGGCTCACTGGAGCTCAGGTTAAAACGTAATTCAACAAACAAACAGACAAACACAGGACGGCACAACTTCTGTAAACCTCCTGGGCGTAAGAAAGCGCTTTCAGCTGGACACCTGGGGGCAGCTGCCGGCCGTCCATCAGCAGAGTCTGTCTGCACGGTGGTAACTGGAACCCGGGGGGCTGGGGGGTGGCAGGGGCGTGAGGCCTCCAGGCATGAGGGAGAGACCGAGTGTACTGTCGTAAGCACTCACACGCTGTCTGCCTCAGCACGGAGCAAAGGCCAGATGGAGAGAAGCACTGACTGAGCACGGCCGCGTCAGACGAACCACTGCCATCATCAGTGTTTACCGCTGACTATGCTGCTTCACAGATGGTCTCATTTAATTCTCCTAACACATGAGAAAACAGAAACTGAAGCACAGAGCTGTTAAGTAACTTGCCCAAGGTCACACAGCAAGCATGCTGAAAAGCCAAGGTCCATTACTTCAAAACAGGTTCCACAGCCTGTGATCTATGTCTCCAAGCTTAGGCTTTTCAAGCTAAAAAATGTGAGCTGAACATCCAAACCAAGGAAGAGTTACCAGCGTCTTTCGAAACCTCCCACACACCGAGCTCATTAAAAGAAAAGCCATCGGTTTTATTTATCCGCTCCTCCAAAAGTCCTTTCTACATGTCTTTTAAATTCTTCCAGTCACAGCAGAAAATACCAAGCAAATAAACACATTTATACCCCATCGTAGTACATGCCACATCTCAGGAATATGTTCCCTCTCTTCTGTTGTAAAGAATTAAAAGAATTATGTCGTGTTTGTTTCAGATTCCCGAAGTCTGGCAAGGATCCTAACTCAACAAGTGTCTGTAGAACAAGTGAGGCATCTTATTAAGAATTTGTCCTTCTGAAATAAACATTAAGGAAGGAACAGCTGCATCTATAACAGGTGGTTATCATGCATTAAAAAGTGGGGTTTTTTTTAACACAGATTTTTCTCACACTGATTTTGCAGATGTGTTAGTACACTCTGAAGGCACACACTCTCTGTAACAGACAGGCCATGATTTAGGAGCCAGTTGATCATCAGCAGCAACTCCTTTCCTCCTAAGGTGAACCAATTCTATCCAACCAGTTCCAGCCAAAGGGAGACTCCTATCACTAAGGTTAAACACATACACTCCAAAATACAAACTCTCCAAAGACTGACTGCTGCCCTAGTAACATTTTTAAAAAATGATCTTTATTTCGTAAAAATATCAACTATGAGGAGAGACTATGTTTGTGAAGATGGCAAAGATTAGCACGTACACCTACACGTGTGGGGAAACCACAAATAAAACCGACATGTCACAGCTTCTCCCAATCTCATTCTCCTGGGATCCTTGCCCTTGGTAGAAATTACGAGCTGGGAACAGCATAAAACCTCACTTATTTGCAAACCAAGGTCAAGAGTCACGTCAACACAGACTCGCTCTCTAAACTCTGCACTCAGAGCAGCAAGTGCACGTCCCGTCCACTAGGTGGTGCTCTCTACCACACTGTGCCTCAGGAACAGTACAGTATATCAAAATGACAACAGCCTGGTTTTAAGATGATTTGTCTCTTGAGGATATACATTTGGTTTAAGTTTCCACTGCAACGTTAAAGTTCTTAAGATAGGTCATGCAGATCAATTGCTCCTGTAATCTGAAACTCAAAAGAGCAAGTAATATCTAAACAAGGGGAGGGGGCGGCCCTGAGCTTATAAGGTTCTCTAAAAGCCAGGAGACAGTCAGCCTGGCTACCTCTAATCTCATCATCAAAACTGTTACCTTGTCCAGTTTCTGCTTCACATCAGCAGGGAGAACAGCGAAATCAACTGTGGGCGGTACAAAGGGAAAACATACATTCAACTTCCATACTGCTTGATAGATGCCAATAATTTACACTCAACAGAAAACACTGCTTGATGACATTTGAACCTGCAAAGTGTAAGTGCTTTGCTCTATTAAAACACATCCCCCCGCCACCTTTATTAGTAAAAACAAAAGTAAAGGAATCAATGTGCATTTTATCATGAAGCTCTGCGAAAGACGTCTTGGTAACAAGATACACAATGTTGCCTCCAATGTCATCTTTCAACTGAGTGAGTGGGAGTAAAATGCAGAGCGTGCCGGCCTCGAGCAAGAACACAAATGTCCAAATTCCAAGCAAAACCCAGGGCCTGGTTTCATCACTCCCAGTCCTCCTAAAAATATAGATTCTTTTCCCTCATCATGGCCTTCTTTGGAGTAAACAAGACATAAAACTTTAAGTGAAAAAAAGGCAAAAATATTTTTTCAAGGAATAAGATACAAAACATTTTAACAATCTCTTAGCTTGAAAAAAAAGAAAATAAAATTGAGTTGTTTTCAGGATTTGAAAGAACTGTAGCAAATTAGCTAACTGCTAAGTTTTATAAAATGGGGACAAGCCTGATAAAAATTGATTATTAAACTTAAATGTTCAAAATAGCAGAAAATATGTAAGTTTCTAACATTGGGCTGGCCAAAAAGTTCATTAAGGTTTTTCCATAACATGTTATGGAAAAATTTGAATGAATTTTTTGGCCAACTCAATACAACATTTGCTAGAGAAAAATCTGTGTGTAATAATAACTAGAAAAATAATGGTTAGATCCTGAGCTGTATATCTAGATCTTGATTTTGAGAATCAAATTATACCTTTTCAGTCTACTTTTAAGATTTACTTACTGTTTTATACTCAGACACCTAAATATTTAAAAGCTATACTTGAGTTTTATATTGAGAACTCAGTTGAAAGTTTTAAAAGTAAAACAAGTATATATAATTTAAATTCCTTTTAAACAGTTTTTCAGGTCATTAGGTAAAGCATTTGAAACACTATGCAGAAAGAATTTTCCATTCTTATCCTAGCAATAAGTTTCAGTTAAAATCACATATCAATTTGTAAGCAATAAAATTGTCATCAAAATGTAATACTAACCATTCCCCACCCAAACACATACACTTTTAAGGGATATATACAGTAGTGCATCAAAGAAAGGAAAGCAAAAATGTCTATATGTAATAGGTGCTAAAGTGGTATCTTTTTACACTTACTGTACCATTACATTAAAAAATGGACAAATTTCCCCAAGAATTTGTATGAACAACTAAAAAATATTATAAAATGCCAATATGCAATTGTGAAGTTAATGTAATCAAATCTTAGACTAAGGTTTTTATATTTTATTTGTATTTATACTGCATATTGTGATATATCTCAATAATTAAAAGAACTAAAATATTTTTCCGCCTTTCAAAATTAGGAATCTCCGTATACACTAAAATTTAATGCTTCTTTTGTAAAAATTAGTTTAAAGTTTCCTGGCAAGTATGTACGCACTTTGTGTTTTAAACAAAAATACATACGTAGTGTTGGTGCCCATAATTGGAGGGGGACATTTTGGGGACTCCCAAACAATCAGTATGGTTCTTAAAAAAGAAAAAAACCTAAAATTTCATACATATTGAAGAATTCATATTTAGGCCTTATTTTCAATTATAGCCAGTCTTTATTCTTAGAGCCACATAATAACCATTCTTCTCCCTGAAAATGAGTTTTCAGAGACAACATTATTAAATGTTACATCTGACTTTAATAGAGTTTCCCAATTTGCTTTTGCATGTTTATTATCAAACTCCCATCATGACTTTCCCAAACTTATTTATACTTTCACACAAACTTCCAAAGTTTTCCCAACTTAAATAAAAGCCCACAAAAACTGTGGGAAATGTTTCGCTTGAAAGATAAAAGGCAATTGGTTCAAATGTACATTTGCAATAATCAGTGTTTACTTTCATTGCTCAAACATTCAGCTTACGGCACTTTCAATATCTGCATTCAACTTAACTTTTTTGTCTCGTAAAAAAAAGTGGGGGAGGGAAAGTAGTTTCCTTTCCTCTTATTTTGCTCTCAAAATATAAACTCATTTAATGCAAAGCATTCCTGAATCAGGCACGTTTTATACTAAAAGCATATCTAGTCCCAACAGCATTTATATTACATACGAAACACTATTTCTCTCAAAACTTGTCTGAATATTTTATAAGTCTAATTTCACCTTTCTTAATAAAGTGAAGACATTTTACTATGTAAGACCTTCTTAAAAATTTTTAGTAAATGAAAATACCAAAAGAATGGATACTACAATACTAAAGTCGAAGGAAGATAAGTATTAATTCATTTACTTGGAAAGGTGAAGGGTTTTTCTTTAAGTGTCCCTACTATAGATTTTGCACTATATTTATTAAAATATGACAAATCTTTAACCTGGGAACAATTTACCAGTTAACATTATCTATTGAAAGAGGAAGTCTACTTTGGATAAGTAAAACACTGGAAACTATTTGTGCTGCCCTTGTTTAAAGTTGCTTAGAAAACTGGGCTATGTACTTTTAAAAATAATCATTAAAAAGAGCCTAAAGAGTAACTGTGATACAGTTAATCCACAAGCCAACTGAGGCCACTTAATTCTAGAGACAGAAGTCTGTCTCTCAAGGGGGGTCTAAGACATCCATACAGTAATACACATTAAAGGTAATGAAACTATAAAGACATACTTCCCAATAGAATGAACATATTTTAAAGTCTGTATGACCGGCAATAGAAAAGTTTTGGTTGTTTTTTTTTAACTGTTAAAAAAAAATATCCAGACAAGAGAATCTGGTTTTGAAGTATGTCACACCTCAGTTCCCCAACCACGAATCCTAGTTCATTTTTTAAAATGAGGTCTATTTCCTGTAATTTTAGATATTTTAGAGTACAATTATTTTACATTTTTATGATGCCTTTGGGGTATCATTACAAATATTTTTATATGTTTAAACTTAGGAAAGTAAAATTAAGTAATAGCTTCTCTTAAAGGGAGCTGTCAACTCTCTCCTGAACAAAAATCTTTGTTTTAAGGCAATCTAGAGATTTATATCCCCAGTAACCATAGAAATTAATCTTAAGCTTTAGGAAAAAAAAACTGCATAAAATGCTCTTTAATTAAAATCAGAGCTCTGCTCTTAGAAATAAGGACCCTCTCTTAAAAGGAAAGAACTTTCCACAGAGTAGAATTGTTTTTACTCAAGGTGGCACTCTTTGTGATAAATTAATCAAACATGTTTAACTGACTCATGAATCCGTGTGCACAGAAAGTTAAACACTTTGTTGGAAAGGAAAGGATTTGCCGAAAACTTTCAGCTAAGAAGAGAAAGTGAAACACACAGGATCCAAATAGTATTTGTAGATTATCTAAGTGTGAGCAGGAAAAGAGACAGCAGAGCAAAAGAATTTAACAATAACAATTAGGAGAATCACTCAGAGCGGAACTCAACTTTGTTTTCATAAGGAAAGTGAAAGTATCATTTATGGTGCCTTAATATGAAGATCCGTCAACACGTCATAACTCAAATTTCACTCTTGTGAGCACGATCACTTTCTATTTCAAATGTGCTAAAATAGAGACACGTTCTGAATTCTGCTTATCACACACAACTGAGAAGTTTCTTTCAGTTTCAGAAACCGGTCAGGGGTGCCTCGGGGAGTCGGCAATGCTCTTCCAAGCACTTTCTTCCTGAGTGGTCTGAAAGAATGCGTGCGTTTGAGGATGGGAAAGGCAAACTCCTCAAACATTTTTAAAGCGTCAGAGTTTTCAAGGCTTATGAAATTCAGGTTTTGATGAAGGCTGTGCACAACCAAATCTGATTAACTTTCATGAGATTTACATTTTATAGTTTCAGGTTTTTCTCTGTATAATGAATCATTTTAAAAGCTAAGCCACATTGTTTCCATTACATTTTTAAAAATCCACCCATTTGGACTTTTCTAAAAAAGAAGTCAAAGACAAAAAAGGATCAGAGCTTCATATAGAATCAGGAAACAAAGATACCGATTATCATGTCAAAAAATAAACATTAAATATTTGTAAAGTGCTCATACAGTATATTGTAAATCCTAAGTAAAGTCCAGACTACAAATGTTTCTGCTTTTAGACAACCGAAGTCTTTGAAGAGGCCTGAAATAGGTGTTTTTCTGCATGAGTTTCGGCACTGCTAAGAATGCTAAACATTTATCACCATCTTCTCTAAGCAAACCCACTTTTTGGAAAAGACACAGGCATTTCCTCTCTGCACTGTCCATGGCTAATTTCAGGGTCCTACAAAGAAAAACTTTCCCAAGCATTTAAGGGAATCAAGACCTCTTGGCGTATGTAGTAAGCTGCAAAACAGGACAGAAAAAGATGAGGAAATGTAAATGATTTGACACCACAGTGTGCTCACCTTGGTTGTTCCAAAAACTATCCCAACAACAACAACAACAAATGTGTTTTTGCAGGAGGTGGAGGGGGAGATGACAGGAGTCAAGAATTTGAGTTCAGATTCTAGAAAATGACACATCTCATTATCTTCCTATCTTCACTTCAGGCTGGATACTTCCCTAGCAATTACGCCCCAACTTAACAAGACATATTATATGTCAGTGAGCTGAAGCACTTTTACTTCAATCTGTAATAATCAACATTAATAGAAAGAGTCTGAGTGAACTCCGGGAGTTGGTGATGGACAGGGAGGCCTGGCGTGCTGCGATTCATGGGGTCGCAGAGTCGGACACAACTGAGCGACTGAACTGAAAACATCTATTCTAAGGCATCAATAGGAGATGATATTTATAATGGCTTAAACATTATATCAAAGCATGATGCCGTTTTGAAGCTTTTACAACTTGATGTTGAGTAAAAACAAAATACCAACATTCTATTAGAAGCATAGTTGGAATAACTTCATTCCCCTCCAATATCAACCTTATACATGCAAGAACTGATGAAAGATAAAAGAGCCCCATTTTCCTGGAAAACAGAGGAACTGGAAAGAGGTTCATGGGCTTTCAGCCATTCGCTATTTGCATATTTTTAACTCTTCTCCTTCTTGTTCACAAACATCAAGGTAAATACATGCTCTCTCCTTGTGCCCCCTTAACCCCATAAGCCATGGTGGCCTGTTTAGGACTTTATCCAACAGGCAAAGCCTCCCCCTGGGGTCAGGTGCTGGAGGCCCGGGGAGTTGCTCTGAGAGCTCCGTAACATGCACAAGAGTGCACTGAGGCGACAGTGCAAACTCTAGGAAGCAGAGGTGATGCCAGTCACAGTGGTAAGACAGCGTTTGGACGGCATCTGGGCTCACAGTGTGCCCCTGGTCCAGTCCTTTCTTTACGCTTCCATTTCCTCACTTGTATTTCACGTGAAGGGGCTGCAATCCCTGATCCCGAAGGTCTATTTGAGCTCCAAAAACTTCATGACTTCTTGCATTTGACTGAAAGCTGAACAGCACATTTTCAAGTGATTCTTCCTATTCAAATTGTGCTTACTTTACAAAGAAGTAATTCAGCATTTATTTCTGATTTCCTACTACAGGGCTTCCCTAGTAGCTCAGATGGTAAAGAATCTGCCTGCAATGTGGGAGACCTGGGTTCGATCCCTGGGTTGGGAAGATCCCCCGGAGGAGGGCATGGCAACCCACTCCAGTCTTCTTGCCTGGAGAATCCCATGGACCCAGGAGTCTGGCGGGCTACAGTCCATGGGGTCGCCAAGAGTCAGACACAGCTGAGCGACTAAGCACAGCATAGCACTACAGGACAGAGCATAGTCCATATTTTCACATATCTCATTTCATCTTTACAGAAGTCTTCTAGTAGTACCACCTTTACAATTTTAGAGGTAACAAAACTGAGGCTCTGATATACTAGAGCTGGACAAATTAGATCTGCCCAGTTAACTATCCACACTCTTCCCATACATCCCGGGATCTCCCCTGATGTGGTAAAAGTGATTAATAAAGTGATGTGATGAAGTGGTAACAGTACGTTGAAGCGTCCACTGAGGGATTAACACTCAAGTCCTGTGTACGCTTGTAACGCTGTGCTGGGCACCGGACAAGATATACACAGGGAGAAAGGATGTCCCTGTCCCCATGGGCCCTACTTTATAGAGTCAAACCATAGAGCTCTATGCCCATCATTGTAAAAGGCCATTAAAAACCCTACTAAGTGTTAGTCAGTCGTGTTCGACTCTTTGTGACCCCATGGATTGTGGCCCTGCCAGGCTCCTCCATCCATGGGATTCTCCAGGCAAAAATACTGGAGTGGGTAGCCATTCTCTTCTCCGGGGGATCTTCCTGACCCAGGGATCCAACCCAGGTCTCCCGCATTGCAGGCAGTTCTTTACTATCTATACGTCATGAAATGGGGAAAAGGAAAGAGCCTAGTGGATTAGAAAAACAGGGAGAGTGATCTTTTTTTCTATAAAAGGGAGAAGATGGAAGATTTGACTGGGTCTCCGGTAGGGCCAGGTAAAATGTCTCTCTCTGGCCCCGGCCCTCTTGGCAAGCTCTGCAGATAAGTCTAACGGACAAGCAGGCTAAGAACCAGCAACGAAGAGGGGGCACTGGTGAGCAGAGTCTGCAGGCAGACTGCCTGGATCCAATACTGGCTCTGACAGTCACCACGGGGAGGCTCTGCCCAGATTACTTAACCTATCTTTGCCTCAGTTTCTCCTTTTGTAAAAATGGGAAAAATAATAGTATTGGTACACACCACACATATATGAGAGTGAAATCCGTTATTTTCTGCTCAGAAAAGAACCTGGCATATGAGAAGTCCTATGCAAAGACTTGGAGAAGGAAATGGCAACCCACTCCAGTGTTCTTGCCTGGAGAATCTCAGGGACAGGGGAGCCTGGTGGGCTGCTGTCTATGGGGTCACACAGAGTCAGACACGACTGAAGCGACTTAGTAGTAGTAGTAGTAGTATGCAAAGACTGGAAGGCCTTTAATGCCCAGTGAAGGAACTTCTGGAACCCAACAGGGTTAAGATTCTCTCATACTGCCAAGGCAAATTAGCCTGTATCTGAGAGGACCTAATAACGCCTGGAAGAACCAAGACACAGAAATGAATTCCATAAAACCAGCAATTGAGCCAGCACAGGGCTGTGGTAGTTTCTGAGGACTGAGGTCGGGTCTGCCATCCCAGATACAGGACCGAGGAGGTTGGCAAGGGGAGTGGATGATCACAGACGTGCAAGTGGACCACTCACTGCCCTGGCGCCCCCTCAGGCTCCCCAGAGCCAGGGGAGCCACAAGGTCGACAACACCTCTCCAACCTCCGCCCCCAGTACCTGCCCCAGAAGGCCAGCTCAGAGAGGCTTTTGGAGGGCGTGACCTCTGATTTAGCTCCCAGGGGCTCAGGCCGAATTCCCGGGATTACTGCACAATATGCCAATAAAGAGCACAGACTTCCATTTTCTAAGATGTTTACAACAAGCCATCAGTGCAGAAAAACTGGGGCGCCGCAGGGGATGGGAGTAGGACTAAGGAAAACCAGAAAAAGCTACATCGCCGTTCAACTCACGCAGTGTCAGCCAACCAGCCCCCGGATCTATGAAGGGCATCTTATGATTCAGAAACATCAACCAGTGTCAAGACACCCATCACACACTCACTAGTGTCCATACAGCGCTCCACACCAGGCATGGTTTATTTCTACAGATGTTAGCTCACTTAATTCTCCTTAATCTATGAGGTGAAGAGTAGTAGTATCCCTATTTTACACATGAGGAAAAGGAAGGGGGCAGCAAGGTTGAACACTGTGCCCATGGTCACTTGGCTAATAGCATAACAAGATTAAAACCTGGGTAATGTGGCTCCAGAACCTTTGCTCTTAACTAACATCTATACTCCCTATTGTGTTAGAATTTGTAAGATCTGTCAATCAGAAATGAGCACCGGCCCTCAGAATCACCCTGTCATAGATAGCTTCCTGAGATACATCTATTATACCTAGAAAATGTTTATTGTGCCTGCTGAGTTAAACGAAGACCAACTTTATCTTCTAAGACACAAGACCATAAGGAGACAACATGGTGCGGTCTGAACTGAACTGATGCTACTAGGTGTTCACATCTGAGGGTCTATGCTGCTGCTAAGTCGCTTCAGTCGTGTCCGACTCTGTGCCACCCCATAGATGGCAGCCCACCAGGCTCTGCCGTCCCTGGGATTCTCCAGGCAAGAGTACTGGAGTGAGTTGCCATTTCCTTCTCCAATGCATAAAAGTGAGGTCGCTCAGTCGTGTCCGACTCTTAGCGACCCCATGGACTGCAGCCCACCAGGCTCCTCCATCCATGGCATTTTCCAGGCAAGAGTACTGGAGTGGGGTGCCATTGCCTTCTCCCTGAGGGTCTATGGTATGTGTCAAAGAGAGGTGTGATCACTAGTTGCTGTAAATGAACAGATGTCTTCTACTAATTAAAATAAGTCACATAAAACTTCAGTAACAATATGAACTGGGAAAATCCAACTTAATCACTCTTTTCTATAAAAGGAGAAATCTTGTTCCATAGAACCTCATATTGTTTTCGCCACATAAATTTACAACTCATTTATATATGCAAGCTTTTTTAGAATGATTTTTCTCTGGAGGGAAGCACTTCTGGGTTTGGGGGGTGGGGCAAAAAGCAAATAGATCTGAAGCCACTTTTCAACTTCTCTGCAAAATAATACTGGAAAATAAACCCATTAACAGCAATAAACCCCAAATAATGAATGATACTATTACTGCCAATATATCGGAAAGGTCTCCCTACTAGACTTGCTCTATTCTGAAGCACTTAATCTCATCCTTTTTTTGGGGGGGTGGGGGGTGGGGAGTGGGCAGTATCTTCGGTCCCCAGTACAGGGACTGACACACAGTCCGGGTATCACACAGACATCTAGTAAATTGCTAAATAAATGTAAGCTTATGTGTCTGGACTATTTAAATCATTGGCCCAATCCATTATCAAAGACTTCCTAGCCTTTCCAAGAAAAACAGTTCTGTGATAGCAGCTCACTGGTACATGATGCTGTTGTTAGGACAAAACAATCAGGTAATACACAGTCAGTCAGAACATTTAGGAAGGATACTAAGAACAACTCGTTTCTATCCATACAGGTATAGATTAGTACTCCAAAATATGAGGCAAATAGCAAAACAGCCTAAGTTTAAAGAAAAAGATCTACGTTTCACACCAGATGGAAAAAAAAGGAGAGAAAAGAAGATAATGGTCAATCAGAAACACAAAGTGCTGGAAAGACTGCAAGACATCCTTCTCTGAAGGCCTTTAAGAAAAGACACTCATCAAAGGGCTTCAGGTTATTTTTGCAAAAGACAGAAAGCTCACCGAGGCACCTTATTCCAGCTCTAGAATTCCTTGGCTATTAATGTGGCAAAGTAGACAACTAGGCCGAACAGGCAAATGAGGGGAAAAAAAGGTGCCGCTTCTTGGCAGGAGAATAACAATTTGAGGCTTTCATGAACTTACATACAACAAACATCTAAAAAATTAATCACAGAGCCTAACAAACTTTCCTTAAGAGATTTTTTCTTTTAAATTAAAAACAGTAGCTTTATTAATGCTCAACCCATTGCGAATTTGAAACACAACTCTAAGCCATACCTTGTGGACTGGAAAGCCATAATTGTAATGTGGAATGAGACCAAGTGAAATCAGTATAAGAAATTTGAAGTAAGTAAATACTTTTTTTCCCCCTAGGGGGGTTAGTACGAAACGTATGAAATTACAGTAGTAAGAAGTTATTAATTTTAAATTATAAAGTGGAATCGAAGACTTTAAAATATTCATAGATTTTTTCAAAGAAGTTTGGAAGCAAAGAAAGCCATACCATGCCTTAGGAAAGCTGACCTTTCAGAGAAACAGCATTTAATTCGTCCTGCTGCTTGACTATGCTACACGCAAAGCCACAGCGACATGGATCCCACCCAGACACGCACTGATTACAAAGTGGTGTTTTCAAGTTCACAGGTATTAAACTGACCGGCTTCTCCACAAACGTGCATTATTTAATAGCTAACCCCATTTAATTATTAAACCTGAACCAGGTAAGAACAGGAACTGTGTCAAGTTACCTGTATACCACAAGACTCTGGCAGAGAGAGTTAGGAACATTTCAACAATCACTGGGCAAAGAATCACTAGCAGCAGAATGTTACCTTCAAGTCAGAAGAACTAACAAGTGGGCACTCAAAAACGTTTGCTAATGAAAGAATAAAGGAATGTTCGTTCGATAGGGGAAATGGCTTTTCAAATTTTTTTCCAAATAAAATGACTGCTGATTAAAACAGCAGTTACTTGTGGATTCCACCCCATTGCCCGCATTCCAGATGGGTCACTCCCCCCGCCATTAGGATTCCAGCCAAGGGGATGAGGGTGGGGCAGCTGTATGTGACTTAACACAGCACAAGCCCCAGAGACTGTCAATGAGCCTGTCCTTGGTGGGATTTTAAAGTGGGGTTTTCCAACTCTTGGCATTTGAAAAAAAAAAATTGCCTCTTCAACTACATTTTAAACTCCTTTTTTTATAATCTTATTCTCTGCTAATCATGGAGTTGGTGAAATAAGTAAAATAAAAAGAAAATAAAATCAACTCATCATCACCTAGAAATACAAACTCTTTTACCACTTTGACGTATGATCCATTTTATACACAAATTTCCTTTATGTAAGGAATCATATTATATATGCAATCTTATATTCTACTGATTTCCAATGACACTACAAATAAGCACTTTACCACATAGTTAAAAAATCTTCTAAAAATTACTTCGATGACTACATAACATTACATTGTTTAAATTTACCATAATCTATTTCTCTACCACTGGATAACTGAACTGCTCCTTCTGATTTTCCACAGGATAAATTATGCTGTAAAGAACATCTTTCTGCTAAACCATACCAGGCTATTTTTGTACAGTGAATCTTTATCTGATTTTGTAATTCCTTAAGACAAAGTCTTAAAAGAGGAACTGTGAGCTTGACAGTTACAAAATCTTTTAAAATCTTGAGGCATCTTGCCAAATGGTTTCCCAGACAGGGAAAGGAGTTACTGGCCTCACGTGGCACCCCAGCCTAGTCTAGGTGCACAGCAGTCTACCAGCAGGCCTGCCGGGACTCCCCTCCCTTGGTCTCCTTGTTCAGAATGACTGCCTTTAGAACACTAAACAACACGATTATCTTAATACCATTAAACCTGATTTCTTCTGCCTCAAGTCAGTGATCATTTTCTATATACAGGGCAAAATAAGACCTTGGTTTCCTCATCTAGAAACTACAGAGTCAAGACTAACCCATCTGTAAGGTGCTTGCTGAGCACCAACAATTCTTATTTTGCAGTTCTTATCTGTCCCTGGGCAGACACCATGTGTGTAGGTTCACGGGACACGAGAGAAGAATAAAACGTAACCTACTCACTTAAAGCTGTTCAGCTGTTGTTCAATCTTGTTTCTCTTGGAGCAAATCACGAACAATAATGCTGCAAATTGGAAATACTTAAATACAATTGCCATACTGTTTTAGAAAAAGAAAGATAACATTCACTTCTGGTATTTAAATACATAACCTAGTTTTTGATTTTCAATTCAGGCTCCATAAAACAAGATGCCAACAGCTGGAAATTCTGATTCAAAATTATGACTTCACAGAAAACCAGATGCTATAGCAAAGATAAGGTTTCCTGGAGAAGTGTAGCATTTTAAGAGGCAATCGAAAATCTGTATTAGATTTTCTGCAGAAAAGCAGAAACCTCCAGGATACTAAGCATTAAGAATCTGCACATTAACAGAAAGGTGAAGCTGCCAATCTGCGGTTCTTATTTCCCAGCAGAAATACAGCCTGTTTGCATGATGCAGGCACCCAGACCTCTATTGCCCTATAGGTGTAATATGCCTAAAAGCGTCTCCCAGATACCGTAAAACCACTGCAGGTAAAAAGAAAACAAATGACAGTTACTTTTTTCAAAGCTTTGAAAATTACATTAGGATAAAAAGTACCAAAAAAAAATTATTTCCATGGAGAATTCAAGCAGAACCTTATTACTTGAAGAACAGTAAAAGTTCCTTTTAACAACAGTGTAATTGGGAAAACGGAGAAAAAGGATTTAGGGTAAGTGGTATAATCATTGTTAGCAAGACAGCAGCTACTGAGTCAAAAACTTTACTTGTAAAAGAACATTTTATTCTTGAAAATTAAAAATGAGTTCCAAAGCATACAATACTATTCAGGAATAAAAACATTTTCCCTTTGTATCTTTTCAAAGAAAATATAAAAGATGAACAAGTTCAGATTTTACACAAAAATTTTACAAGAAAAAAAATTTTTCTTTTCCTGGATCAGTGAGAAAATATATATTAAGTTCTTCTTGATAAGAGTTCTGAGTTGAGAAGATGGGGCTGGTTCTTTGCCTCACGAATCCTGAAGCAATAGTCCATGTGGCAGACGGATGGATACTAGGAAACACAGGATGGACTGCTAAGGGGTATCAGGCACACATAATTTTAAGGAAGTCGATTTCTAGAGCTTCGACGTCTATGTATACTCTTTTCAGAAGCGACTCTTCCTGCGAATCTGTTGCTGATCCACATCCTGCTGGTCTACTTTCCCACAAGCCCTTCACAAGGACCTTTTCCGCTTCTTAAAGTCAGAGCTCCACCATACCTGAAGCTTACTAGGGCGCACAGTCCTAGACATAAAAACTTCTAACAAAGGGACACTTAGAAATCCTGGGAATGACGTTTATGACTGAACAACAAACCCTTCCACAAGCTTGGGGGTTTGGGGAGGAGGGGGCGGTTTCCAACATTTCCCACTCAACAAAATTAACGGAGGATCTAACTCAGTTTTCATCTGGCAGATCATATTTAAAAGTTTTGATGACAGTTTGGGCTTGTAACGCAGAGGAAGTTCAAACAACAGAGAGGAGTGGCAATGTGAACACAAAACTTCTTCCATTCGTGTTTGTTATGTGTGCAAACAAGGTTTCCAAGGTTTCTCAGCTTTTAGGTCATAAGAAATGAAAACTAAGGATGCAGTTGATATAGAATACTGTTATGATCTAGAAAAAAGTAACATTCATCTACTTGCACATAATCCAGTTTAAAAAAAAATCTGTTTCCTTGAGTCTTTTCATGTCAAATAACATATTTTTTTTGTTTTAATACATAAACACTGATAATAACTGCCAAAGTAACTAAACACAGAATAATTCAATACAATAATTCAACAGAGAACAATTACAGCCTTTTGGTTATCACTGGAAATACTTTAAAAATTAAATTTCTACTTGCATACCTATTTCTGTTGCAAAGAAGTAGAAGAGAATGAACAATAAAAGATTTCAGCAATAACCAAGGATAGGATATTATGTGGGGGAAATGAAATGGAGTTTATGAAGAAAAAGAAAGATTGTAAAATTTATGACTATAAAAAGGAATTTTTAGGGACTTCTTTTTCCAACAAATGATGGTGAGCATCATATACAGTATTTAGATTCCATGGGATACATTTAAAAGAGTGACCAAAAGTTTAACTTTAAAATGTCAAGTTTTATAGCATGCTGGAAATTATATCCTTTGCAACTATTTAAAATTATAAAGAAAAAAAGTGTAGATGTCAGCTTGAAATATATATACAAGGTTGCTTGGCTTTGTCCAAAATTCTTTTAAGGGACAAATAAACAAAAATATTTAAAGGTCATTGGTTTACGGGTCGGTATGGTGAACATACTTAATTATAAATAATTAAAGTTTTGTTAAGTAAAAACACAGGGACACTATGAGACAGAGGTGCCCAACCTAGACTGGGGCAAGGGGGAGAGGGTTTCTGCCATGAAAGGTAGGCCTCAAGAGGATAAGGGACTGTGTTTGTCTTATTTATTCTTATATTCCCAGAGTCTAGATTGAATGAGCAAAGGCGATGCTTGAACTAGGAAATAAATAAATTAGCCTGGCAAAGAGAGTGGGAGGAAAAGTGCTCGAGACAAAAGGAACAGCACCTGTAAAGGTTATAAGGCCGAGGAGAACAGGAAATGTTCAAGGAATCAAGCTGTATCATGACAGGCTTTACAATCTATATTAGAGATTTCTTTTTAAAAAAAGAGTATGTATAGAAAGGAAATATTTTAATCAGGTTTACTTTTAATATATTATTATCTCTCCAAAAAAAAAAAAAAACAAACCTGTTGCTAATCAGTAAGAAGGGGGAACTCATTCATTCATCCATCAAATATTAACTGTATATCTGTTTTATGCCAGATACTTTTATGCCAGATATTAAGCACTAAGGGTACAGGAGTAATCAGACAATGAAACCCTGAGAACTTGGAATTCATCAAGAAGTATTGAAGAGAGTAAAAAGACGAGCTAATCAGGAGAGGAAGAGAAAATACTTGCAAACCACATATCTGACAATGGACTTGTATTCAGAACATATCAAGAACTCTCAATCTTCACACTAAGAAAACAAACAACTCAATCATAAAATGAGCTCAAGACATGTACAGATTCCTCACTAAAGAAAGCAGATAGGCATATGAAAACTATTCCATATCATTAACTAGGGAAATGCAAATGAGTAGTGAAATATCACTACACACCTATTAAAAGTAGCTAAAATAAAAAATACTGACAATACCAAGTGCTGGTGAGGTTTATGTGAACACCTCGACCTCCAACGCTTTGCTGGTGAGAATACAAAAATGTACAGCCACTGTGGAAAAGAAGTTAGCAGTTTATTATTTTTTTAAACAGCTTGTGTGCTCAGTTGCTAAGTCGTGTCTGATTCTTTGCGACCCCACAGACTACAGCCCACCAGGCTCAGACTCTGTCCATGGGATTTCCTACGCAAGAATACTGGAGTGGGTTGCCATTAAACAGCCTTACCAAGATATAATTCATATAGTATACAATTCACTCATTTAAACTGTGCTCTTCAATGGTTTCTAGTATAGCCACAAGTTGTGCAGCCATCACTTCAATCAATTTTAGAATGTTTTCATCACTCCAAAGATGCGATATCCATCAGTAGTCACTTCCCATATCTACCCAACCTCCCAGCCCCAGACAACCATACTACTTTCTGTCTCTACAGCTATCTCTCTTCTGGACATTTCATAGAAATGGAATCATACAACAAGTGGTCCTTTGTGACTGGTTTCTTCCATTAAGCATATTCTCAAGGTTTATCCCTGTTGCAATAAGTATCAGGACATTTCTTTTTACTGCCAAATAATACCGACTGTATAGATAGATCAGGTTTTATTTACCCATTCCTCAAGTTGATGGACATTTGGGCTATTTTCACTTTTTCCTCATTATGAATAATGCTGCTAAGAACATTTGTACACAGGCAGTTTTTTTATAACATATAGTTATCATATGACCTAGCAGTCCCACTTCTGGCCATCTGTCCTAGAGAAACAAAAATTTATTCTCACACAAAAACCTGTACACAAATATGCAGCAGCTCTATCATAATTGCCAAAAACAGGAAACAACCTCAATGTCCTCAAGAAGTGATGATCATGGTGCCTCCAGATACTGCTGCGCAGCAGTAAAGAAGGAGCTCTGAATAAACACACAGCTTAAAGGAATCTCAAAGGCTTTATATTACGATTGAAGGCTTTGTACTTGAGAAAAGAAGTCAGTATCAAAGGATTACATACTACATGATTCCATTTACATAAAATTCTCAAAAAACCAAAACTATAGCAAGAAAGGACCAGTTATGGCTGGAGGGGGTTGGCTACAAAGGGATAACATGAGGGAGATTTTAGAGGTAATTGTTCTGTATTCTGACTAAAATGGTTATACCAAAAGAGAATACATATGTATGTATATATACATTTATGTTGGTAAAACATATATGCATATGTGTATTAAAATTCACAGAACTGAACAGTTTAAAAGTCAAATTTATTGTATGTTAATATTGAACTAAAATTTAAAAAAGAAGCCAACTAGAAAGACACACAGACTCTCCTCGCACGTTACGCTCCAGTCCCCAAGGTAAGCACTGGAGGCTCAGACGGTAAAGCCTGCAGTGCGGGAGACCCGGGTTCCATCCCTGGGTGGGGAAGATCCCCTGGAGAAGGAAAAGGCAGCCCACTCCAGTACTCTTGCCTGGAAAATTCCGTGGACTGAGGAGCCTAGTAGGCTCTAGTCCACGGGGTCTCAAAGAGTCGGACACAACTGAGCGACTTCACTTCACTTCACTTCCCGTCTATCAGCCACCATGCCAGAGAGCCGACCACAGAACAAACAACTTTGGCCATCCGAATACAGATATAGAAGTCCAAATGGGGGGTGTTTTTAATTTAAATACTAGCTGGCCTCCCATGACTGCTTAGGAGAATTATGAGTTATCATCAAATAAATGTGTCACAGCTGACATGCCTTCTAGACTATAAAATGTAGAAATGCTCAAGTGAAAAGCACATGCTTCTAGGACTTTAACTTGGGGGTCAAATCCCAAACCACTGTTGTCTTTGTTTTTGTTTTCTGTACGTTCATGGTGTCTTAAGAGTCTGTCATTTGGGTCTCTCCATTCCCCACTGACGCGACTCTGGAAGAAAACTGCCTCTTCTGACTGCACGTTCTCATCTCTCATTTATGCTTCATAGCCTGTATTTCCCTTTAGATCATCCCAAACATAGCCTCCAAATTCGGTGAAAATCCTAGAGGTTTTGGTGTTGCAGTCAGAAACAAATGTCACTTTAATTATGTGGGTTATATAGGCTTCCCTGGTAGCTCAAATGGTAAAGAATCTGCCAGCAATGCGGGAGACCTGGGTTTGATCCCTGGGTTGGGAAGACCCCTGGAGGAGGGCATGGTAACCCACTCCAGTATTCTTGCCTGGAGAATCTCCGTGGACAGAGGAGCCTGGCGGGCTACAGTCTGTGGAGTCACAAAGAGTCAGACACGACTGAGCGACTAAGTACAGCACAGCACATAAAGAAAATTAATTATTTTGAAACAAAGACTAAGCCCAACACTTCAGGAGACCAGAAATATCAGGGCCATTCTGAAGTCAAAACAAAGAAGCTGGTTTGTAACAAAAACTGAATTAAACTTGGGAGTCAAAAGATCCCAGTTTGAACGATCTTGGCTCTGCTTACAATTGCTGCTGCTGCTGCTAAGTCGCTTCAGTCGTGTCCGACTCTGTGTGACCCCATAGACGGCACCCCACCAGGCTCCCCCGTCCCTGGGATTCTCCAGGCAAGAACACTGGAGTGGGTTGCCATTTCCTTCTCCAATGCATGAAAGTAAAAAGTGAAAGTAAAGTCATTCAGTCGTATCCGACTCTTAGCGACTCCATGGACTGCAGCCTACCAGGCTCAGAGTCTAAACAGATAATAAACAATAAATATAATAAATATATTAAAAATAACATCTAAAAATAAGTTTGTCAATAAAGTATATTACTTGTTCAGTCACTGAGTAGTGCCCAACTCATTTGCAACCCCATGGACTGCAGCATGCCAGGCTCCTCTGTCCATGGGATTTTCCAGGCAAGAATACTGGAGTGGGTTGCCATTTCTTTCTCCAGGAGATCTTCCCGATCCAGGGATCAAACCCTTGTCTCCTGCACTGGCAGGCAAATTCTTTACCGCTGAGCCACCTGGGAAGCCCCAGTAAAGTATATCAGATGGTGATGAGTGTTATGGGGAAAAACAAGAAAAGTAGAGTAAAGGAAGGGAAATCTAGGTAGAGTGTGGGGGAAGAGGTGAATTATAATTTTTAAATAGAGGGTTTAGGATGGCCTCACTGACAAGATGACATATAGGACATGCTTAAAGGAGGGGAGCTAAGAGTTCTCCTGACAGATACTCTGGGGGAAAGCATTACAAGTAGAGCGAACAAGTACAAAGCCCCTAAGACAGGAGTAGGACAGGAGCAGACCTAGCATTTGCCATGAAAAGCAAGGACACCGAGGGTCTACTGGACCTCCGAGCAAGCACGTCAAGTAGGCAGTAGAATGTAGTGTTTGAGGAGAAGTCTGAGCTGGAAATCAAAATTTAGAAGTTAGTAGAATTCAAAAACAGATATGCATTGTTCTTCGAGCAAACATTTAATGAGTCAACTATGTGCCAGGAGGAGTGGGAGAGAGAGGCGGAGAAACTCGCCTCACAAAATGCTCTGCAATTCGACCCCGGCTTAACCAGAGCGATGAGGGAGGCCAAGGAGAAAGAAACTTAGGGCGAATTCCCAGTCACGGTTTTTAGAAGACATTAGTCAAAGAAAGATTTAGTGGAAAATGTAAGAAATATTAAATCTGATTCCTAATCTACAAGATGAACTGGAGGGCTGTGCTTAACACTTCAAATTCTCGCTGTGAAGTCATTACTAACATTCTTTTCATTGAGTTGTCATTGAGAAACTCCTGTATATGAGTCTGAAAATGAATCAGAGGTACCTTACTTTGCAATAGTTTCAAAGAGGGAACTTCGCTTGCCCAGCCCATGTTAATACAGATGCTGTAGCTCCCTGTACTCACCAAGCATGATCAAGGCCCTTATAAGACTGCGTTTTGTTCCACATAATTACTCCTAAAAATGTATATTTCATCCCTAACATGGGCTGAATATAAATCTCAAAAGAAATCTTAGGGAGGACAGCATAATTTTGATGCAATCCTAGTAGCAATTTATATGAATAGGTTATGCATCAAAAGTTTGCAAGTTTAGATATGTTGCTTGGGTACACAAGACAGGCTATAAGTGTCCATCTGAACCCCTATGGTAGGTGAATCAACAGTCCGCCTAAATCTGAGTGATGGGGTTCATCAGGTCACTTGTGTACTGAAATATCTTAAATATGGGACTAAAATGTGTACCAATAACAAACAACACTCACAATCAGTTCATATATACCCCTAGATTAGCTAAGGGTCTCTTGAATAGAAACTAGTTCTAGCTAGCGTTCCAAAAATGGGGAGTGGGGACTGAATGGATACCAGTGTTATCCAACATGTTTGAAAGAAGGATTAAAATTCAGGGTTTATCACCCTAAGCTCTACTGACATTTTGAGCCAGATAACTCTCTGTTGTAGGGAAATTATTTGGGGAGTAGGAGCTGTCCTGTACATTGTAGGATAGTTTAGCAGCATCCCCCAAGCAATGTCTCTAGACATTGCCAAATATCCCTAGGAGGCTGAATTGCCACCAGTTAAGGACAACCGTTTAATGTTAAGACATGGGAAGGGCAAAGACACAGCTGGCCCTCTGAGACAACTGGAAGTAGGTATTTAAAAACTTCTCTGTGAGTCTGCCTGAAGGTTTATTGATTCTGCTTATCTTTAAAAAAAAAAAAGACCACCACCAAAACAAAAGAAAAAAAACCAGCTCATAGTTTAACCAATCTTTTCTATTGTTTGTTTTGGTGTCTATTTCATTTATTTCTGCTCTGATCTTTATTATTTCTTTCCTTCTACTGACTCGGGGTTTACTTTGTTCTTTTTCTAGTCCCTCTAGGTGTAAAGTTAGGTTGTTCATTTGAGACTTTTCTTGTTTCTTAAAATAAGGCTTGTATTGCTATAAACTTCCCTCTTAGAACGGCTTTTGCTGCATCCCACAGATTTTGGAAAGCTGTGTTTCTACTTTCATTTGCCTCAAGCTACTCTTTGACCTCCTCTCTGATTTCTTCGTTGACTCACTGGTGCTTTTGGTAGCATGCTGTTTAGTCTCCATGGATTTGTGTTTATTCTAATTGTCTTCCTATAACTGATTTCTAGTCTCATGCCGTTGTGGTCAGAAAAATGCTTGAAATGGATTCTTTCTTCTTAAATTTATTGAGACTTCTGTGGCCTAACATGTTGATCTATCCCGGGGAAGGCTCTGTGTGCACTGAAAGAAATGTGTATTCTTCTGTTTGGGGATGGAATGATGCTCATTATCAGGGAAATGACAGGCAAACCCCAGTAAGATGTCACCTCGCACCAGTCAAAATGACTGTCATCAAAAAGACAAGAAATAACAAGTGTCCATAAGGATGTGGAGAAAAGGGAACCCTCAGGCACTTCTGATGGGGATATAAATTGGTTGCAGTCACTGAAAAATAGTATGGAGGTTCCTCAAAAAATTAAAAACAAAACTACCATACACTCCAGCAATTCACTTCTGGGTATTTATCCAAAGAAAACAAAAACAGTAATTCAAAAAGGTATATGCGCCCCGATGTTCGCTGCAGCATTGATAGCCAAGTCATGGAAGCAACCTAAGTGTACCCATCAACAGATGAATAAATAAAGATGTGATACATACCTACACACAATGGAATAATACTCAGTTACAAAAAAGAATGAAATCTTGCCATCTGTGACAACACAGATGGACCTAAAGGGTATCTCACGCTAAGTGAAATAAGTCTGACAGAGAAAAACAAATACTATATGTTTCCACTTATAGCTGGAATCTAAAAAATAAAACAAACAAATATAATAAAAAAGAAAGACTCACAGATACAGAGAACAAGCTAGTGGTGGCCAGAGGGAAGGAGGCGGGTAGGGGTGAAATAGGTGAGGGAGACGGAGAGGTGCAAACTACCCACCAATTATAAAATAAAGGAGTCAGGGATGCAATGTACAGGACAGGGAATACAGGCAATAATACCATAAAAACTTTGTATGATGTGAAATCTATAAAGATACCAAATCACTATGTTGTATATCTGAAATTAATATTATAAGTAAACTATACTTCAATTAAAAATAAATTAGTTTTTTAATTAAAAAAAATCCCTCGAGAGCTCCCTTGATTTCTAACTCCTTTTTCCCTCTATATTTCAGCTTTAATTCTCTCACTGCAATTCAGCAATGGGAACATTGTCAACAGCTCCTTTTATTTGTTAAATCAGGCCTCTGGACAAAGAATGACTCTTTTCTCAAAATCCAATTTTTAAAAAAATGTTTGTTGTTGTTTTAATCTGTCAGTCATCTCTGAGTCTTTGCAACCCCAGGGACTGTAGCTCGCCAGACTCCTCTGTCCGTGGGATTTCCCAGGCAAGAATACTGGAGTGGGTTGCCATTTCCTTCTCCAGGGGATCTTCCCGACCCAAGGACTGAACCTGCATCTCCTGCACTGCAGGTGGATTCTTTACCACTGAGCCACCAGGGAAGCCCAGGAAATCTGAGGGAATGAGTCTTATTGTTCTGACTGGAGCCTGATCCCTGCCTATGGTGTGTGACCTGAAGGGTGGAGGATGTTACATGGAAGAACAGCAGCTTCTGCTGAAACTAGGTTTGAAGTCAGAGGCAGTATCAGCTTCCAAAAGGAGGAAGGTGCTATTGTTGATAGAAGAGTGGTTTGGGAACAAAAAAAACAAAGAAACAAACCAGGCATCCACCACAACCATTTAATAATGAATAATAAGTGTATCACAGGGCAAACAGTCAGCAATTTAATATTTCCTCATCATACTGGACTGGGTTTCCTTTACTACATTTGAGGCACGTTTGTGAGCTGAGTATTCTGGGAAGCATCTGAATCCACCGGGAGATGAGTAGAATTTTTAGGTAGGTGGGCAGGCATGACATCTATGCCTGGCTATTTTGTCACTAATGTATTTTACAGTGAGTTTCTAGATGACACATTTAAGTAATCCACAGATGAAATCCTGGAATAGTACTACTACTGTAAGATTACTGCCCACAGGCAGACATGACAAAGGACTGACAGTTGGTATGCTTTGTGGGTTACTAGCAAGATATACTTTTAACATGTGACTCTGCCTAAGTCAACGGCAGACCATAATTGAACAACCATTGCCCAATTTGTGGGCTAACAGAAAAGCAAATGTTTGCCTTGAAACTTTCCAACTCGGTTCAAGAATAAAATCCAGGAATATGATAATATACACATCAAATGGACATGAATGCATTCAACTCAAAAATTTAAGGAAGGACGCAGTGTAAGTTTAAAATTTTTTAGAAGTTTCCCAAAGACTAAGAGGAGATAGGAGACAGGAAACCTTTCCTTAGTTCTCCCATTAGCAAATCCCAGAAATTACATTCCATGTTAGTTCAGAAGCACTTGCACCTTGAGAGTAAGATCAGAAAGAACCTAGACGCCAAATCCCAGCTGTAGGCACGCCAGACCTCTCAGGGCCTCCCATTCAGCTGTGATCTCACAGAAAGTAGGCTCAAAGACCTGACCGCAACATTACCCTAGAAAAAGCAACCCTGCATAGAGCCTCAGGCCAATCCTAATCAAAGGAAGGACAGAGAAAAAGGTTGAAGTGACAGAGGAGTGTGGGGGACTTCAACCTGCAGAGTCGTCTCAGTCAGCTTTCTGGGAGACGGGACCTCTCTCCTCAGTTCCTGAATCTTACTGTGTTAGAGCTGACTTTAGAGGCTACATTTGCCAGCAGAACATAGGAATGCTGATATTAATATTTTCAAAGTCCATCAGTAGCTTACTCAAACATGGCACCTTGAAAATCTCTAAAAATTCCAAGGTCAATAAAAAATCACATTTCTACATTTTATGACAGGCACCCAACAGAAAGGAATAACTGATGAGATTCTTAATCCTCTGATGAGTACAAAGCACCCCAGTACTCACGACAAAGCCAGAGGTCTGCAGTGCCTCCTTGCTAGCACAGTAATAACATGCTGGTTGGCTACGGTGAGACAACCATAAACTTCTATCTTTTCTTAGAAAAGACGGATGTTCAATCATTGCTTTTATAAATGACATAAATTTTTTTCTTTTTAATGTCAATCTGAGGGCAGGGCTATGATGAAAACATCGAGGACCTGGAAGAAAACCATCCAAACACGTAAGAGTTCACTACTGGAGGGAGAACTGTGAGATTCCAGCTTCCACTGAGGGAGAGAAGGGGCCTGAAGGAGACATGATGATCAAAGGAGCCATGATGATCAGCCCTCAGCCTTCACGATCCATGAGGCCAGGAGTTGTCCATTATGACGTCTCTGCTTTGAGCAGCACCTTGAAAGTGCTCAGGAACTCTTTACTGAGTAGTCAAGTAAAGGCTTCAAGGCTACTCTACAAATCAGGAGGACTTGTAGATACACAAATCAAAGAAACGTTTCTCAGTCTTTTCATTGCAGATGAGGAAAGCAGTTGCATAAACATTATCATAAGTTAAGCAATCAATTTGTCGAACACAGCAACAAGACAGTGCAGTTGGAATGGAAAACAAACTTTGTGAATGAAATTCATCCTATCATTGTTCTCATTTAAAAAAAAAAAAACTAGAGTAAAAACAAAGTTCTTTCAGCTATTTGGTTATGGCAGAAAGAGAATTTCAGAGTTAGATATGATTTCTACCTTTTAAAGCTCTTTCACTCCTGTCTTTCAATACTAAGAACCGTGAATGGATGGTTCACTTTGCCCTGATTTTTCAAGACACTGATTTATCTATTCTTAAGCTCTCTGACCTGGCTTCTCTCAACTAAGTCTTCAATGAAACTACTCTCTACATGATAACCAATTAATACAGACAACCTTCCTGGTCTTCCCTCTGTTGCATGATACTTAACCAATTATTTAATCAAAATTCTCTCCTCCTCGGGAACCAGGATATTCTGATCCATATCCTTTACTCTCTGAGGGCATGGCCCAGGCATTGTCCTTAGCTCCCGTCTAAAGGAGCACCTCATAGCACCCTTCTCCTCTGAACTTGACATGCGGAATATGCAGACATCATACACATCCACGTGGCAGAGTGCACAGACAATGCTGGACATGTTTTGCTGCGTGAACGTTCTCCTGCACACCAATGCTCGGCTCCTCCACTCAGCGTTCTCAAGCTGCCTTCATGCAATGTGAGCTGCTCAAATTACGCAGCAGCTCCTTAAGAGTTTTCCACTATTTTTACTGATATGAGAAGGAAATGGCAACCCACTCCAATATTCTTGCCTGGAGAATCCCATAGACAGAGGAGCCTAGTGGGGGGTGGACTACAGTCCATGGGGTCGCAAAGAGTCAGACAGGACTGAGTGACTAACACACACAACAATCTCAATTATATTTATATTCATTTTTGAATGCCTATCGTCATGGCCCAGTGGTCCTATGTAGTCTGTTTAAACTAAAGCTAATATTTATTGAGCATTACTATGAGTCTGATAGTATTCTGAATGTGTGTGTGTGTGTATAAACATCCCTACAAGGCAGGTAGGATTATAATCCCCACTTCAGATGAGAAAATTGATGTGCACAGAGGCAAAGTAATTTGCCTGGGTCACATAGCAAGAAAGTGCCATAGCCAGGGCTTGAAATCTGGGCAGACTGGATTCTAGCCTCTCTGGTGCTCACCACCACGCCATACTGCCTTTGTAGCAGAATGTTTTAGATATTATCTATGTCAGTTAAGGATTTATTTTTGATTGCATTTCTCTCACTTGATACACTATGCATGCTACATCACTCAGTCGTGTCCGACTCTTTGCGACCCTATGGACTGCAGCCCGCCAGGCTCCTCTGTCCATGGGATTCTCCAGGCAAGAATACTGGAGTGGGTTGCCATGCCCTCCTCCAGGGGATCTTCCCGACCCAGGGATCCAACTTGCATTTCCTGCAACTCCTGCACTGCACGTGGATCCTTTACCTCTGAGCTACCAGGGAAGCCCTGATACTGTATATTCACTCAACAAATGTTCTTTGCATTTCTACTATGACTACACATTGTGGACTGAAAATAGAATAAGATGTGGCCAGTGCCCTTAAAAAGCAAAAGTCAGGGAGACAAACAGTCACCCAGCTGCAGTGAGCTCAGTAAGTGATACAACAGACATAACTAGGGGCTGCATCAGTTCAGTCAGTGAACAAACCAACAGTTTCCTATGTGTAAAGAACGTCTGTAAAGATAGAATGTATTTTCAAATAATCTTGATGTTCCACAAAGAGTTTATAGAGTGACAAAACCCTGATTTGAATCTTTGTCCTGCAGCTTTGGGGTTTATGAGTCAACCTGGGTTCTCTGAAGCATATGTCTCTGACTCGTATCTCTGAAACAGGAAGGACTTCCTAAAAGGATTGTGAGAATTGAGTGAAAACAACCAGTAAACTGGAATGCTGTAAAGAAATACTAGGTATTATTCACACTTAAACCTCATGTGGGCCCCATAACAACACAGCCCAACACAGACTAACTGCTCTGTATCAACAGATCATAAAGAAATGTCCTCAACCATAAAAATAACTTTTCCAAGGCTATGTTCAATCAAGTGTAAATACCGGACAAGTACAAGTATATACGGGGAGGTGTAACTTGGAGCAATAGTGTTTCTGAGGAATGGATCGCCTTGTAAAAAGAAGAGTAATTGGTTGGCTGAAAGGGAAATGGTGAGAAGTTTTTCAGGGCAGGGCACCAGCGTGGCCAGAGTTATTTGGTAAGAGAAATAAGATCTATAGGAGGAAATGACACAAAAAGAAAAGGAGAGAAGACTAACGCTGGGTTAAGAGAGGCTTGGGTGATCCGAGAAAGAGTGTGGATATGGTGACTACGTCAGGGAGAACGGGATGGAAGTCGGCGGCCGGTGCACTCACCCATCATTCAGCCAACAAGAAGCAGACGTCTGCCACAAGCAGCACTGTGCTTGGTGCTGGGAGACGACAGAACAGAGCACACCTCCAGCCTGTGATCTGAAAGAGCTTACAGTCCAGTGGGAGTGCCATTCAACAGGTTAGTACACAAATACAACAATCCAAGTCAGGCTAAATGACATGAAGGAGGGCACCTCAGTGGCCCAAACATCACATAATGAAGCAGGAACTAGGAGGGAGCGCTGGTCTAGGAAAATCTGGGTGGAGACAGGAACATTTTAAGTAGGATCAGATCAGGGAGGGAATGAGACAGGATCTAAACGGTGTCTCTGTTAAGTTCCTACTTAGAAAGACTAATCTTTAACCTTCTCTGTGAGGACCCTAAGAAGCATGGGGACTAGAAGAAGGTAAAGATATAATACTGTTCTAGAGTAACTGAGCAAATGTCTTACGGAATTATTAAGCATACGGTATTTGTAATTCTCTTCAAGTTTCATTTTCCCATATAATTCTCAGAAAGTTCATTCATGCAACCAAATAAAACTACTTCTCTCCCCTACAACAGAATCTTTAAAAACATCCCAAGAATGGTAAGACCTAAATGAACTTTAAAAAAAAAACAAAACCCACACTAAGAATGGTCATAAAGTTTCTAGAAAAATTCACGATACAATATGCAATGATGACTCCAATAAATGCCTCAGAACACTGGTTTCCAATGCTAACTGGAATGTGCATGACTTGAATACTAAATAATGGGGGGGCGGGGAAGAGCTTTGACTATTGCATAAGCATTCTAAAACCTGTGGTGATCTTTTGTTTGTCTTGTGTTTTATGAAAAACTTTAAGTGTCAAGATTCCTGGATAATATTTGAATATTTTGAACTAGCTGTCACAGCTCATGGTTAATTCTCACACAAAGATTCATCAAATCATAAACTGACTTGAAAAGAAATGGTCTGAGTGGATTTTGAAATCTATACAATGTCTTAATAATAGATACCTGTCTGATGGGCAAATGCAATAAAAATGTATAAAGAGAAAAACAACTGTAAAATACCTTTGATAAAGGAAAGACAGATTTTAGCAGTTTACATGTATTTTTCAAAATATCTTACTAACTGTATCAAGCAATTTAAAATTATCTCTACTATAGTTTTCTAAGTTTAAGAGGAAAATAAATTATCTTTTCCTAGCACATAAAAAAAGTTAGAGTCAGCAGCAACATTTTAACAGCTACTTTTAAAAAATACTACTCACGAGTATAACTCTCTCCCCCCCAGCCCATGCAGCCTTTTCTCCAGTGCAAATTATTGATTTCCAGACAAAAGTATTCCGAAAACACACATCTGACTATAGCATAAGCTATCTATGATACACAAGCTTTTGTGATGAGAAAAGGCAGTACCTCAAATCTAAGAAGGTAGAACACAAGTAGCAAAAATGAATCCTTTAAGAACCATCAAACCAAACAAAAAATAAAATTAGATATAAATTCAAGTTTTAGACTGTGGTCAATTGAGGTCTAGACAAACCCCTATGTTTGTTCACTGCCTAGTCTCCAGTCTGCTCCAAGTTTGAAAAGGTAATTGAACACAGTCTATAATTACTGGATTAGACACAGATGGGCTCTGTACATTTCAGGGGGAAAAAAGCACTGTTTTGATTCATTTTATGATTGCCTGTAAGGTCAGACTTTTCAAAATGTACTTTCATCTGTTAAATGGTTTCTCAAATTCCCTAGGGTAGATCTTCAATAACTGTGATGTTTTAAGCAATTTGGGCCTATCAGATCCTGTCTTTGAATGTAACTAGCTGCCCATTTTCTAGTATTATAAATGTGCATGTAGGTTAATTGCTACATCTCTTACATATTTTCTGAAGTTGCAGTTTTGGGGGAAAAAATGAAAAAATTGTGCCCCTTCTCTGACAGGAATTGGTCATATTGATGAGGATTTTCACGTAAGAAAGAAGAAAAATTAGCTATTTAATTAAAAAATAGTTTACTGTCATCTAAAGCCCATGAAAAATATTTTTCTGACTCAAGTGAAAAACAGAAACAAGGACTTCTACATTTTGGACAAAAGTTGTAAGCAAAGTAAGTTTAGATTCCTTCCAACTGAGTAATTTGTAAAACAAGGTAACACACACTTGACTCTTCTTAAGCGTTTTTATTTTAATAACTGCAAATGACTAGGAAGTATGTTGTCTGTGCAAACACACACACACAAGGAAAAATGATTTCCTAATCTAAAAAAAGAAAACCCCTAAAGATAGCAAATCTATATCACTTTCGATAATAATGATGCCATGATACAGCAACGTATGATCAATTCTCAGAGGAAAATAATATCTAACTTGGAGAAGCTGGTATTCGGTCCTTTCAGCGTCCTGCCTATCCTATTCCCAACCATCTCATGTTAGAACAATTCAGTCAGTAGAGCTAGACACAAAGTTTTCAATTATAAAATTTGTGGCATAACCAATAGCTTCAGTTAAAATGCCACAAAAAGTCCTCCTTGCTTAGTGCACTGAACCACAGAAGATAGATTCTCAGGCTAAAGACTTGGTCACAGGGGCTCCCCAGTCCCCCACAGGAGCCGCAGTCCTGACAAGAGCTGGAAGGCCGAGGGCAGTCCTGTGGCAGCGGCAGCGAGGCTCCAGGCCTGTCAGGGCAGCCTTCACCTTGTTCCCACCTTGCACGGCATCACATTAGACTCTCCTGTTTCTTATTAAAATTTCCTTCATCTTCTATTTCCCAAACTCATTTAGCTGACTACTCTGCAGCCTAGATAGTATAGAAACATCTCAATAATAGAAAAATTAAAAAAAAAAAAAAAAGAGGGTAGAGTAAGAAATAATTCCAAATAGTTTTGATATGTTTTAGGAAGTTGGTTTTGTGTATGTTTTAACACACATGGACAAGAAGAATTTACAGTCACCTAATAAAACCTAAGTTGATATTCTTCATGAAATTATACATGCAAATAGGAAGAATTTATACTTACAGAAAGATATACAGCCATGTTCAAGAGAATTTAGCAATTTTCTGATGCTCTCTTCAAGATGCACAAATATAATCCACTTATAACCTCCTCTTGTCACAAAACCAAGGAGTTTCTAAACCACCCAGATAATCTTAGGTTTTTTAAAACACACTAATATAAACAGAAAATTTTGCAGAAGCAAATGTTTATGTGACTATTTACATGAACACAGTAATCATCATTTCATTTATAAGTGTTCCCATAAATGTTGTTGCAACTATAACAACCTCACATGTACTAAGGAAGTGGTTTTTTAAATTAAATCTATTCTATATTTGTTCTATCTTCATGCAAAATGAACAGCTGCCTCTATTTTATATTTCACATATGTATGGATTTTCTTACCAAAATTTCCTAAACATAAGATATATCTGTATTAAGTGACTAGAAGCTCAGAGTACCATGTAAATGCTGTAGAAAATTATTAACAATTTCCGTCCTTGCTCTCCATCGAGCTCGTACACAAAATCAAGATAATATCGGCATAAGGCATTTGTACAGAAAACCATGACAGAACTTTGGCCCTGTTACTGTGCTGTTCTATGCTTTCTTCGTAAGGGTGTATATAAACTGAGTGCAACAAGCCAACCGAAATGGTAAAACTGCCAAGGAGGGAAGTTTCTCTAGGTAAATCTGTTTGTGAAATTAAATATGCGTTTCACAAGGCTGGTTACCAAAAACTGTGCCTTAATGTCGACCACAGACACACAGCTACTTAAGAGAACACAAGGGTTTTTTAAAACAAGATGTACATGCGGTGAGTTAATTCCCTCCTTCCTTCCCTTCCTCCTTCCTTCCTCCCTCTCCCTTTTCCTTTCTTCCTTAATTTCATTTCCAAAGTCACATGAAACAATTTTAAAATATTACAATGTATTTGGTACATATTATTCTGCATCAACACCCAGTTTTAGCCCAGCCCTAGCTCACAACCATCTTTACTCACATACTCGTGCATTTTATTTTTTAACATTAATGCTTTAAATAAACTGAGCTTAAAATCATGAAGCTAACTATAAGAAACAAAGCCTGGAAAGACTTCTTCTTAGCCTTTCTCAAAAAAGGCCTTTCCCTTTTTAAACAATTTACATGATGTTTTATGGTCCTTTTAGAAGAGATTATAGTGAATGGCACTCCAAGTGGGTTGTGTGAACCCACAAACCACTCCTCATAAAAACTGCTATAATTTTCCAGGACAGGGACAATAAAATATCATACATAAGCCAAAGCTAAATCACGGTGTGACCACAGTAACAAACACATTATTTTCATGAAAATTAAGCATGATAAAGCTAACAAAGAAATGACAAAGAGAAAGTTTCTGACAGATTCTTCTCAATCTGCACTTACACAAGCGTTTACAGAATTTTCCCCCATTTCCTAAGTGGCTTGAAATGCAGGTGCTAATTCAGTTCCCAAGTTATTGTATGTAGTTCATCTATTTTCAAAGAGATTAAGAAAATAAGTAACTACAACTATAGCTCAAAGAACACTATAAATAAGCCAATCAACCTACCTAAAATTATTAACGTTTTTATTTCTGATGAAATGTTAAGCTTTGCAGAAAGTTCAAATGAAATTTTCCAGAGATGCATTTCTCATTTCAGACCACTAGGGACCAATGAGGATCTTCCATTTCCCAATCTGTAACTTCACAGTTAAGAGAATGAAGGCTGCAAACACTAGCAATGTACTCTGTCTCCCGAACAGAACCAAATTCATTATCTGTGAAACAGCTGAGAAGATCCAGTCACTATACAGAGAAAAAGGGGTGATCGAATGAAATGTTTAAAAGATGGAAGGAATTCAAACGGTATAATTCTTTCATCATCACCTATCTTGAAAAGCTTCCCACTTTCCTTTTCCCTAAGACAGTTATTAAACATTAAAGCTGAAAAACAATATGAAGACCATGCTACTCTACCTCAGAGGTGGGAGAAACTGCAATACCACACTGCCACAGAAAATAAAGCCTGCCTAATACAATTCACTGTAGCTGATCATAGCAGCTTATTGCTAAGTCAGGCATAATACTGAAATTAGGATCGGCGAGCCAGGCCAAAATATCTATAAAAGAATATCATTTACAGAGAGTTAGCTTATGATGCAGTAAGAATGGTAAAATGAAACAGCATTTTCTACTTACATCTGGTGGTATTAATTCTGGTTAGACAGAACTATTTAAAATATTTACAACTCTCTTTCACAGAAAAATATTGGAAGAGAATTGGAATGAAATAATACAAAGCTCTGAAACAAGCTAACTGACAGAAACCTTAACAGATAGGTTTTACTGCTTTTCAGAGTCTTACAATAAAAAGGATGGCTGTAGAATAACAAATTATGCTAAATTTATATAGTACTTGTGCACATAGCTCAAAGTTCCCAACTCTTTCCAAAAGGGTACTGTTAATTAGCATCACAAATTTCTAGGAGAATACGGCAATGATTCAATTAAATCTGCTAAGACATCAAACACAGAAATTTGCTCTTTCTCCCACACACAAAATAGAAAATAATACTTCCAAAACAACGATCCAAAAAAACAAAAGGCGAACACCTGAAACACATACTTGTCAAATCCTTTCACATAAAAATGCACTTTTTTATAAGAAGAAAATTATTGCTATTAAATCAAACTTTAACAATAGAACATTTAAAAATGATTTACACTGTTAGATATTGAGAACAACAGTCATGTTTAGATAGTTTGCTATTAAAGCTAAATTCATTATTTTTGAGGTTAAAGTTTTGTATGCTAAAATATGTCATTATATTTGTTCAGACAGTCTAGTGAGCCTTTGTGTTTATTGGAAATGCCTTCCAAATACTAGGCCCCAAAGCAGAGCTTCCCAAATGGAATCTGCAAAGAAAAAACACTGATTCCAAAAAGAAGACTGTGCAAACAATACATAGTTCCAAGATAAATAATTCTACCCAAACCAACTAGACTGTTCTCCAGGTTAATCAGAGACTCCTGCCCTGCGACATGTATCGTTCAGAAAACTTAAGCTGTCCACATGTCAGACTTAACAATTAAAATGATCTTCAGAACTAAAAAATTTCATGGGCCCAAACAAAATGAACAATTTATCTAGTCTTGCAAATAGATATATATGAAGAAGCTTTGAAGATACAAAACATCTTCACCTCATCCTGCAAAATCTGACCTGACTCCTCCTCCATTTACCGAAGTCCACCCACCTGCCCAATCCACCCTTTCACCTCACCCCACCCCGCCCACTGCCCCTACTACATTCTAGGTCATATGGCGAAATCCTTGTAAGCAAAAAGAGGAGTGTATTGAATCTCATTTCGCTCCATGGCCTTGTTTCCTTTAGGTCCCCTCACTGACATTTCTTTACCCCACAGCACGGGGGTACGGCCGGATCTGCACGGCTGGCTCTACAGACGTATCATGCGTGAAGCCTTCACGACTGACCACACAAACACAATACCACAATGTAGGTCGCACGCAAATGCCAACGTGAAACTTATACAGGAGTAAACTGCAGACATAAATCTAAAAGGGTAGAATTCCACTCAGTGATCCTAAAATTATTTCAAGGAATCAATCTCCAAGAATGCATGATCAAATCAGAAGAGCCCAGTTAAGCTTTAAGACGAAGAGCTGGGGATGATGAAGAAAGAAAGAAAAGGAAAGACTTCAGAAGAGGCAGCAAAGGTTTCACCAATCATTATATCACTGAGAGGGCTCAAACTACAGATGAAGTTAGAATACAGAAGATTGTAGAAAGGGCATTTAAAATTATTAACTGATCAAAAATTTGTAGTTGTCATTTAAAAAAAATACAACTTAGCAATTCAGTTCAGAAAGAAGAATATCCCCAGAAACACACACATCTGTTTAATATTACAAGCCAACTGTCAACATCCTAAGTGAAGTTTTAATTTAATATTTTTTCTTTCTTGATGTTTTACCTTTAATCAATGCCTCATGAGAGTATCAGTTTTCTATAAGAAACTGTTAAATATAAAGAAATGTTATTGTAGCATGTTTATAAAATCATAGTTCGAGAACTTTTTATTTTTCCAAAGCCTGACCACAACTTAATTATCTGCAGGACATTCCAGGCTCACAATTGCAAGCTCCAGTTCCCAAGCAATTTTAAACAATATCTACTGTACAGGACAGAGGGTACACAACAGACCACAACATGGTTATATTTCCAAAAGTCAGCATTAGGCCCTTTAGACATGGTTTTTATTTTCATTAAACAATATTTGTTTCCTCACTAATCATTAAATGGTTTTCATCACTATCGCCTGTTTTCCTTTCACATGTCAGTTGTTAGCATCAGTGTTTGTGTTCATAATAAATAAAAAAGTGATCCACCCAGTTATTTGAAAATGAACACACAAGATGTCTGGTTCAACAAGTGTTAGAGATTTCATGACAAACTCACACTCTTCATACTGTTCTATTTTAATCTAGACTCTGAAGGACTTTAATGGAGTAACAGACTGTACAATACTGCTTTAAATCAGATTTAAGCTTCATGCCTGCTTATGTTATTGTGGGCACATAGATCTAATCAGTGGTTCAAGACATTTACTTGGGAAAATGCAAAAGGAAGAAGAAAAAGACAGCGAGGTCGTATTCCTGACCATAATGGAGAGGAGTTGAAAATATTGCCAATTTCTACAGATGGATGAAAAAAGTAGCCTGATTAAAAGTAACATGCCAGAAACTGACCAAAATGCGGGGGTGCAACTAAAAGAGCATTCCAGAACTTTATAAGAATGATTCTGGAGAAGAAAATCTGAAGAAAACAAGAGAGAGAGAGAAAGAAGAGAAAGTTATATGCAGTGAGGTTATTAGGAACAATTTTAAAACACATCAAGTGTGGAAGAAACAAAGTACATCAAAGTTAGAGGTACATCAAATTAATAGCCAGTATAATAATAATAATAATAATCCAATAAATAATCTGGAAAAACTTCAAGAAGTCAGATATTTGCACTGTTTACACTGGAACCACCAGAGTTTTCAGAAGAATAAATTATTTAGGTCCAAAACAAAGTTTGGATTTCGGATTAACCGGCCGGTAGGTAAGTGAATTTAGAGGCAGACAGATCACAAATGCAGGGCACATGCACTGATAGATTTCTATGTTTATTTATCAAACACTTTATAACATTTTCTATGTGCCAAGTACTTTCAAAGTGATTAAGTGATTTACTCATTTAATCCTCTAAAATTTTTTCTTCAGGGGCTTCCTTGGTGAATCAGATGGTAACAAACGTGCCTGCACTGCAGGAGACCCAGGTTCGATCCCTGGGTCGGTAAGATCCCACGGAGAAGGGAATGGCAACCAACTCCAGTATTCTTGCCTGGAGAACTCCATGGACAGAGGATAGAAGTCGGACACGACTGAGCGACTGACACTTTCACTTTCACTTATTCCCACCTTATACGGGATCAGGAAACAAAGTAATCTGCCCACAAGTCACACACCAGTAGGTAGTAGAGCCCAGGGTCCATGTGCCTAACCAACCACCTTGGCATCAATCTCCCAGGAGACACTGCCTTTATCAAGGCAAGAGGAGGTCTATTATTTGGAGAGACCCAGATGCCTAACTTCTCCACCGCCTCCTTCTCTGATCCCTTATCCTCTCCTAGACTCTCAAATGTTGCTCTTCCCCATTCCACAGCCCTCTTTTCTTCTCATTTGAAATTCCACTTGGGTAACCTCACTCCTTCTTCAAGGAAGAAGTGATATCTATACTCCACCTGTACTCGGTTATCTCCCATCTATGTCTCTGGCTCAGAGACTTTTCCCTGAGGTCCCCTTCTGTATTTACCATTGCCCGATAGACATGCGCCCCTTGGGTGGGTTTTCAGCAGGCACCTCAAAGAACCACAAAGCTGAACTCACGTTGAACTGAACTAAACTCATCTAGCAGTCACCCACAGCTGAAACCTTGAATTCATCTAGACCGACTGGTTTTCATCTCCTACACTTAACAAGTCCCAAATCCTGTCAATATATCTTAAACCTGTCCTCTGTCCCTGTAGTCCCTGACTCAGTTCAGGCCTGCACTGGGTCTGGCTCAGACTTGATTATTCCAACAGTCAATGGATCTTTCTCCTCCCTGCCAGTACTTCTCGCCTCCACTGAATCGACCAACGGCCAGCAGAACCATCTTTCTAAAATCTATACCTGATCCTGCCAGTTCCCTGCTGGAAACTTTTTAATAAGGTTCACCATGGCCTTGAGGATAATGCCCTTCTTTCTCCATTCTAGGGAATCCTTTCTACCCTTCAAGGCTTAGCTCAAAACTCACCTCTCCTGTGAAGCTCTCTCCCCCTTCAAGCCCCTCCCACTGAGTCCCTCACTTTTATTAACACCCCTGTATCCACATACATTCTGATAACAGCACTTATTATATCAGGCTTTAACTATTTGCCTATTCATCTGTCTTTTCCATAGACTAAAAATTTCTCCTGGTCAGGGATTGCCTCACTCGTGGTTGTACACACAATACCTAGTTGCATGCCTGGCATACTCTACCCAGAGTGTTCAATAAAGACTGAGTGAAGAGTTCATGCCAGAAACATCTCCAGTTCAAAGCAGTATTAATAATCTGTCTAAGGCAGAGTGAAGAAGCACAATTTCAGAGCGATATACATCGATGGTCAGTCACTCACACCCACTGCCCTCCTCCTGGGAACAGCTCCCCAAATTTCCTTGGAACATTCTTCCCCTGTTCACAGCCATATGTGACACTGCTCTGGCTGCAGAGCTGGGTCCTAAGCAGGCCTCTGGGGATGCGTTTAAGGAGCAGCATCCGCCTCAGCCCTAGGATTCCAGCCGGTCTCCCAGGAAAAGTGTTTCTCTCTTCCTCTGGGTGGGGTAGTCTGGCAAGTAAGCTCTGCGTGTGCAGCAGATCCACAGCTACCAGGAAGCTGGAGCCTGGAGGGGCCTGAAGGGAGGTGCTAATACCACTAACAGAGACAGTGAGAAAACAGTGCTCCTGGTGACACTTGTTTTGTCCCCGGGGCACAGCCACGCTGGAGGTTAAGTCTTACTACCAGACTTTTCAGTGATATAATCCAATGAATTCCCTTCCATCATTTAAGCTAATTTGTACTGGGTTCTCTGTAACTTGTAAGACTACTGATACAGCAAGTTAGTGTTTTCGGAAGAAAATCAAGCTACACATTTGAAGAAATGCACTGAAAAAGGAAACAAAACAAGGAGAGGGTGAGAGTAGACACCAAGTTAAATCTCACAGGCAATGGGGAGAAAGGTTAACAGGATACTCCAAAGCGCAAATGAGAGGAGATCCAAGATGCCTTCCTTTCCAGACAGCATTAATCAGTTACTTGCAGGGGTATTCTATATGGTACATTTATGAAAAGAATAAAGTTTTATAAAGAGTTAGAAAAAGAAATAAAAAATAACAAATGCTTCTTTCTGAAAACGCCTTTATGAGAAAAAGAAAAGGCTTTGGGATAATTTAATCTAGAGAAAGCAAGTCCTAGAGGCAATTTAACTTGTTGAAGGGTTATTTATAAGGAGGTGACTAAACAGCTGTTCTCCAATTTCACAGGGGAAAGAATGAGAGGAAATTGATTTGCATTTCAGTATGAAGCAAAAGGCAGGCAAAAGGAAGAAGTGCTGGAGGGAGAACTGTTAATGGTGAAAAAAGCTAAATGAGAAACTGGATTTTTATGGCTCTTCGAAGATGGAAAATCACCCATGTTGATTCATTTAGCTCTGGGTCAAACTAGTAAACAAATATTTGAGAATGTTTTCGATTCATTTAGTCACATACCATGGACTGACTCCCCACCATGGGCCAGGCGCTGGGCTGGGCGCTGGGAAGGCAAGCATGAGTAAGTTGGGTGACTATCCTGCCTGATAGCTGCAGCCCTAGCTACACCAAAGCCACTGAAGGAAATATTTAAAAGACATCCAGTCACTCGTACCCTTTCCTTTTCCATCTCCCGCTCAAAAGTAAATAACGTAGTTTGGAAGACAATACAACGGCACTTGGAAGGCTAAGCATGGATGCAATTATTAAATAACAATATGTGAGTGCCTGTCTCTCAGCTAGACAGGATACTGCCCGATTCATCTTCAAAAAGTAATGACAACAACAAACAATAATGCAAAGGCTGTCACAAGCCGCCCAGACTTGCTGGGTTAACAAGTAACACAGGCATCAAATGCTCTGAATTCAGAAGAGATTCCTCTTCTACCCTTTTAAGATGGGTAGCGTATGAGTTAAGTGAAGAGGAGTGAGCCGTCGAGGCAAGAGAAAAGAGCAGGAGTTTCAGACAAGGAGACAAGAGAGCAGAAGAGCGTGTGAAGAGAGCCCCTTGATTAAAGCTGGTGGACGGTACAGGGAGGTATGGGATGTAAAACTGGAGAAGTGGGTGGGGCTAGCTTTATGAAGGCCTTTGAACACCAGCCAAATAACAGAATCCACCTTGTGAAGAAGGAGCAGTGCTGAACACTTCCGAGCGCAGGAACATAATGAGCGTGGCACTTTCTGTACAGTAGTGTGGCTCTGAGAGAGGGTGGAGGTGCAGGAGCCCCCAGACCTGCTGTTGCCTCAGCTCAGGCTCAAGAAGGTGAGGGTGGGAGCCCACGTGGTGCTAGTGGGATAGATGAGAAAGAGGGGAAAGGCAAGGCCCTAGTTAACGTCACAAACAGTGCTGACCTCTGCACCGTGTTTGCAGGGGCGGGGCGCGGGACCCAGTTGTCCTCTTGGGCCTGAGATTTCACCAGGCAGGGGAGGCCAGCAAAAGAGAAACTGAGATGACTGCAGAAATGGCAGTCAGCGTGGCTGAGAGCCCGGGAGGCTCTGATTCCTACAATTTTAGTCACATGAGCTGAACAATAACACAAAGTCAAAATATAAACAGAAAAACCAATCCTCCCAAAATATCACCTCCTCTGTGTATCTGGGAGATGCTGATTTTTTTTTTTACTGCCAGTTGAGTCATGGAAAAGTATAGAAGCAATGTGCGTGTACTGACTGAACTGTACCAAGTAATGAATACCAAAAAGACTTCAGAAAAGAGAGAGAGTTCTTTTTTAGGACTGAAATGTTTCCAGATTTCATCCTTTGACACAACTGAGATACAGTCACAGATCTCCTACTTACCCACAGATAAGTATTTAGAAGCCTTCAGAAAATTTACCACCTCTCCTGATATCTCTTTTTTTTTTTCTTCCTTCCCTTAATTTAATTTTGATTTAACTTCCTCTTGTCACTGCTTGCTTACAAATCACGGCCTCTATGTCTGGAGTCAATTAGGGCTATAAAGGACCCCACCACGCCTTCATCTGGGGACCCATTTATATATTTTTTCTTATTTCAAGAGGTAGAGCTAAAAGCCTGTAACTCCCAAAGTTTCCAATCAACCATCACATTCTATTCTTGGGAAAAGTATGTTTCTCTCCACAGTTAAGAAGACGACTATCAAACTATACTTTGTAAGAATATTTCCTCTCCACCTGTATAAAGATGAATTGTGCTTTGGGAATTCATTTGCAAAAAATGGGTTGAGTGTGTATAATACATGCTTAATAGCAATAACATTAAAAAATCTATCATTTAAAATTAAATGTAATTTCCTTATTACTTTAATAGAATCCTTTGGAGTTGAAGTATTTAACTAGTCCCTCTCACATCAAGTATTCATTATATAATTCCCTCTTAATATTAGGTATATTAGGTATGTAAACTGTCCACTGACAGAATAAAAACACACATTTCACTGAAACAAAAACAGGAGAAAGACAAGGCAGATTGATTCAGAATCTGATAATGGGTTACAGATTCCATTCCAGTTCAGATTTATAGTCAAAATGCCATGAGAGCCATTTACCACCTCTAGCCTTTCAGGTCATTTCTGGAAGAAAAGTATGAACAGCCACATCACTAAGAGAAAATCTGTTTGAGCCTAAAATTTGTGACATTTCCCTATTGTAATGTTAAGGGAGAGAGAGAAAGAGAAATATATCACCTTTAAAAGCTACCTTAAATAAAAAGGCAAAGATGAGCCGTCCAACATTCTATACAAGGGGATGAATTCCCTTTGTCACAATCGTTCAGGGTCACCCCTCAGTGGAGCTGCAATGCAATCCTGTCTGTTGCTGGCTGGTACCAGACTATTTGCTAACCCATTCTAACCCATGGGATGCTTGGCATACATGGGTAAAAAGTGCTGGGGCTGGTGGCGGACACCTATGAGTAGACACCTGGTCCTTGTGGACACAAAGCCCTGCTACCCAGTTCCCAAACCAACTCCTGCCACTTCCAGCCCTCCCGTCTCCTGCTGGAGCCTCGCACCGAGTGCACCCAGTCAGAAGCCAGAGAACAAGGACACCGGCCACGCACTCCATACAGATGGGCCTCCTGAGGCACGCTGAGAGGAAAGGATAGACAGGGGCCGATGGGTAATATAGGGCACACCCCACTGCCTACTTCTCACACTCTTTCCAGGGAAATGAGCTTTCCTCAGACTTTACCAATCCAGTGCTTCCCCTCCTGGAGCTTTCATCACGCGTTCCATTCTGCATCTCCTCTCTGTTTCTACATGTGGAAAATCTGGGAGGCCCACCTGAATGTCATCTCTTCCATGACACCTCCCCTCCAATCTTACCAAAAGTAATCTCTCTGTTCTCTGAATTATCAGTTTTTCTTCTGAAGATTTCTATAATTACCTATGAGCATGTCTGATGAGTTTATTTATCACTACCTGACATCAGTATTTTTTCCATCTGTTTACTTGTTTACTCTAAGTTTTCCATTAGAATATAAGCTCCACAAAAGTAGGGATTTTTGTCTGTCTTATCTTTGCTCGGGTGGCTCAATGGTAAAGAATCCACCTGCAGTGCAGGAGATGCAAGAGACACAGGTTCAATCCCTGGGTCGGGAAGATCCCCTGGAGTAGGAAATGGCAACCCATTCCAGTATTCTTGCCTGGAGTATCCCATAGACAGAGGAGCCTGGTGGGCTACAATCCATGGGGTTGCAGAGAGTCAGACATGACTAAGCACACACACATCCCCAGGATCAAAGACAGTGCACAGCCTTACAGCAGATGCTCCATAAATTGACTTCTTCTAGATTGTTAGCTTATTAATGAGCAAAACAAAAGTCTCATTCATCTTCAGAGTCCAAAGAGCAATCTAAACGCCTTCCTTGTTTATGGGCAGGTACTCAATAGATATAGGCTGATAATAAAGCAGTTGCCATTTAATGAGTATCTCTAATGTATCACATACAATGATGGCAGTTTTACATGAAATATCTCATTCAGTCCTCAAAACAACTCTAAAATAGGTAGTGTGGCAGAGCTGTGCCTTCAGGATGAAGGCCCTCATTCCCCCAGCCTCCAAAAAAACTGCTTGTCGATGCCTCACAGCTGAGTCTCTCTCAAGGCACTGTTCTCAGCAGAATGAAGCTGTCCCCACCCAATTGGAAGGCCTCTCCCTGGGGAAGCCCTCTCCCTGGGGAAGCCCTCTCCCTGGGGGAAGACTTCATCCAATGACTGACCAGTAGTTCCAAAGGCCCAGGCCCTTGCCTCACCTCAACGTTTCTGGAAAGTCATCTCAGCTTGAGTCCTCCATGGGACTCACTGTTGAATAAACAAATAACAAAAGACTGTCCCAACAACAGAAAGGGGAATTATACTTTCTCAGATGTATATAATGTATAAATTGGGTCTCCTTCCTTCTCAACGATTTCACTAACTAAAACCACAACCCTTTTCCCCTTTGCCCCAAAACAGACCTCAACACTGCCTCTAAGAAATACACAGTTACTAGCAACTGTTGACTAAAAAGAGAGTTTGCTTTGGAGGCAGCTGTATTTCCCCAAAAGCTAGTCAGGCACTTTCAAATACCTGAGATTTATACAGCAAAACATGCTCCCAAAGACAGCAGATGATATGACAAAATGCTAGGAGAAAACCACCAGAGATCCGGCATGTGCAATGCCAAGTGGAGCCCAGCTCCAAAGCCCCGGGACAGCACTCACATGCACACACAATCCTGTATTGAGAGGTGTGTGCATGGAGAGGTGGCAGGAGATGTCAGGAACGGGGCGCAAGCCCATCAAGGTGACACCACCCTGGGCAGGGACTTACACTCCTGAACCTTGGTTTCTTTATGAGTAAAGGAACCTAACTTGCAAGGATAGCCAACCAAATGATAAAGCTCTTAGCAGAGTGCCAGCTAGAATAGGTGCTCAACAAGTGGTAGCTATTATTATAGGTTTATTATTTTTTAGAATGACAACCAGAAAGCTAAGACATCAATGAAACATTTGTGGATGATTTTCTTGTACAGGTTCAGAAAGTCTCAACTGAAAATCCAGCTGAGTTACAGGAAAATTACTCCCTTTACAAAAGATTTACCACAGACTTCCTTTAAACAGGGGCCCTCTCCATTGTGCATTTAATATATAATTAGATACTGCTTATTCATGACATTTTCCCAATCAAAAGATATTAATTCTTTTCCATTTCCTTTCACAGCAAATAAAAACTCATCGGCCTGGAGGTTTACTTGTTCTGTTTTGTTTCTCATTTCAGGAGTAATATGTGCTCATTAAAGAAATTCAGGAAGATAGAAACAGAAAAATAAACCACTCATCTCATTAGCCAGAAACAGCCATTGTTAACATTTTAGTGTATTCTTGTCTAATCAATATTTCCATGCCTAGAGTTTTTTGATTTGGTATATAAAGTTTTAATTGTATGTGGTTCTGGTAGTAACTTTTTAATATGAGCACTTCTTCTCATGCCATGACAAACTCTTCAGTATGCCACATTTACCTAATAATTTCCTATACTTGGGAACAATGCTATGGTGTCTCAGTGTAAAGGTCTTGTGAGAGCTGCCATCATCAAAATCAATGCCATTATCAAGGCCAGTGCTATGAATTTTTAAACTCAGAAAGACCTCCCGCTTTTAGAAGATAGGTTAATTTTTGTTTTCTTCAGTTTGGCTTTTACAATTAAATCTTTAGTCCATCTAGAAATTTAATGTGTCCACAGTAAAAGATAAGAACCTAAAAAAACAAAAAGCCTTTATTTGCAAAGTGCTAACCAATTATCCCCAAATCACTGAATCAATCTTTTTATCATAAATCTTACTGATTTACAATACAAGATAAAAGTTACACACACACACACAAATAAATCATACATGATCCATACATGTATACACTTGGTTTTGGCTTTAAAATGTTTTAATATTTGGTAAGGCTAGTACACCCACCCCAACATGTATGCTGCTGCTGCTGCTGCGTCACTTCAGTATACTCTTCCTCAAAAATTAATTAGCTATTTGCACACATCTTCTTTTGTAGATGAATTTCAAAACAACTTTCTAGACAAATTTCAGAACGACTTTCTGTTGGAATTGAGGTTAAAGCCGCACTAAACCTGCAAATTAATTTAGGAATAACTGCTATCTTTACAGTACTTCCTCCCTTCCACATATACAATATGTGTTTCTATTTATTCAAGTTTTCTCTCTCTACAAAACTATGAACTTCAAATGGGGCATTTACATTGCTTATTAAGGTTATTTCTAGATGTGCTTTTTGTTACTACCATAAGTGATTTCACTAGATTTTAAGTGGTCATTAGATTTGGATGGCCACTGATTCTTGTACATTTATTCTGTATAAAAGCTCAGGGGGCCTTCTATAGTCTGTAGGCCATAAAGCACCTCCCCAAGTTTGTTTCACACCACCGACCAAGAAGCAGCTACTGGCCCCGTTATCTGTGTCCTTACTGTCGCTGAAACGCACCACACTCATGCTCACCACCTACCAGTTTTACTTGCCTTTCAAGGCTCTGGTCCCATGTCAAAGTTTTCCTGATTAGCCTACTCCTCATTATTACCTACCTACCCCTACCCCTTTTCTATTCCCCCCACACCCAGCACCGAAATAAGTTCTAATACATTTAGCATTTCTCTCCAAATTAGGGATACTTTTCATCATCTTGGGGCATCCAAATCTTTATATTTGAGAAAAGATTAAACAGAAAACAAGTGAAATGATATACATTTTGCCTTTCATCTTGAGAGTTTATAAATTTGAAACAAATTTGGTAAAAATGTACTGTTTAAAATAGTGATAAACTAAAACCAGCCTAAATATCAAATAAATTATGGAATAGAATTATTTTTTTAGGTAAGATATTTTTATTCTGCAGTGTTATTTTTTAATGGTTAGGCAGCCAAATAAATTGGCAGCAAGAACAATATGTATTGACATAGAAAAAATTTCACGATATGTTATTAGGTAAAGGCGGCAAAAAAGTACAAAAAAGATCTTCACAACCAAGATGATCACGATGGTGTGATCACTGACCTAGAGCCAGACATCCTGGAATGTGAAGTCAAGTGGGCCTTAGAAAGCATCACTATGAACAAAGCTAGTGGAGGTGATGGAATTCCAGTTGAGCTATTTCAAATCCTGAAAGATGATGCTGTGAAAGTGCTGCACTCAATATGCGAGCAAATTTGGAAAACTCAGCAGTGGCCACAGGACGGTAAAAGGTCAGTTTTCATTCCAATCCCAAAGAAAGGCAATGCCAAAGAATGCTCAAAATACCGTACAATTGCACTCATCTCACACGGTAGTAAAGTAATGCTCAAAATTCTCCAAACCAGGCTTCAGCAATATGTGAACCATGAAACTCCAGATGTTCAAGCTGGTTTTGGAAAAGGCAGAGGAACCAGAGATCAAATTGCTGACATCCGCTGGACCATGGAAAAAGCAAGAGAGTTGCAGAAAAACATCTATTTCTGCTTTATTGACTATGCCAAAGCGTTTGAATGTGTGGATCACAATAAACTGTGGACAATTCTTAAAGAGATGGGACTACCAGACCACCTGACCTGCCTCTTGAGAAACCTATATGCAGATCAGGAAGCAACAGTTAGAACTGGACATGGAACAACAGACTGGTTCCAAATAGGAAAAGGAGTACATCAAGGCTGTATATTGTCACCCTGCTTATTTAACTTATATGCAGAGTACACCATGAGAAACGCTGGGCTGGAAGAAGCACAAGCTGGAATCAAGATTGCTGGGAGAAATATCAATAACCTCAGATATGCAGATATCTGAGGTGATATCAACCTCAGATATGCACCACCCTTATGGCAGAAAGTGAAGAGGAACTAAAAAGCCTCTTGATGAAAGTGAAAGAGGAGAGTGGAAAAGTTGGCTTAAAGCTCAACATTCAGAAAACTAAGATCATGGCATCTGGTCCCATCACTTCATGGGAAATAGATGGGGAAACAGTGGAAACCATGTCAGACTTTTGTTTTGGGGGGCTCCAAAATCACTGCAGATGGTGATTGCAGCCATGAAATTAAAAGATGCTTACTCCTTGGAAGGAAAGTTATGACCAACCTAGATAGCATATTCAAAAGCAGAGACATTACTTTGCCAACAAAGGTCCGTCTAGTCAAGGCTATGGTTTTTCCAGTAGTCATGTATGGATGTGAGAGTTGGACTGTGAAGAAAGCTGAGCACTGAAGAATTGATGCTTTTGAACTGTGGTGTTGGAGAAGACTCTTGAGAGTCCCTTGGACTGCAAGGAGATCCAAGCAGTCCTTCCTCAAGGAAATCAGTCCTGGGTGTTCACTGGAAGGACTGATGCTAAAGCTGAAACTTGCCACCTCATGCGAAGAGTTGACTCATTGGAAAAGACTCCGATGCTGGGAGGGATTGGGGGCAGGAGGAGAAGGGGACAACAGAGGATGAGATGGCTGGATGGTATCACCGACTCAATGGACATCAGTTTGAGTGAACTCCGGGAGTTGGTGATGGACAGGGAGGCCTGGTGTGCTGCGATTCATGGGGTCGAGAAGAGTCGGACACGACTGAGCGACTGAACTGAACTGAAAGAAGGCAAGATAAGACAAAAAAAAAAAAAAAAAAAGAGGAGGGGGGGCTAGAAAACAGTATTGTAGAAAAATTCTGTTTTTTTTTTAATAAGAAAAATGTCTGAAAAAAATATATACCAAAATTAAAACAGTGGTTATTTCTGGCCATAAGTAGTATATGTGAACTTCACTTTCTTTTCTATCCTGTTCAATGAGCATTTACTATTTTTATAGTCAGATTTCAAAATCAGTCAACTTGAAAAACATACCCCACTGATAAAACCCATTACAAGAGTACATAATCACTACTAAATCAAATACATTTGTGGAAACATACCAAATGAGAACTCTGAAAAACAAATTTTTTTTCTTTTAATCTAGGTGAAAAATTCTAAGTACACAGAAAGTCAGGGAGGAATATCACCAGGTGCTATAAAAAGCATTTAAAAATACATTCTGGGACTTTCAGAAAGAAGAGTACTGATCATGGAAAGATTCTTAATGATAATCTAGTGAAAGTTCCTCATTAAATAAACAAGTAAAGTGGGGGGGGGGGGGAAGCAAACAAAAAACCAGAAATAGAGGTTAGGTGAGTTCTCCAAGATCAGATAATTAATTATTGGCAAAGTCCCAAAGTATTTATAACTCAAAACTTACGCTTTTTAATTCCTTTCTCAATTTCTCCCAGCCAAGATATGCAGCAACCTGTCATTTCTACTTAGGCTATAAAAAACAAACGTTGATTTTAACCAGGATTTTCTTATCATGTGTCCAAAAAAGTGAACAGGAACGTGTACAATATTATGAAATGAAAAGACTCACTTCTCTTGGTTAAATATAGCTTATGAGCTCCGTAAGAAAGTTCTGACAAATAGGCGTATGTTAGACTGTGGCAAGTAGAGGACAGATTCTAGTATTTATAGACTCTGAGAACCTGAAAGTCAGGAAGAAAAAAGTACTGCTGAGTTTAAAATTACAAGTGTGCGGCAAGCTTTTCATAGCCGAGTTATATGAGTTCATTCAACACATTATACTTTCACTTCTCTGGTTTATTCACTTTCTTTTAGAGGGTTCAGATGGGGCCTCTTCTTACATCAATTTTAAAGTTAATATGTTTAAAACACAGTAAGTTTTTCATAACACAAGCCATAATTAACCATTGTAAACGTCACTGATACTTTGCCACCAGAGGGAGCCCATAAAGATTTCCATGTAACAAGAAACCTCAAACATCAAGTTCGTATGAATTCTAGAATTATATTATTCATGATACAATCAACATTGTAAAATCACTTAATAATATTATACTTCTATCCCTCTAAACAGAGAAAAATTAATTGAGATCAGGTATGTAAAGCCCTCAACAGAGTTCCAGACCTATAGAAGTTCAAAAATAATTGACTTTCCAAAATTTGGATCCTTCTGAGTATTAGTTATAGCACTCAAAGTAAATGAACAATCTAGTATTCTGTCTTGTACACAAGCTGGTGTGAGCTCCGTTGATACCTGCCCTGAAAATGGTTCTTTCCTTGGTATGTGGACAAATCTGGTTCTCGGGTCTGCAAGACAGAATCAGACCCTGGACAGAAGAACTCATTCCAAAGGTCACCCTGAGAGGACCTGTTTGGGCAGCCCTATCCTAGCAGGTCATACACTGAACTGTTTACCTGCCAACGACAAACTGAGAAGAGAGGGAACTCTTTGACCCTTTCCAGATTTTTCTTGGAATAAAGAAGAAAGTTAACTGATGACTATCCCTGAGAATCAAACTTCTACAATCTGTATGTAGAATACATAAGTGATACAATCATTACCACAAAGATGAATTTCTTTCAAGAAGAAAGAAAGCACAATTGAAAACAAGTCTGTATAAGATCCTGGAGTCTAAATGTGAAAGTCGCTCAGTCGTGTCCAACTCTTTGCGACCCCATGGACTATACAGTTCATGGAATTCTCCAGGCCCGAATACTGGAGTGGGTAGCCTTTCCCTTCTCCAGGGGATCTTCCCAACCCAGGGATGGAACCCAGGTCTCCCACATTGCAGGCGGATTCTTTACCAGCTGAGCCACAAGGGAAGCCCCTAATGGGCCCTGCTGAATAGCCCCATCTGCAGTCTGGTGCCGTGGACTTGCCTTGTGTCTGCCGCCATAATGAGGCACAGCCCAGTGTTTGCTGGATTTGTGAGGTAATGGCTGGGCACATGTACTAGGTGTCTATTTTAAAGATTCAACCATCTCCACATTCTAAGTATGACAAAGCTAGAGGACCCCACTTGGTTCCAGCTATGCCCTCCAATCCAGCTTTTCCAAGAAGCAATGCCACTGCGGAGTCACCCACCACCTGTTGTCTCAATGGGCTTCCCCGGTGGCTCAGCGGTAAAGAATCTACCTGTAATGCGGGGGACCTGGGTCCCTAGGTCAGGAAGATCCCCTGGAAAAGGGAACAGCAGCCCACTCCAGTATTCTTGCCTAGAGAATTCCATGGACAGAGAAGCCTGGCGGGCTACAGTCTATGGGGTCACAAAGAGTTGGACATGAGTGACTGACTAATGCTTTCACTGTTGTCTCAATAAAACTTCCATCCTCTGGGCTCCGTGGATCTATTCTCCACTGTTTAGAACTGAGAAAGCAAAGCCATGAGTAACTGGCATCTGACTCTAACCTTGAAGAAAACGTTGTGGTATCTATCACCATGAAACTTTCCAACTAGAAAGCTGGGAATTGTTCTACCTCTTCTTTCTAACCCCACCAACTGCTACATTTTTAAAAGAGCCACTTTCTAGATATCTCCTTCATCAAGTCATTACTCCATGCACTAGCTCATCAGCTCTCACCTGGATCACGGCAACAGCCTCCTAATGAGCTTTTCTACGTCAGTCATGTTAACACTCCAAACCCATCTGCAATATTGCTGATCATCTTAAAATACAAATATGAACTCTCCTGCCTCTGCTCACACCGCTTAGAGCATAAAGTCCAAATTCCTCAGCATTGCTGACGATGCTGTTGCCCAAGGTCTAGCCAACGTTCTGTCAGTATAGCACAAAAGCATCCATAGCCTAAAATGAATATGATTGCATTCCACTGAAACCTCATTTATAAAAACTGGCTGTGGCTGGATGTGGCCTGTGGCCCAAAGCTGGTCGACCTCCGCTCTAACCTCATCCAGCACAGCCTCTTCCCCTGCCTCCCCGCCCCTCTCCCAGCCCCCCAGGGACGGGCTCCAGCCGCACCAGCATTGCCCTTGCCCCCCCTCGTCACCCTGCTCTTCAACACCAGCGCCCTCGCTCACAGCCCCTCCTCTGCCAGGAAGGTGGTTTAATCCCCTTCTTTTGTCTGGTAGAATGGTTCTTGTCCTTCAAAGTCTGGTTTGTTTTTCCACTGATTCTCCCTCAAGGAGCTTTAGTTACCCTTCATCTGTATTTCCTCAGAGAAGGCAATGGCACCCCACTCCAGTACTCTTGCCTGGAAAATCCCATGGACGGAGGAGCCTGGTAGGCTGCAGTCCATGAGGTCACTAAAAGTAGGACACGACTGAGCGACTTCACTTTCCCTTTTCACTTTCATGCATTGGAGAAGGAAATGGCAACCCACTCCAGTGTTCTTGCCTGGAGAATCCCAGGGACAGGGGAGCCTGGTGGGCTGCCGTCTATGGAGTCGCACAGAGTCGGACACGACTGAAGTGACTTAGCAGCAGCAGCAGCATCTGTATTTCCTAAAAGCCAGGACATAGATGTCATAACTTTTTAATGTCCTCACAATGACTGACACCTATCAGGAGTCCAATGATTACAGGAGATGGAATAAACCAATTAGTATTGAATAATGTAATTTCAAAAGCTACAGTCTTCATAAGCGCTGGAAAAATTCGTAAGTGCAGTCCCCACAAAGGATTCACTATTTATATCATAAAAAGTCTCTGGCACTGAGTCCCGCTTACAGTTTACACTTGGTTATTAAGATCCATAAAAACACAGCATCATGAAGTTAAAAGAGGCCCTAAAGAACATTAACACAGTGAGACTGTGTCTCTCTGAGCCCTACAAGTGGTTCCAAAGAGGATCCTCAAGGAGAAGGGGGGGACGGTGGAGAGGCAGCTGACTAATTAACTTCTCTTTTCCCAGCCCTCTCATCCCAGCCTTAGACAAAACAGTTCTTTATATCAGTTGCAAAAGGAATTCTGCATTAATTTTTAAAAAGTCTATATGATTTAACAGACTACATTGTGTTTGGAGCCTGCCTCCTAAATCTACACTGTCTCCTGGTCTATTCCTGTCCTGTGAGGCCCTATCTGAAGCTTCTCACTGACTGTAGCACCTGTTGCCTGATACTGCTTCTTTGAACCATGCTCTCCTCAACTGACACTCTATTTAAGTAGAACTATATTCAGTCCTTGAATAAAGTCTATTTCCAGCTACTCTGGATAATACTACTACTACTCTGGATAATAATCCTATTCCCAGATTCACTTATGGCTCCAAAGACTGGCATTCAAGGTCAACACTACATCTCAGAAGAAAACTGAGAAGGCCCTGGGGTACCAATGTTTGGTGTTACAGTTTTCACTTCCACTTGAGTTGTTGTGGTCTTTATGTGTCCGCTTCTCCATTTGACTATAAACTCCCTGAGGTAGGAACTAAATCTTAATAATAAAAGCTACTATTTATTCAATGTTTACTCCAGACACGGGATTAAGTGTATGTGTGTGCATGTCAGTCATTCAGTAATATCTGACTCTTTGAAACCCCATGGACTGTGGCCCACCAGGCTTCTCTGTCCACACCATTTCCCAGGTAAGAATACTGAAGTGGGTTGCCGTTTCCTCCTTCAGGGGATCTTCCCAACCCAGAGAGGGAACCGGAGTCTCCTGCGTCGCAGGTGGATTCTTCACCATCTGAGCCACCAGGGAGGCCCCTAAGTGTGCACACACATGCTATATAATATGAAGGAATCATGTTAGGCTCACACATTTTCTGGAACTGGAAGGGGCCTCAGACAGAGATCAACCAGCTCCAAAATTCAAAGCAAAGTGACACAGTAAATAACATTCATTCATTAATTCAAGAAACATTTACTGAGAACCTATCCTGCACTGCTCTAAAACCGAAGGAGTCTTTGTTTTCATAAAGTATATGTTCCAGTGGATAAACAGGTCAATGGATACACAGTATGTTAAATAATAGGAATAAAGCAGAGTAAAGGAGAGAAAAAGGATACTATTTCACACAGGGCAGTGGAGGGAGGGATCACTGAGGCAACACATGAGCAGAGGCCTAACGACCAATCACGTGGCATCTGGGAGAGAAGCGCTCCAGGTTGAGGGCACGCACAAAGGGCCTGAGGTGGGGATGTGCCTGGAGGGTGTGAGGACAGCGAGGAAATCAGGGCAGCTGGAGCAGGGTAAGAGGAGAGGCGCTCGGGACGGTAGCAGGGAGCAGACCATTTGCCTTTGGGCTACTGTAAGAAGTCTGATTTGAAGTCAGGAACTCAAGATAATGCACTCCTACAAAAATAAAAAAAGTGACACTTGGCTTTCACAAAAGCAATGTATAATGAACAAAGAAAAACTCACGGGCATGCTTAATCTGAAAACAGAATTCCCAACAAATACTCAGAGCCGATGTTTATCTTAGGTTATCTCTGCTTTATAAGAAATCACTACAGTCATGGCCTAAGCTGTCAGTTTTACCAAGGTGGACACTGAGGCGCAGAAAGACCAGGCTGTCTGTCCCTCGTGGCTGAACGTGGGCCAGGACACAGGTCTCCTGACGTCCTGTAGGCTGGCTCCCGCTGTTCATGCACACTCAAGTTTTGGAGGTGTCTTGTTTTACTGCATGTTGCCTCTCCTGGCCTCTGTAATTTTTATAAATTAATAAGAGAATTAAAGAGCTGCCCCGTAGGAGGCACCTCAGGACACATTTCCGCATGAAGCCTGTCATTACAAACTCCCACAATTCTAGTTTTTTTCTTCCCCACGGAGCTGAAGACCAGACACGTAACGTGAAAGCAGGTCAGGCACTGTGCTAGAGACTAGAAAGAACATCTGCATTGGTTTTGCCTGCCCAGTATCCCTTATTCCCTGATTTTTAGACACAGTATTCCCTTTTCTAAGGTTCTGGTGGGGCATCCATCACAGCATTCAACCCATCTATTGGCCAAGCCATAAGGAGGGCTTCCCTGATGGCTCGGATGCTAAAGAATCTGCCTGCGATGCAGGAGACCTGGGTTCATTCCCTGGGTTGGCAAGATCCCCTGGAGAAGGGAATGGCAACCCACTCCAGTATTCTTCCTTGAAGAATCCCATGAACAGAGGAGCCTGGTGGCCTACAGTCCATGGGGGTCACAAAGAGTCAGACACAACTGAATGACTTTCTAACGAGGGCTCAGGACTCAAGCAGAACCAACTAGAGCCCTTTTCTGGAGTTTTATGGATAAGACCTAAAGAAAGAAGCTCCTTCCTATGTTTCCCAGGTGTATAAGCCAAAACATTCCTATTTTGCTCGGGTTGGTTTACACAGTGCTGGGTGCTCAGTTGCTCAGTCATGTCTGACTCTTAGTGCAACCCCATGGACTGTAGCCCACCAGGCTCCTCTGTCCCTGGGATTTTCCAGGCAAGAATGCTGGAGTGGGTTACCATTTCCTCCTCCAGGTAGTTTACACGAGGTCACCCTTACGTGCAACCAGAACAAGTCACACTCATGCAAGCACTTGCACACCTTTTCTCATTTCATCTGCATAACCACCTTATCAAGTTGCTATGACTTGCTCTATTTTAGAAGTGAGGAAATTGAGGTCAAATAACTTTCCCAAGGTCTTGCAGTAAATAGGAGGCATTCAAATTCAGGACTTTCTGCTCCAAATCTTATTCAGTATCCAGTTATGAATTCAGTATTAATTCAGGAAGAAGAAACTCAGCTAAGGAATTTTTGGTTTAAAATTAGAGTGGAAATGCATGTATGGGATGGGAAATAAACAACATTCAACTGGGGTCAAAGGACCTGGCTTCTTCCTCTGGCTCTGCCCTTTGACCTCATTAATTATTACTCTGGGCAAGGCATTTTACTTACCTGAGTATTAGTTTGCCCATCTACAAAATGAGAAGCCTGAACAACACAAACTTCAGGTCCTTTTAAGTACTAAAGAGAAAAAAAGCCCATGGTTCTGCTTTAGGCATACAGATTCCATTTTTACTATTAATATATATTAGATAGGATGTCAGTAAATTTCAACTTGAATGTCAGATCCAACAACTGGTAATAGCTGCCTGGGGCAGTGTTGCATGGGATTCTGAGCAAAAGGGATCTGCTGGGAAATTAACACCAGCTTCCACGGTCCCAGGGATGGGGAGAGAGAGAGGAAGAGCTGTCCGCTTGCCACCCATTTGCTATTGTGGCGAGTTTCACCTCGACAGGAAAGCTGCTGTCTCCTCTAGTGATGGTATCAGCACCTGCACAGGATTTTCAGACTCCTTTATGAACTGACTTGGTTTTCCTTTGCAAGAAAGAATGAAAGTACAAGACAGGTAAGTGGTGTAAGGAATAAAGTTTCAAGACACTGATGAAAATATGTCTAAATGGCCTACCTGGCATCAGGGTAGGGGGTGAAGAGGAACAATAATAATCATTATAGCTCTTTACGATATGTACAAGGTCTCATAAGATCCTAACAATTAGCTTACCAGTTAAGTAGGGTATTATCATGCCCACTTTATAGAAAGGGGATGTGAGACACAGATAACAGGACTTGCCCTGGTCACCCACTTCTAAGTAGCAGACTGGAATCCAGTTCTTCTAAATGCAAGACCCAGTTTCTACTCCCAATATCCCCATTAATCCCACAGTCCAAATGAGTCAAGCTCCCGTTGCCAAGAGCCATAATTATCACTGTTTGGAGTTGTTCAGCTATGAAAAATTCCTCCTCCGAGAATCTGAAATGCCATTACTAATCTGTAATTCAACCAGTAGACACACATTGAGTATAAATAAGTTGAGCATAACATTATCTAGCTTCACACCTTTGTGCACACGCTTCTCTTAGCCTCAGAGGCCCTTCTCCACCCTGTCTGCACTGGAACCAACTACTCGTCCTACAAGATTTTTTTCAGGCATCATCTCCTCTGCAAAGCTTCTTGGCCCTGAGGTTTAACTGAACACACTCTCCTTTGTGTCCCACATGACATCTACAAGGCCTTGCGACATTTCTTTTGATAATATGTCTGCCCACCATTCCTTTTAAATCACATTATTCTAACACAATGATGGTCAGAAAGTAGGCACTTAATAGATGCTTTCTGATGGACTGAATATATACATCTGGAACAACTTTCCTTCCAAGGCTTGAATATCCTTTGCCAACTGCCACTCCCTAATTCATGCATACATATATTCATTGAAAACTGTGTCTACAAAGTACCAGACACTGCATGCACTGTGTATCAAACAGAAGTGGATTTACCAAGAAGTTTAAGCCTCAGGGCCCCTCCCTTGCACCTCCCAAAGCTCTGAATCTTTTATTGTAATTTTGGATTTCTATTTCTTAAAGAGGACAGACAGAACTGTATAAGCTTCAAGCTCCACAAAAACGAGATCCATCCTTGGTGGCAAGGATACAAAAGTGAACCTGGAAAACTTTCTTTCTCCCCTTACAGAGTTTCCAGTGTAGCGGGGAAGACAGACAACCATTTGTTCATTCATTCCTTCAACAAACACTTACTAAGCAATGTTACGAGTCAGGCTTTGGGGATTCTGCGGTGAAGTCAACACTGTTCCTGCCCTTAAGGAGTAGGTCACGGCTCTCCTGAACGTAAGTCGGCTGTGTTCAGGAAACAGAAAGGAGTTTAGATGACTGGAATAGAGCATGCTTGTGAAAGATCACCCTAAACTAGCCGGTTCCTAGCCTGAGTCCTGATCTATTATTGCGAGAAGCAAGGGGAAGTGAGAGATCAGTTGAAAGCCACCTGCGATCTCAAGGCGGGGCAGGGAAGGGGAAGGCGATGAGACGAGTAAACCAAAGAAGTAATACACGGCGGTCAGTGCTGCGACAGGAAAGCAGAAGACTATGGGGGAAGCCTCGCCGGCGTTCAGGTCTGCAGAATGACAGCTAAATCACTACCTCACGAAGCAGCCATGAACTTGACAGAATTCCGAGTTCCCAACATGCGTCCCCATTCTTCGACCCAAAATGAAGTGAAGTTCACTCTGCGAGCCCATGGACTGTAGCCTACAAGGCTCGCTCCTCCGTCCATGGAATTTTCCAGGCAACAGTACTGGAGTGGGTTTTCATTTTCCTTTCTCCAGGGGATCTTCCCGACCCTGGGATCGAACCTGTGTCCTCCCGCATTGAGGGCAGACGCTTTACCGTCTGAGCACCAGGGAAGACCCAAGACTGTTCGTTTCCCGACAACCGTCAGCTCTCCGGAACCAACTCTCCCGCCCTCCTCTTCATACCACCTTCCCCAGGCTCTTCTTTGACACACTGCTCTACCAGACACAGACAGTCGGGTTTGGGGTCCGCGCCCTCAGCTCTCCAGCCCGCCGTTTCCATAGCAACCAGCTCACCACTTCGCGCGCTCGGCTGGAGAAGTCGTCTTTGGGCCTGGGGCTCCGGCGAAACAGCTCGTCGCGGCTGCCCTCCACCCCGCCGCCCACTGCCACTCCCAGTGCTTTGTTGCGCGTCTTCACGGTCTTGACGCTGGCCCTGAACAGCAGTGTGATGTCCACCGCCATGGCGACCCGCGCCCACCGTTGCCCCACCAAGCCGGCCCACGTCAGCAGCCGGCGACCGCGGCGCGACGACCCGGCGGCTGGAGGACCGTTCCGGTGTCCGCACCCTTCCGCCCGACAACAGCGACGCGAGAAAAACAGTTCCGAGCAGAGCGGGGCTGCTGCGGAGAGAGGAGAAAGGTTCCGGCCTTCGGCCGCGGGCGTGAGCCGGTTCCCTCGCCGACGCTCACACCAGCTCCAGTTTCCCCTCCCGGCAAACCTCGGCGGGCTTGGCTGCGCGAGGAAAGGTCCCGGAGTCCCGAGCTCCCCGAGGCCGCTTGCAGCGTTCAGGCCTCAGGAGCTAGGGGATAGAGAAGCTGGATCCCTTCTCGTGGCTCCGGGCATTGCCTGAGCCCGGCCGCGCGGGTTGCCGGGGTAGGAGGCGGCCCAGCCTGACCCAGACCTCATCGACCCACCTTGTGCGGGACCGAAGCACATGGATGGTGACCACCTGGGTGCAGTAAGTGGTAGGGCAGATCAGGTGTGCAGGGCACAGAGCTAGAGGCCTTTCTTTTCCAGTCTTTACCCACCTGATCTGTAAAGAGAAGCCAGCACCTTCCTCAGTGTTAATGTGAAAGTTAAGCGAGATAACACGTGCACTGTTTTGTTATTGCTTGAAATAAAAAGGCGCTTACTCCTTGGAAGAAAAGTTATGATCAACCTAGACAGCATATTAAAAAGCAGAGACATTACTTTGCCAACAAATGTCTGTCTAGTCAAGGCTATGGTTTTTCCAGTAGTCATGTATGGCTGTGAGAGCTGGACAATAAAGAAAGCTGAGCGTTGATGAATTGATGCTTTTGAACTGTGGTGTTGGAGAAGATTCTTGAGAGTCCCTTGCACAGCAAAGAGATCCAACCAGTCCATCCTAAAGGAAATGGGTCCTGAATGTTCATTGGAAGGACCAATGCTGAAGCTGAAACTCCAATACTTTGGCCACCTGATGCGAAGAGTTGGCTCATTTGAAAAGACCCTGATGCTTGGAAGGATTGAAGGCGAGAGGAGAAGGGGAGGACAGAGGATGAGACGGTTGGATGGCATCACCAACTCAATGGACATGAGTTTGAGTAAACTCCGGGAGTTGGTGATAGACAGGGAGGCCTGGCGTACTGCAGTCCATGGGGTCGCAAAGAGTCAGACATGACTGAGCGACTGAACTGAACTGAACTGACTCCTCAAGACCAATGACAGTTAGTTACCTTTATTAATAATAACATTATTTCTATCATTCTTGTTATTAATTACAGTGGGGAAAGCTCTATAGAGAAGTCATCACTCTATAGAGAAGGCATCACTCTATAGAGAAAGCAGATTTGAAGAATGAGTAGGAATTTATGAGTTGGAGACAAAGATGGAAGAGTTTGGCTGGTTTCTGTTCATCCTCACGTATGCTTTTTAAATATACCATCTTAAGTCTTAGTTATTTAAGTTCACTGCACTTTAGCCAATGAGTTCTTTCTACAGTTTGGTTCAAGGTTCAGATTTAATTCAAGGTCTCTTTGTTTTCATCGTTTGTTTTCTTTTTGAGAGGATGCGCAGCTAGAATATGTATTAAAATGTGGTTGCCATAGTGGTAGGCAAAATAAAAATTTTCATCAGTTCAGTTCAGTCGCTCAGTCGTGTCCGACTCTTCTCGACCCCATGAATTGCAGCACGCCAGGCCTCCCTGTCCATCACCAACTCCCGGAGTTCACTCAAACTGATGTCCATCGAGTCGGTGATGCCATCCAGCCATCTCATCCTCTGTCGTCCCCTTCTCCTCCTGCCCCCAATCCCTCCCAGCATTAGAGTCTTTTCCAATGAGTCAACTCTTTGCATGAGGTGGCCAAAGTATTGGAGTTTCAGTTTTAGCATCAGTCCTTCCAAAGAACACCCAGAACTGATCTCCTTTAGAATGGACTGGTTGGATCTCCTTGCAGTCCAAGGGACTCTCAAGAGTCTTCTCCAACACACAGTTCAAAAGCATCAATTCTTCAGTGCTCAGCTTTCTTCACAGTCCAACTCTCACATCCATACATTTGTCTTTTAGTTCTTTGTCTTGCATGAACTGTGCACAATTGGGTTTCCTGGAGGCTGGGTGGCTTGTGATGGTGCAAAACACTGTGCAAAACAGCTGTCTTCTATTAAGCCAAACTTTAAAAGAGATTTGCAAAAATATAAAACAATTCTCACTAAGTTGTTTTGGTAATATATTTGTTTCACCAAAAAAAATCACAAATGCCACTTGTATTAAGATGTATGCATTCTTTGTTTTTAACTGAATGAATATTTGAAAGTTTTGTTTTCATTTCTAATACAGTAGGTACCTATAGCTAAAACCCACATCAACACAAATAGTTTTAGAGCCCTTAGTAATTTTTTAAGAGTGTGAAGCATTGCTGAGACCAAAAATTTAAGGCCCTCTGTGTTAAATAAGTTTATCGCAAATAGATGTCTAGAAAGTACATAAGTACCTGAAAGGAAGAGGGAAAATAGTATTTGAAACCCAAACTGTAGCCACTTCAGCCCTCCTGTATGACGAAAATAAATTTTCATATGGCTTTATTCTACCAACAGAGTAAGGGAGAGAAATTGAGAAAGAAATTACAAAATCTCTACCAATGATTCTGTCTCACAGAAATAGCCCCTTGTTTTATTGAGACGTTGAGTCTCTGGCTTCTGTGAAGGTAAGCCTGGGGCAGAGTAGAAGGAAAGAAGAGTTAAAGCACCCTTCGTAATAAAATGAACGGGATTGAATTAAGAGTAGGAGGGAGGAACCAGAACCCAGGGAAGGGTCCAGGAGAGGAGAGAGTAGCCCATTGTGTAGGGTTTTCGACTGGGAGGGACCAAACTACAGCAAACCTTCAGTGAGTAGTGTGTTGGGGTTGGGTTTTTTGGTTAAAAGTTCTGGAGAAAAGTCTAAGTTTTTTTGTCTGCATTTGCAAAGAGCAAAGGGGATTATGGAGATGAGACCCAAATGAACTCAAGACATCAGGCTCTAAAGCCACAAGTGACCACAAGCACATCAAATTCCTAGAAAAGTTACAAAGATCTTTTGTATCCCACAGACCATAAGATGAAAGATGCTGCATTTTTATTATCTTATTTTACTTCTCTAACCTCAAAGAGCAAGGTCACTTCAGTTGACCACGGACTTATTATTTGAAACCTCGTAAAGCCGAGAGATGGGAATAAAAAGGGAGAACAGAAGCATAGAGGAAGTGTATTACAAACTGCTGAGTGTGAAATGGTACCTAAATTATGTTTCATTTGTAACAATGCTTCATTCATTAGACTAGGCTCTCTTCTCTTGAAAAACAGTGAGGCATATTGAAATTCTTGAATATAATCAATAGTTCCCTGTAACAGCACCCTCCATACAATTAGGATAGATGAAGGCAGCTTAGAATCTTTTGGGGACTCTCATAAAAGGCATCAAATGCAGCCTCTGCCAAAAGGAGGGTAATCTGGCCCATCCACATACCCAAGTCATGACAGAACTGTGCTGTGAGTGAGAAATAGACTTGCTGTCAGTCACTGAGGCTTTGTGATTGTTGCATCCTTTATAGAGATGTTGGTTTTATTGCCCTACCACCCTAGTAAGCAGGCATTACTGCTGTATGGAGGGTGCTCAATGCCTGGAAGTATAAATCCCTACAAGACAGTACAGAGAGACCAGTTTTATGTGTATATGAAATCATAGACTTGCCACAGTTGCTATTAATATATAAACAGTAACTGGAAACCGTCTATTTTATTGTTCAGTCATATTCTTGGTCCCTCCGAGGGGAGGATTAAAGCTCCTTGGCCTATTGATGACTAACATGATCAGGTAATTCCTTTTAGCTTTGAAAAGTGACGTGTGTTGGTTCTGGGCAGCAAATTTAAGAGTTAATGTGTGATACACTGTTCTCTCTTCTCCCTCTGCCATGGCAATCTGTGACTTACCGCTGGGTCATGAGCCTGGGTCCATGAGTATAGAGGACGCAGAGCACAGCCAACCAAGGACGTGCTGGCAGTGAGAAGTAAACCTTTGCTCTTGTTGTCCACGGAGATGTGTGGTTGTTTGTTACTGTAGCATAATTATCTTATCCTAACTGATACAGCCTATATCAAGATATCTTGTAAAATAGTCTATAGGGTGCATTCGTCATTTACCATCATTACAGTGTTATCTTTCAGTAGGTAAAGGACAGAGAGGAAGGACCTGTTAGGTTATACCTAGATCTAACCAACAGGACATGAGTTTGAGTAGGCTCCAGGAGTTGGCGATGGACAGGGAAGCCTGGCATGCTGTAGTCCACGGGGTTGCAAAGAGTCGGACACGACTGAGCACTGAACTGAACCAATAGTAAGACCTGATTAGGAGGATGAGAGTGACAGACCCTGGGAGGCTGGCCATGCCATGGTGGAACTCACAATGCCAAGAGGAGAGAACTTGGAGAGTGTGTGTTTTCACTTTAGGATGTGGACCTAAAGAAATTCATAAAAAAATATTTTTTCTCAGGGGCTCTAAAAAGGACCATGACTCTAGGTGTGGGAAACTCAAAGAATAAACTTTTGTTCCTAAGAAGGAAGCTAGCTAAAGAAGTCAGGATGATGGAGAAATTGAAGCCCTTGTACACTGTTGATTGGTGTGCAGAATGGTGTAGTCACTATGGAAAACAATATGGAGTTTCCTCACAACATTAGAAACAGAACTACCATATAATCCAACAATTCTAATTTTGGATATTTAGCTAAAAGAATTGAAATTGGGATATCAAAGAGATAGTTATACTTCCATGTTCATAGCACTATTTGCAAGCACTCAGACATGGAAGCAATCTAAATATCCATTAATAGATGAGTGTGTTCAAAAAAGGAGCATGATATATACATACAGTGGAATATTATTTGGTCTTAAAAAAGAAGGAAATCCTGCAATATACAACAACACAGATTAAACTTGAAGACATTATGCGAGGTGAAAGAGGCCATTCACAGAAGAATAAATACTTCATGATTGCACTTATATGAAGTATCTAAAATAATCATGGGCTTCCCTGGTGGCTCAGATGGTAAAGAATCTGCCTGCCAATTCAGGGGATGTAGGCTCAATCTCCTGGTCGAAAGGATCCCCTGGAAGATGAAATGGCTACCCACTCCACTATTCTTGCCTGGAAAATCCCATGGACAGAGGGGCCTGGTGTGCTTGCAGTCAATGGGGTCACAAAGAGTGGGACATGACTTAGTGACTAAGCAAGAATAACAACAACATGGTCAAACCCATAGAAGGAAGAAAAGAATAGTGGTTGCTAGGAGCTGGGGGAGGGGGTTTGCTAATTAACAGGTATAAAATTTTAGTTACACAAGATAAATAGGTTTCTGACAACTGCATCACTTTTCTTACAAGCTATCCTGTGACACCAGCTCTGCTCCTCTCTCTTCTATGTTTAAGAACACGTGTGATTATATTGGGCTCACCTGGTAGTCGGAGATAATCTCTGTATCTGGAGGTCAGGTGATTAACAACCTCAATTCCATCTGCAATCTCGGTTCCCCCTTGCCAAGTACTCTCACATTCCAGGGATCGAGACTTGGATATCCTTGGTGGGCTATAATTCTGCCTACCACGGGGCTTCCTGGTAGCTCAGTTGGTAAAGAATCTGCCTGCAATGCAAGAGACCTGGCTTCAATCCCTGGGTAGGAAAGATCCCCTGGAGAAGGAAATGGCAGCCCACTTCAGTATTCTTGCCATGGGAAATCCCATGAACAGGGGAGCCTCACGGGCTACAGTCCATGGGGTCACAAAGAGTCGGACACGACTGAGTGACTAAGCACAGCACAGAGCAGGGGGTTCATTCCAACAGAAAAGAGAGCTGATTATGAGCTGAGTAGACACCTCTTTCTGTCTTCCTGGATGCACACAGAGATCCACCTCTTCTTTTTCCATTTCTGGAGCAATGTTTCTAGCCCTGCTCCTAACACTCCAAGGGACTACAGAAATAAGGAAAACAGAATCTCTACCCTTAAAAGCTCTAATCTAACAGGAGGCTTTCAGGTATCTCAAGTACCAAGATTTCCTCTGAAATCTTCTAGCCTCTTTTACCTCTTTTAAGGAGTGTCCTACTTTGCTTAACCCATTTCAGAGGATGCAGCTTGCAGCAATGTAATGAACAGCTACAAAGTTCAAGCCCTCTCTCTCCCCTCTCCCCCACAGGGTTGTATGGTGGTGCCACTTCCTCCCAGTTCTCCCTCCCTCCACCCCAGGAGTTTCATAAATCACTTCATAAAAACTCATTTACTGGTTTTCCCCACGTAATGGCAGAAATAAACTGCTCAATACACACTTGGAAGCTCCTTCCAGAAAACTCGCGCATCGTGTTGTTGGCGTGGCATCTTGGTTTCCAACCTGAATTTCCACTGCCTTTGCTTTTCTGACAGTATCTTCTGTAATTAACATGGCTGAATCCTCCCCTTTTTATTGAGTTGGACAGCAAATCACAGAGTAAATGCTTTCCCTTGCACTTTAAAAGGATTTAATAGGAAAATATTTTTCTTACATCCTGTTTCAAGGGGAAAATGTGATTTTAGGGGACATTTTATAGTTCACAACAGGATATTGAAGGGCATTTGGTTTTGCTTAGTCTATTATGACTGTGCTTCTCCAGCATGAAGTGGTGTTTTTTGTGATTATTTAGATAAGTCTGATTAAGGTAGGTAGATAGCCATAGAATTATGGGAATTTAGGACAGAAAAGGGGCTCAAATACCATCCAGGCCATTCCCCTCATAATTCAGATGAGAAAACAAGTGACTTGTCCAAGGTCACACATTGAGTTACAGGGGAAAATGAGATTCAGTTCTTTATCTCTCAACTGTTCGATGCTCCCAAATCAGCTTTGTGGAGAGGTTGGAGGTGGACGTAGAAATAGAAGAGAGGCATTTATACAAAGGGGCCCATGTGTTTCTAGACTTATATGTATCATATAAGTACTTTTGAGAATTGGGGTGATTAGTAAGTATGGATTTGTGTGTGTTATATCCACCCATCCATCCATTCAGGCAGATTCTGAACACATTTAACACATTTTTAGTGTCTTCTCAATAAATGGCACCATGCTAGATACTGAAAAGATAAAAACAAAGCTGAAGTCTCCACCTTCTGTTGTTGTTTAGTCACTAAGTCGTGTCCGACTCTTTGCAGCCCCATGGATTGCAGCACGCCAGGCTTCCCTGTCCTTCACCATCTCTCAGAGTTTGTCCAAACTCATGTCTATTGAGTTGGTGATGCCATCCAACCATCTCACCCTTTGTTGCCCCGTTTCCTCCTGCCCTCAATCTTTCCCAGCATTAGGGTCTTTTCCAAAGAATTGACTCAGCATCAGGTGGCCAAAGTATTGGAGCTTCAGCATCAGTCCTTCCAATGAATATTCAGGGTTAATTTCATTTAGGATCAATCAGTTGGATTTCCTTGCTGTTCAAGGGACTCTCAAGAGTCTTCTCCAGCACCACAATTCAAAAGCATCAATTCTTCAGCGCTCAGCCAAAGTCCAAGCCTCCCATATGTATATGACTACTGGAAAAACTGTGGCTTTGACTATACAGATCTTTATAATTAAATGTAGCAAGTGCAATAACAGTTCATTGTTTTAAATGAGATGTCTGAAGAATGAAATTCTCCAGGGCTAGGAGAAGATCAGCATGAGTGAGAAAGGGGACTCAGCTCCAGGAATAGGGCAGTAGAGAAGATATTCTTATGGTCCTCCTTTCTGGCCATTTCAGTCACCCCAGTCTTGATGAGACTCTTTGGAGCAGAAAACAGATCTTAGCCTGGCACTGTGGCAAGAGTCCAGGGTCTGAGTCTTACACTCTCATGTTCAAATCCCAGCCACTTATTGGTAGTGAGATCTTTAGAAGTTATTTCTTCATCTGGGAAATAAAGATAAAAATATCCAACAGAATTGTTGCATGAGAATCATGTCCAACTCTTTGTGACCCCAGGGACTGTAGCCTGCTAGGCTCCTTTGTCCATGGGATTCTCCAGGCAGGAATACTGGAGTGGGTTGCCATGCCCTTCTCCAGGGGATCTTCCTGATCCAGGGATCAAACCCAGGTCTCCTGCATTGCAAGCAGATTCTTTACCATCTGAGCCACCAGGGAAGCCCAACTGATCTATATGAAATGTATAAGGCAACATCTGGCACAAAGCTGGAATAAAAGTACAGCCATTATGGTAATAAGTTTGTTGAGGATTAGATTTCATGGCTCATGGGGTTGGGGCAACTGGAAGTCATGGCGAGTCTTCTTCTAGTACTGGAAGGAGCTTTGGTTTACTTTCCAGTCTCTGCATCACCCAGCTAATGGGCACTATTCAAGTTTGAATAAAGGCCGAGACAGTACTTTGGATCAGTGTTGGAATTAAAGGAAGCACTCAGAAAGTAATTGGACACTGTGGTTTGGGTCAGTCTCAGAGAATGTTTCTGGGAGTTCGACTATTTATTCTGGAGAAGAGAAGACTTAGGGAATGGATGAAGTAAAGGTCCTCAGGAGCATGAACCAATGGATGGAGAGCAGCTGTTCCCTATTTCTGTTTTGGACAGAGTGAGAGGAAATGAGCTTACACTGAAGCATGAAGGACTTAGGCTAAACATCAAGAAGTATTTCCTGGCTGTGGGTGTTGTTGGACTTGGGAACGAGTTACCAAGGTGTTTAATATCAGGACACTGTCTCTTCCGGCCACAGATTTTTACACGTGGGAAGATCAGCTCCATGTAGGAATGGCTACACTCTCAAGCTCTTTCCAAACTGAGGAGTCCATGTCCCTCAGAATCCTTTAATACAAGAACAGGAGTCTCAGCCAACCTGAAACCACTGTCTTCGACCTCAGCCTATCCTAAGAAACAGTTGTGATACAGGCTGAGTGATCACCTCCAGCAATCTGCCGTTTTGACATTCCAGAAATACCACAATTGCTTATGTAGGCTACTCCAGCGACACCTCCCCTCTCTGAAATTTATTAAGAAATTCTCTGTAGGGCTTCTTTTACCAAAAGTGCATTTAATAAAGCTTGGAATTTCCTCACAACACATTTATTCCTGATGATGTATTTTAAGGTCTCCATTATTACTTGTCTTCACCTTTCCTTGCTTTGTAGGCATAAGGCAGGCCAACCCAGCAGGATTCCAAAAGTTATCAATAACCAGGAATGGGCCACACTGCTGGAACTCTCCCCAAACCCAACTAGGAAAGCCAAGTTTCTCAGTGTTAATTTAGGAAGCCTTTAAGTCAGCCACTGGTTTTAATAATAGCTCATTAAAAGGGCAGGCAAATTACAATTCCAAGTTAAAATTTGAACATGAAAGTCTCACTGTGAGCATCAATGTTGAAGTAGTTTTGAGTTATTTCCCAAAAAAACCTGTGATGGGTTAAGTTTGTGTTTTAAGGGATTTAAAGTCAAGTGGCTATAATCAGGAAGAGGTTTTTAAGAAAGAACCTGTATCAGTCAATTACTGAACAGTTATCACATACACCCCTATACACTCCAGAGTGTTATGTCAGAAATGTCAAATTCATTATAATAATCCACTAATTCAACTTATGAAGTCCTTAATTACAACCAAAGGACTTTCACATGTTAGATGCGTCCTGACAGACCCCCAGGACTCGGCAGTTTATGAAGAAGCCAGGACTGGCCTTCCATCCCCCCACTGTAGAAAGAAGAGTCATGGTTTCCATCACTGAACAGATGATGCTCACATCATCTTCCACACCAGGTTCTCACCCCTACGGGCCTGGCTGAAGGAGGAGAGGCAGTGGCAGCTGTTTTTCCCAGTGTGAATCCAGCCCACCATAGCCAGCGGGACCTCCGCTTTGATGGCTGCCCTCTCAGGTCTGCAGAGAGACCTCCTCCCCTCAGACCCTTCTGTTCTTCCCTCTCTGACTCCTTGGTCTATTGAGGCCCTGGAGGTCTCCCGGGGTCCTTCCTCTTCTAAGGCTGTCATTCATCTTTGCTTCTGGGGCCCATGCAAGGACTTAAGGGATGTCTCCTCTGCCCCACTGGGGGCGGGGAACCATGTAAATGACAGGCAAATGTTTCATTTGCGCCTCTGGCATGAGCTCTGCCACTTCCTTCTCTACCTCAGGTCTCCCTCCTCTTCCACCTTGAGTGGTAGTGCCTTCATTTGTCTTGGCCTTGGAGAGTGTAGGTTCCAGGAAATGCGGGATGAGAGTGGAATGGGACATCTATTCCCCACAAGTAGATAAACTGACCTTCCTCATTGCCATGAACAGAGATTTGTTGTTCTTTCACTTGCTAAGTTATGCCTGACTCTTTTGTGACCCCCTGGACTATAGCCCACCAGGCTCCTCTGTCCATGGATTTCCCAGGCAAGAATATTGGAATAGGCTTCCTTCTTCAGAGGATCTTCCAGATCCAGGGAATTAACAGAGACAGAGGATGATCACGATGCCAGTGATGAGAGCAAATCCTTAACGTACCACTTACTAGCTTACTTATTCTTATCATTCCCATTTTATAGATAGGAAAAATCAAGGTACAGAATGGTTAAGACACTTGCTTAAAGTCACACAGCTAGTAAGTAAAGAGCAGAGTGAAACCCAAAGAGCCCAGATCCACAGTCTGAAATGCCACCCACGGAGAGAGCAGTTATGCCGGAAATGCCTGTAGGGGCCAGACAGGCGGAAGTACAGAGCAGCTGCAGGAACTCTGGCTTTGAGACCAGAAGTGGATTCAAAACAATTTAGGAGCTATCTCTCCCCCTGGGCTCCTGGCCTGGCCAGACTTTCCCACGAGGCCACCCTTCTAGCTCTGCCTTGTTGGCTGGACCAACATCCTCTCTTTTCTCCACTTCACTCACTCTCACCCGCGCATCCTCCTTAAGTCACTCAATCTCATCCCAGGCATCTCCAGGCTTACTTTATACAATACTTTCTGTCCTTGGAGTTATTCCAGGTGCCTCACCACCATTCTGTTGCCTGCCCATCAAATTTCTGGCTCCCCCATCACATGGGCATCCCCAAAGTTCACCTTTACATACAGCTTCCCTAAGAGGAATTTGATTTAGAGTTGAAAAGCAGATGCAGTGACAATAAGCATCTCCTTGGGCAGCAGTATTTTTCCCAGGCAGTTGTTTTCCTCCATCCAGCTCTGCCCCATCTCTGCTCTAGCTTGTGGAGCTGGAAAATGTGAGGGCTCCGCTCAAAGAATATAATTTCCATAAAATACTTTCCAAATTTATTAAGGGAGCAGACAGCAAAAGGAAACCCACAATTAAGGAGTTTTTGCATGCACTCAGTATCTTTCCACTGGCTGGAGTATCATCTTCCTGAATTAATGAGGTCTGGCAAAAACTGTAGTGAAGTGTGCTCCACTTTCAAGACTTCAGGGGGTTTGCAACCCCGGGTGGGGCATAGAACTGGCAGGGAAGAGTTAGAGGCCAATCTATTTGGTTAGGATGTGTTGCCAGACTAAAATTGCCAGGCTGATACTATAGGTACAGACAGAGAAGGAGCCTTTGTGTGCAGTTGACTATTCACCCATCAATTTCACTGTCCATCTTCCATCTGTCATTTAGCTCACTCTTTATCCACCCACCCGCTTAATACTTAAATCCTACCTTGTCTTCAAAAGCATTGAAAAAGGTAGCCAGAGATCTGGATCCAAGAATAACTAGGGGAAGAACGGATTGGGTAGGTGGCAGGTAACACCCATGCATGGCTTGTTCTGAATCCAAATATTCAGTTACCACCACTGACTAGTTCCTTCATCTTATTTCTTTGTGTTTAACATCAGAATCACACTTAACCATTCTGGTGTTGGTGGATGAACTAGTACTATTAATAATGTGCTCCTTGTGTGATATTTATCACTGAAGCAGACAGTAACGATTCTATCCATTCTCTGAGTATTTACTGAGGCTTTACTGTGGGTCAGGCACTGCTTTAGCGGCAGGAACTATGATAGGGAATAGAGAGCTCCCCGCCCCCCACCATCACTGAAATTTCTTCAAGCACTTTTTCCCCTCTTGCTCATTAAAAACTCTTACACAAGGACTTCCCTGGTGGTTCAATGGTTAAGACTTCACCTTCCAATGCAGGGGGTGTGGGGTCCATCCCTGGTCAAGGAGCTAAGATTCCACATGCTTCAAGGATGAAAAACCAAATCATAAACTAGAAGCAATATTGTAACAAGTTCAATAAAGACTTAAAAAACAAAACAAAAACCCTTACACAGGGAATTCCAGTGGTTAGTGAGTGAAAGTGAAGTTGTTTAGTCATGTCTGACTCTTTGTGACTCCATGGACTGTAGCCTACCATGCTCCTCCATCTGTGGGATTTTCCAGGCAAGAATACTGGAGTGGGTTGCCATTTCCTTCTCCAGAGAATCTTCCCCACCCAGGGATCGAACCCAGTCTCCCGCATTGTAGGCAGACACTTTCCCGTCTGAGCCACCAGGGAAGACACCAGTAGTTAGGACTCTGCCCTTTTCTTTTCCAAGGGTTCAATCCCTGATGGGGGAACTAGGATCTTGCAGGCTGCAGGGTGGGACCACCACCACCACAACAGAACAACAGTGAAAGCCCTTGCACACAGCACAAGATCAATATACAAGTTTTCTAAACCCTGGAGACCAAAGCAAGTAAAATAAAGGCTATCAAGACCCAGAATCTCAGAGGTACATGCTCACACGATTTCTGTACAAAGAAGTAACAAGAGGTTTTGCTGTTTGTTTTTTGTTTTTTAGGAAATGTATAGTTGTTTACAGAACAGCCAGAGTAAATGCAACCTGATGTTTCAGCTTCAGGCATCATATCCCAGACATTTCTGAAACCCACAGAGGGTCGTTTTTACTTCTTCAGAATGTCTCCCCACCTCCCACCCTCATCTGCCTTCCTTTTTCCTCCAGTGGAAGAGTATACACAAACTCTACCTAAGAATACTGTATAAATGATATGCCAGTAACCCTAACCCTAACCCTAACCCTAACCCTAACAAAGTCTAAAGAGTGCAGGATTCATACATCTATTCATTCAATGAATGTTTACTAACAGGTACTGTTCAAGCAGCACTGTGTGAGTGTTGATGGCAAAATGGTACAAAGCAAATGCAGCCAGACCTCCGGGAAGAGAGGCTGTTACACGTGAACCAGGCAGAGGCAGGAAAAATGCAGCACAATGAACGCTCTTAGTGAAGGGGTGCACTGGGGGTGGGGCCAGGGCGGGGTGCCTTCCTCTTGAGAGTGGGGAGAGAGGGGAGTAGTTTCAGGGAGCTGACAGCCCTCACACTGGCCACTCCTCTGTTCTTCATCCCTCCCTTCTCTTTGGGAATCATTGATGAAAGAGAAATACAGTCTGAGAGGCAGACCTGGTGAGGACTTTAATATCTTTGTGGTTGTTTAGTCACTCAGTTGCATCTGACTCTTTGTGATGCTGTGGACTATAGCCCTCCAGGCTCCTCCATCCATGGGATTTCCCAGGCAAGAATACTGGAGTGGGTTGCCATTTCCTTCTCCAGGGGATCTTCCCAACCCAAGGATCGAACTCAGGTCTCCTGCATTGGCAGGTGGGTTCTTTATCACCGAGCCACCTGGGAAGCCCTTTAATATCTAGACTTATGGAGTAAGATGCTCAGGACATAGATCTTTAGCATCTATTCCAAGCCCTTATTGGATGCTTGGATCTCTTCTAGGAAAACTCCAGCAAGGGACCATCTATTTCATACAGATAAACTCTCATGGATGGGGAACTCTCCTTCATGGGAAAGCTCTTTCGTTTTGGGATGCTCCAGTTTGTTCATTCAGGAACTGTTAAGTTTGTTCATTCAGGAACTGTTAACAGAGCCATGAACATATCTCTGGCTCTGCATCAGGCACTGGGAATACCAAGCTGAATCAGACATAGTCCTTGCTCTCCAGCTGCCCCCCGCAGCCTTCCGGCTTCTCTGAGGCCACATCTTCTGCCCTGCTTGCCACCCCAGTTCCCTTTCCTGTCACGTGGCTTTTCCTTTGGTCACCTTTTGCCTGTGTTTCTTCCCAGAACTAAGCCCTAGACTTCAGGTGTGGTCTGACTCTCATGCCTCTGGGGTCTCCCGTTCTGAAAACTGCTTGTGTTACAGCGGCTCAGAAACTCATTAATATTTTGGCAGCCAGGCCCTACTCTGGATTCACAGGAACTGGAGACCACCAGCCTCCCCTCTCCCTTTCCTTCCCCCACGCCACCCTCATCCCCATCTTTGTCATCCTTGCTGCTATTAAGCCTTGCCTTTCCCATCTCCCCCGTGTGAGGCAATTGTGGACAAATGTTTAGCATCCGACATCTGCCTTTGGTAAACTTAGTCTTATTACATTAGCACCCTTGTTTTCACTTCTCGAACTTTTGAAGTTTGTTTCTGCTACCTAAGACCTCAAAAGCTTTGCATCTCCTGTTAGAGAGTTTGTGTGCGTGTGTATGTGTGTGTATACACCTGGGTTAAGCTCCTCAGCCCACCAACAAGTTTCTGAGCACTGCTTTATGAATGCAGCTCATTCATACACAAGCATATTCATGCTACAACATTTATTCAACATCCCCTAATAAAACTTCTTTTCTTTGAGAACTTTTTGCCTACATCTTACAAAATGGAAGCAAATAATCCATACTGAGGAGTGCAGGGTTGATAGTATTCACCTTCTTCTTTACCTCCCAGGATGTTTGCTTGTTAACCCAAATGACAACCTTAATGGTGAACTAGCAGACCATAATATCAGAAGCAAGTGGAGGTTTGTATCATTTGACTGACTCTAATGGGGAGCTTTGAAAGCACCACCCACCCTGTCTTCCATTGGAGCATCTAGAGAAGGAGACTGGCTCCCCCGGGGTCCCAGAAATGTTCAGAGAATCCTCAGCGTGCCTTCTGCTCATCCCCAGTATCCACCAGTAAACTGCATCAAGTTCAGAATGGCTGTGGCAACCCCAGAACCCTAAGATCCCCAGATCTTTTTCCAGCTCAGCTCACCAGTTCCTCCCTTGTTATTGGATGGAGGTTGTGGATTCTGGCTCACATCTGTTTCTCAAAGCAATTTCTTGCTTAGACCACATCTGGGTAGACTAAAACTCCAACTTACTGTGTTGGGGTGAGTGCAAATGGACTATGGTCTGCTTTTCAAGAGTCTGGGTAGAACTGCAAAAGCAGAGCCTTAGCAGATCGAGCTTGTGAAAAAATTCTTACATGGCAATAAAACCACTTTCTCATAGGATTAATACAAAGATTAGATGGCATAATGGCTATAAAAGGCTTGGCCAACACAAAACGCTCCTAATAGTGGCTTAAACAGTGAGTGAGTGAAGTTGCTCAGTCGTGTCGGACTCTTTGCGACCCCATGGACTGTAGCCTACAAAGCTCCTCTGTCCATGAAATTTTCCAGGCAAAAGTACTGGAGTGGCTTGCCATTTCCTTCTCCAGGGGATCTTCCCGACCCAGGGATCAAACCTAGGTCTCCCGCATTGCAGGCAGATGCTTTAACCTCTGAGCCACCAGGGAAGCTTAAACAGAGAGCAGGGGTATTTTCCTCAGGTAGTAAAATGTCTAGAGATAGGTCATAACAGGCATTGGTTCAGCAGCTCATGATGATGGGGTCACTGTCTGTGAAATTTGGGGCTATTCCCTCATAAATGCAAGGGAGCTGCCGTAACTCCAGCAATCACATCCTTGCTCAAGCCAGGAGAAACAGGAAAGACTGGATTAACCACATCTGATCTCTGTTTTCAGCAAAGGAAAAGCTTTCTCAGACATTCGTGAGAAGATTTCCGTTTAGAGTCTGAAATGGACAAGAAGCGTTCCATTATTGGCCGGCTTGAGGGGAGGCGTCCCCCCACCTCTCACCAAAGGAGCTGACGTTCACCCCGATCCCCGACTCCCGCGCCCCCTCGGTGTCCCGGGCGCCGCAGGGCAGGAACGGCCACCGCGCCCTCTGGGACCGCGGGGCTCGCCTTCGGAGCTGGACGGTCGCGCACACTTTGAAGTGCGGCCAGGCCTAATGAAGGGCTTGCTGGGCGGCTGGATCAAGTGTCAGGGCCGCCCCCAGACTCCGCTGGGCGGACAAAGGGCTCTCGGCCGCCTCGGGGCGCTGGGAGGAGCGCGCGGCCGGCCGCGCGGAGCGGGACAAAGGCGGAGACGCGAGCGCGGCGAGGACCAGCGGGTGGCCGCGCCGGCCCCGCGCGCCCCCGCCCGGCTCCCCGGCGCCTGGTCCGGTAACCCCGAGCCCCTCAAGTGCCTCCTGGGGCCGGGAGTTGCGGCATGGGCCGCTGTCAACTGCAGCAAGGTCGCGCCTCTGCCCAGCCCTGGCGCAAACCAAATTTTGGAGACAATGTGACCTTGGCTTTCTCCTACGACGTGTGAAGTTCCCACCGAACGCAACGCTTTCTTTTCACCGTAACAGTGAAGACTTAAAGCGCCTACCTGCCACGCACTGTTCTAAGTCCTTTAGTAGGAATATTAGTCGCTCAGTCGTACCCGACTCTTTGAAACCCCATGGACTGTAGCTCGCCAGGCTCCCCTGCCCATGGGATTCTCCAGGCAAGAAAAACTGGACTGGGTTGCCACGCTCTCCTCCAGGGATCTTCCAGACCCAGGAATGGAACCGGGGTCTACCGCATTGTGGGGAGATTCTTTAGCATCTGAGCCACCCCATTTCTGCTCCTCCAAATTCCTCCAGTTGGGAAGATGATTAGCCTTGTCCCTCAGATAAAGGAACCGAAGCATGAAGGAACTGTTAGCAAAAAAGCCACCAGTTAGCAAAACTAAAATGGTCCCTCAAGAATGGCCAGCCCTAGTATCCCCGAAAGATCATACTTTCATATTTAGTATTTTGCTTATCTGCCTTCTTTGGTGTGTGCATTAATTTTGCTTTGAAAAAGTCAGTTCAGTTCAGTCGCTCAGTCGTGTCCGACTCTGTGACCCCATGGGCTGCAGCACACCAGACCTCCCTGTCCATCACCAACTCCCAAAGTTTACTCAAACTCATGTCCATTGAATCGGTGATGCCATCCAACCATTTCATCCTCCGTCATCCCCTTCTCCTGCTTTCAATCTTTCCCAGCATCAGGGTCTTTTCCAATGAGTCAGTTCTTCGCATCAGGTGGCCAAAGTATTAGAGTTTCAGCTTCAGCATCAGTCCTTCTAGTGAATATTAAGGACTGATTTCCTTTAGGATGGACTGGTTGGATCTCCTTGCTGTCCAAGGGACTCTCAAGAGTCTTCTCCAACACCACAGTTAAAAAGTATATTGCACTAAAATATTATCTTGGATACTAAGCTATTTTGCCACCTGTTTAAATTTTGCTTCCCAGCTAGTATCCATATCTCTCTACTGCCTGACATGAATTCTCACAACAGGCTCCCAATGTTGGGGTTTCTGACTCCCCTGAATGTTTCAGAAGCTCAGAGTTGCCAAGTGACTTGCCCAAGGATTTGTGGCAGCCTAGTCTGCCACCAGCCCTGAGCTGGTTAACATTCCAAAGTATGCAGGCCCTTAAGTACCCCTGTTTTGGATGTCTCAACCCTCATCATAGCAAACTCTTAAAAAAAGCAACATCCCACACATTATGCAGAGCTTTATTGTGATAAAAACTTTGAAAGAATTTTTTAATAATTTTAATTTTGCTTTACTTGGTTACAAGGCCCTAATTTATAATGGCTGCCACTTCTTAGGACTGATTGGGTGAACTAGGACATTCTTGCAAAGTGAGAAAATTGAAATCGTTTTCACATGTAGTGAAATTTTTAGGAATAATTAATTTAGCAACTTAATGATGTTGACACCGCGCTACCTTCTACAGACCTTTAATTAAATATTTATTGGTTTTGACTTTGCCGCTCGCTTTTCTCAAGGTGGAGCCAAAAATTACTTTTACAGGTCTCCAACATTTTTGTTGGAAAGCTGTCCTCCAACCTTGAGAGCTGACTGCTCTTCCCTAGGGTACCCACCCCCTAGAAAGGTCCCACCTGCTGGACGCCCTGCTCATTCCAGTCCCACCCCACACGTTGCAGGGGGTGGGGGTGGGGGGAACCACCTCCCATCCTTGCACTGTTGCAACTTTTTTTTCTTTTTAATTTACTTTTTAATTGAAGGATAATTGCTTTACAGAATTTTGTTGTTTTCTGCCAAACATCAACATGAATCAGCCATAGGTAGACATATATCCCCTCCCCGCTGAACCTCCCTCCCATCTCCCGCCCCATCCCACCCCTCTAGGTTGATGCAGAGCCCCTGTTTGAGTTTCCTGAGCCATACAGCAAATTCCCGTTGACTATCTTATTTTACATATGGTAAGTTTCCATGTTACTCTTTGCATACATCTCACACTCTCCCCTCTCCCCGTGTCCATAAATCTGTTCTCTATGTCTGTTTCTCTACTGCTGCCCTGCAAATAAATTCTTCAGTGCCGTTTTTCTAGACTCCATATATATGTGTTAGAATACAATGTTTATCTTTCTCTTTTTGACTCACTTCACTCTGTATAATAGGTTCTAGGTTCATCCACCTCATCAGAACTGACTCAAAAGTGTTCCTTTTTATGGCAGAGTAATGTTCCATTGTGTATAGGTACCACAACTTCTTTATCCATTCAACTGTTGATGGGCATCTAGGTTGCTTCCATGTTCTAGCTATTGTAAATAGTGCTGCAATGAACAATGGGATACATGTGGCTTTCTCAACTTTGGTTTCTTCAGGGTATATGCCTAAGAGTGGGATTGCTGGATCATATGGTGGTTTTGTTCCTAGTTTTTTTAAGGAATCTCCATACCATCTTCCATAGTGGCTGTATCAATTTACATTCCCACCAACAGTGCAAGAGCATTCCCTTCTCTCCACACCCTCTCCAGCATTTATTGTTTGTAGACTTTTTGATGATGGCCATTCTGACTGGTGTGAGGTGATATCTCATTGTAGTTTTGATTTGCATTTCTCTAATAATGAGCAATGTTGAGCATCTTTTCATGTGTTTGTTAGCCATCTGTATGGCTTCTTTGGAGAAACGTCTGTTTAGGTCTTTTTCCCACTTTTGATTGGGTTGTTTGTTTTTCTGGCATTGAGTTGTATGAGTTGCTTGTATATTTTGGAAATTAATCCTTTGTCAGTTGTTTCATTTGCTATTCTTTCCTCCCATTCTGAGGGTTGTCTTTTCACCTTCCTTATAGTTTCCTTTGCTGTGCAAAACCTTTTAAGTTTAATCAGGTCCTACTTGTTTACTTTTGTTTTTATTTCCATTACTCTAGGAGGTGGGTCATAGAGGATCTTGCTTTGATTTATGTCACTGAGTGTTCTGCCTATGTTTTCCTGTAAGAGTTTTATAGTTTCTGGCCTTACATTTAGGTCTTTAACCCATTTTATCTTTATGTATGGTGTTAGGAAGTGTTCTAATTTCATTCTTTTACATTTAACTGGCCAGTTTTCCCAGCACCATTTATTGAAGAGGCTGTCTTTGCCCCATTATATATACTCTTGCCTCCTTTGTCAAAAATAAGGTACCCATAGGTGCATGGGTTTATTTCTGGGCTTTCTATCTTATTCCATTGGTCTACATTTCTGCTTTTTGTGCCAGTACCATACTTTCTTGATGACTGTAGCTTAGTAGTATAATCTGAAGTCAGGAAGGTTGATTCCTCCAGCTCCATTCTTCTTTATCAAGAATACTTTGGCTATTTGGGGTCTTTTGTGCTTCCATATGAATTGTGAAATTTTTTGTTCTAGTTCTGTGAAAAATTTCATTGGTAATTTGATAGGGATTGCATTGAATCTATAGACTGCATTTGGTAGTATAGTCATTTACTCACAATATTGATTCTTCCTACACAGGAACATGGAGTATCTCTCCATCTGTTTATGTCATCTTTGATTTCTTTCATTAGTTTCTTATAATTTTCTGTGTATGGTTCTTTTGTCTCCTTAGGTAAGTTTATTCCTAGATATTTAATTCTTTATGTTGCAATGGTGAATGGGATTGAGTCCTTAATTTCTCTTTCTGATTTTTCATTGTTAGTATATAGAAATGCAAGTGATTTCTGTGTATTGATTTTGTGTCCTGAAACTTTGCTAAATCCTCCAACATCATTGTTGGAAAGCTGTCCTTCAACCCTGAGAGCTGACTGCTCTTCCCTAGGGTACCCACCCCCTAGAATGGTCCCACCCCCTTCATACCCTGCCCACTCCAGTCCCACCCCACACATCACGGGGATGGGGGCGGGGGGAACCATCTCCCATCCTTCCATTGTTGTGACTTAAAAAAAATTTTTTTCTTTCTTTAATTTTGCCTGTGTTGGCTCATGATTGCTGTGCAGGTTTTTCTCTAGTTGTGGAAAGCAGGGGCTACTGTGGTCGGGGTGCTCAGTGTTCTCATTCTAGTGGCTTCTCTTGTTGTGGAACCCAGGATCTAGAGGACCCAGGCTTTAGCAGTTGCAGCACGTGGGCTCAGTATTGGCTACTCTGGGCTCTAGAGTGCAGCTCAATAGTTGTGGTGGCAGAGACTTAGTTGCTTTGCAGCATGTGAGATCTTCCTGAATCAGGGATGGAATCCATATCTCCTGCATCGGCAGGTGGATGCTTTACCATTGAGCCACCAGGAAAGCTCATGATTGTGACGTTGAAGTAAGCAGAGTCTCCTCTGACTAAGCCCCTGCTATGCAGTGAGCTTCCGCACATCAGGAACTAACCATAATCAAGTCTCAACCACCTTCCTACCTCCGATAGAGGGAGGACACGTTGTCAGTCAATACTGAATTGTGACTTTAGTCTTAGAAGAGGAGTGGGGAGGATATGAGATAGGAAGGGTTGCAGACAAAGGGGCGGAGAGTCTGGATGTTACTGCTAATGCTGTGTGTCCCCTGGGAGGCCTCTGCCCCTCGCTGGGTCTCAGGTTCCTCTTCTGGGAAGTGAAGATGGAATGGTAGGTTTCTAACTTGATGCCTATTTTAAGTGTTGTCATTCTTCAACTGATACGGTTCATGGGAGAAGCAGTTGGTGTCACCCAAATGAACACCAGGGGAAGGGAAATCTCCAAAGGTTGGCTTTGGCAAGTGGGGCCTAAGAAATGTTTCCAACAGTGCCGGCTTGTGATTCTCTGTGTTTTTTTCTGGGTGCAGTCTTCCCACTGCCTCCCACTTTCCCTTGTATCCTTAGCAGACACTGAATGACCTTCCTGTGTCTTGTGAGCCCCAGGCTTGGAAGCATGTGTGACTCTTTACAGAGGACCCAGTACCAGGCAGTTCAGGTGCATCATCACTATTGTCAGAGGAGAGCTCTGATTCCAAATGAGGAGACCGAGGCCCAAAGAGAGGAAGTGGTCCATCCCGGAAACAGCCCAGCTCCTGTGATGTTTCTGTACCAGCTTCTTGGGAAGAGGAGGGTTTTTTCATGTCTGCAAGCTGGGTAGACTTTGCTATCTGTACCCAAGGCCCAAGCTCAGTGAGGTCACCGAGGGGCCTTGTTTTCCTACCAGGACAGCTTTCAGGAGAGAAGACAGAGAACTTTTCTCTTTACTTGGGAGGCTCAGCCCCATTCCACTTCCATCCATCTTAACCAGAGGCTTCTAGCTAAAAGCAGCTGTCTGGGAGTCCTCAAACCTGGGTTCTGGCGCTGACTCTGGTGCAAACATGTTGGGATTTGGGGCAGTCCCTCACCCTCTCTGTGCCTTTGTTTCCGGCAATAAATCAGCAGTCTGGAGTAGAGAAGTGGTGCTCAGGCACGTCATCTGAGGTTGCTGTTAAAACCCAGGCTGCTGCTGTTCAAAGCAATCTCGGGCGGGTGTTTCTAACAAACTCCCAGGTGATGCCATTGCTTCTGCCAATCTTTGGATCAACTTTGAGTGGCAAGGACCTAGAGGGCTTTGGTGGTCACTTCTGGTTTTGAAAGACCAGACCTTGAGCCCCACCAGCATTAGGCACCTGGAGACTGACAACAAGTTGCCTAGATTTGGGCCAGCGAGGGCAGTGAAAAATGCAAATGATGCCAAGAGTTCTTTCAATCAACAGTTACAAAAATCGTCATGTCATCATTATCATCATCAACAGCAACAAGAACAAATATTTGTGCAGTGCGTTTCATGTCCAGAGCAGCTGTCACGTCCTTGAACCCAGTTGACCTCTGCTTGCACCCTGATGGGAGAGGAGGACACGGCTGGGGAACTCCATTCAGACCTAGCCAGAGGATCTGGGCCAGAACACAATAGCCCCCAAACTATTGTTGCCCAGCGGCCCTTTGATTTTCTCAGCATTTTTTTTTTTTTTTTTTTTTGGTGTCTGCTCTCTGACCCCTTCCTCTTTTGTCTCCAAATGCACCTCTTCAAGGTTCCTAATTCTCCCCTCTCCCAACACACTCAAGCACAATGTCAGGCGGAGAAAACCAGTGCGTCCACCCCCAGATTTCCCACTTTTGATCCTCTCTCCCCTCTGACCGAACAGAACCCAGCTTCAGGGACTGGAATCTTGGCTCCTTTCAGGCCCACCTAGGACAAATCAGTTTATCTCCTTAACACCCCCTCTTCTTATTTGTAACAATTGTAACTTTCCTTAAAGTGACATTTGTTGAAAATTTATGTATCTGGAGACACTAGGCTCAGTGACTCCATCCTTACTATAACCCTAGCAACTATGAATATCTCCACTTGGTGTATGGGGAAGCTGAGGATTGAGGGAGTTTACCAGCTGGCTTAAAGCTCAACATTCAAAGAACTAAGATTATCCAGTCTCATCACTTCATGGCAAATAGAAGGGGAAAAAGTGGAAACAGTGACAGAATTTCTTTTCTTGGTCTCCAAAATCACTGTGGACAGTGACTACAGCCATGAAATTAACAGACATTTGTTCTTTGGAAAGAAAGCTATGAGAAACCTAGACAGCATATTAAAAACCAGAAACATCACTTGGCCGACAAAAGTCCATATAGCCAAAGCTATGGTTTTTCCAGTAGTCATATATGGATGTGAGAGTTGGACCATAAAGAAGGTTGAGCCTTGAAGAACTGATGCTTCTGAATTGTGGTGCTGGAGAAAACTCTTGAGAATCCCTTGGACAGCAAGGAGATCAAACTAGTCAATTCTAAATGAAATCAATTCTGATTATTCATTGGAAGAATTGATGCTGAAGCTGAAGCTCCAAATCTTTGGCCATCTGATGTGAAGAACTGACTCATTAGAAATGACCCTGATGCTGGGATTGAAGGCAAAAGGTGGCAGAAGATGAGATGATTAGATAGCATCACGGACTCAATGGACATGAATTTGAGCAAACTCTGGGAGATAGTGAAGGACAGGGAAGCTTGGTGTCCTATAGTCCATGGGGTTGCAAAGAGTCAGATACAACTTAGCAACTGAACAACAACAATCTGCAAAAAGTTACCAGAACATCAAACCTTGGCTGATTGACTTCAAAGATCTTCGTAGAGTCACGTGCAGTTCCAAGAAATCCTACTGATAGAGCTAATGCAACCTCTTTCCAGTCTTCCCCAGTGATTTTGTTGTTCAGTTGCTTAGTCATGTCAGCTCTCTGCAACCCTGTGGACTGCAGCACGCTTGGTTTTCCTGTCCTTCACAACTCCCGGGGTTTACTCAAACTTATGTCCATTGGGTCAGTGATGCCATCCAACTATCTCATCCTCTGTCGTCAGCTTCTCTTCCTGCCTTCAGTCTTTCCCAGCATCAGGGTCTTTTCCAATGAGTTGGCTGTTTGCATCATGTGGCCAAAGTATTGGAGCATCAGCTTCAGCATCAGTCCTTCCAATGAATATTCAGGACTGATTTCCTTCAGGATGGACTGGTTGGATCTCATTGCAGTCCAAGGGACTCTCAAGAGTCTTCTCCAACACCACAGTTCAAAAGCATCATTATTCAGCACTTAGCCTTCTTTGTGGTTCAACTCTTATATCCATACATGATTACTGGGAACTATGACTATCATTTGGAGATAATGTCTTACACAACTGTCCTACAATATCAATAAAAATACTGACATTGATGCAAGCTACCAAGCTTATTTAGATTTCACCTCAGTTTTACATGTACTTAAGTGTGTATACAGATACACACACACATATATATTTAATTCTGTGCAATTTTAGTGTATTTGTAGGTTCATGCATTTAGCATTGCAGTCAAGATACACAACAGCTCCATCATCACAAGGCCCCTTCACCATATACAGCCATACTTACTTCTCTTCCCTTACCCCGAATACCCCACCCCTGCAACCACAAATTTGTTCTTCAGCTCTGTAATTTTGTGATATCAAGAATGTTTTATAAATGGAAGCATACATTTGTATGATTTTAGGATTGGCTTTTTTCACCCAGCATTACTCCCTTGAGACTCACCCAAGCTGTTTCATGGAGCAATGGTTCGTTCCTTGTCCTTGCTGAGTGGTGTTCCAAGGTGTGGAAACATTCACCTGCTGAAGGATGTTTGTGTACAGATGTTGGTGTGAACACAAGTTTTCATTTTCCCAGGACAAATGCCTGAGGGTGTAAGGTCTTTGCTTTTTGGCCCCAGCTTTGTGTGGCCCTCAGGTTGGCTGCAAAGATAATAACACCAATGGGAAAAAAAAGCAGTAAAATCTTATTAAGATTTTACTATATATTTGGCACTATTGTAAAAACTTTGCCTGGATCAACTCATGAGTCTTCAAAACAACCTTAAACTTGGGTACTGTTAATAGTATTATCCCTTTTGGGGGGCTTCCCAGGTGATGCAGTGGTAAAGAATCTGTCTGCCAATGCAGGGGATGCAAGAGATGTGGGTTCAATCCCTGGGTTGGGAAGATCCCCTGGAGAAGGAAAGGGCAACCCTCTCCAGTATTCTTGCCTGGGAAATACCATGGGCAGAGGAGCCTGACAGGCTACAGTCCATGGGGTGGCAAAGAGTCAAATGCGACTGAGCACGCACACACACACACACATTATCCCTATTTTACCGATGAGGAAATTGAGGTACAGAGAGGCTAGTCTCAGAAAACACAGGTTATAAGTGGTTGAGCCAAGATATGGACTTGGGGCTGTCAGACTCCAGATCTGTCTTTTTAACCTCTACCTTGTGCTGTGCTGTGCTGTGCTTAGTCACTCAGTCGTGTCCAACTCTTTGTGACCTCATGAGCTGTAGCCTGCCAGGCTCCTCTGTCCATGGGGATTCTCCAGGCAAGAGTACTGGCATGGGACGCCATGCCCTCCTCCAATTAATCACTATCCTACCGGCACAGAAATTAAAGTTTCTACTTTTGGTGAGTGGGGGGAAAACTTTTTATGGGGTTAAAACATATATCCAGCCAGTTTTGCAAACCTTAAGTGCAAACTTTAAGCTCTAAAGTTTTTTACAAAATGTTGGATACTCCCTGAAAACCACCACTCAGATCAAGATACAGAGCACAACTGATTCCTGGAAGTGTCCCTCATGCCTGCTTCCAGTCTTTATCCCCCACTAAGTGGAGCTGCTGTTTAGACAGCTGCTTCTGTCACCATAGATTATTTTTACTTGCTTTGGCATTTTACGAAAATGAAAACACAAGTGTGTTGTCTATGGTATCTGGCTTCCTTCACTCATCCTTGTATCTGTGAGACATCCATGTATAGCTGTGTTCTTTTTTCTTGCTGTGTTGAATTCTATCGCACAGATATAATGCAGTTGGCCACCTGATGTGAAGAGCCGACTCGTTGGAAAAGACCCTGATGCTGGGAAAGATTGAGAGCAAGAGAAGGGGGCAACAGAGGATGAGATGGTTGGATGGCATCACAGACTCAATGGAAATGAGTCGGAGCCAGCTCCAGGAGATAGTGAAGGACAGGGAAGCCTTGTGTGCTGCAGTTCATGGGGATGCAAAGTCAGACATGACTTAGTGACTGAACAACAACAACACAGTTGATGTCTTTTCCATTTGAAGGCTGTGTGGTTTGTTTCCAGTCTTTGGCTATTGTGATTAATGTTGCCATAAGTATTCCTGGCAGTCTTTATTGGTGTGCTTAATATCACATTCTTGTTGGATTGATACCTGGGGGTAGGGTTGCTGCATCTTAGGGTACGTTTTTGTAGATTCTGCCAGTTTCGCAAAGTTTTGGTACCACTTTATACCATCACTGGCTGTATGAGAGAATTTCAGTTGTTCCACTTTCTTATCAACACTTGTATTACCACTTTTTACATTTTAGCGAATCTGGTGGATGTAATTGTGTTAACTCATGGTTTTAATTGCATTTCTTGGTGGTTTATAACATTTAGTAGGTATTCATACATACACTAGCCATTTGAGTTTTTTTATTATATGCATGATTTTTATTTTCAGTTTTAAAATAGTTTTGTGTAGGTTTTAAATATTTTCACTAAATATGTACAGCCATTTTAAGCAGAAAAACAAAGCAAAATGATTTTCTATTTACTTCTTTGAGAATTTTTATTTTAATTTTCAGCTCTGTGTATGATTTAAATTTTTTTAAATTTTACATTGGAGTTTCTTTAAACTGTGTATTCTATCCTCACAATGTATCTCATATCTTAAAAAATTTTTTATGAAGTATAGTTAATTTACAGTGTGCTGATCTTCTGGCAATAAGCTTTCTAAATTTTTATTTGTATAAGTGAAAGTCACTCAGTTGTGTCCAACCCTTTGTGACCCCAAGGACTGTAGCCCACCAGGCTCCTCTGTCCGTGGGATTCTCCAGGCAAGAATACTGGAGTGGGTTGCCATTTCCTTCTCCATATTTGTATTAATGTCTTTATTTTCCCTTTCTTTAAAAAGTGGTATTTTCCCTGGATATGGAATTCTAGTTAGGTGCCCAAAAGATGCCATGATATTGTCTGTCTTCCATCATTTCTATTGAGAAGTCTTATCATTGCTCTTTGACGATAAAGCATCTTTTAAAGGTTATACTCTTTGCTGTTACTTTTCAATAGTTTGACCACAATTTGCTGTCATAGAGTCTCTTTATTTTGATGTTTGATGGGCCTCCAAGCCACCTCTCCCTCTTCCTACTTTGCCTCACATCTGGGCAAGCTCAGAAAACCTGGGTGCATCTTCTGTCTGTGCCAGTGGGAAATCTAAACCACACAAATCTGAACCCTGCATGGGAAGCCTCATCCCAGCTCCATCCTCTTATAACCATAACAACTGAAGCCAGTGTTTCCCCCCGCCCCCCTGACTTTCTTGGTCTTTTTTCTTTGTATTTATCCTGCTTGGCATTTGTAAAGTTTTTTGAATCTGTGTGTTGATATCCCTGTAAAACTTGGGGAAATGCTGAGTCATTTTCTCTTCAATGATTGATCTTATCTGTATTAGAGTTCTGCAGAGAACTCTAATATATATACATAACATATATATTCCCTATCTATATATCTATATATATTTATAGATACAGATTTATTGAGAGGGATTTTTTAAGGAATTAAATCACATGATTGTCAGCACCTGTAAGTCTATTGAGGGAAAACTGGCAGGCTTTGACTCTTTTTTTAATAGGTGCCAGTTTCTGGTGATTTTCTCCATCATTTCTTCTATTTTCTTGGGCATATTAATCGTACCTCTTTTAAAGTTTATGTCTGCAAACTCCAACATCTGGTTCCTCTGTAATTTGTTTTCACTCTTTGTTTTTCTATTTTTGGCATTCAATGCTGTTTCTATCCTTCCTGGTAATTTTTTATTGCATGCCGAAAATTGTGTATGAAAAATTGTAGAGCTTCTGGATGAAATCTTATTCTTCCAGAAAGGGTTTAATTTTCTCCTTATTGATGGATAAAGTATGGGTACATCATCTTCATCAAGTCGTGTCTGGCCTTACCATATTCTTAGAGGGTAGCCCTTTAGGATTTCAACTGAAAGGCTGAGGTGTTTATTAGGAATCTTTCTTTTGATTTACCGTGAATTCCAAATTTTGTTTCCCCAAACCCATGAGAGTGCCAGAGTCTGTGTTCAGCCTCTGAGCAGGTGCTTTCCAGTTGGGTTCTCTGTCTCTCTCCCTGTGATCTCATAGTTTTGAAATTTGGTACATTTCTTGCAGAGAAATTCAGTGTGGACTACAGCACTCACTTCCTTGCGGCTCCCTGTTTTCCGGTACCTTGCCCTCTCCATCATAGATGCTTGTTACTCAGATCTCTGTTTCTTTTTCCTTATCCTTCTAATGTAAGTAAGTAGCTGCCTGATGTTCTAGACCCCTGCTTTTGATTCGGCTTCTATGACTCACATTGTGAAAAATACCCCAGGAGTTAAAATCAGCAGAGGAGATAACACTTACTTCAGTGTGTTCCTCTGGGGTTTGGACTGACTGGGATATTTTTGAAGGCTTTTCAAACAGCTCTTTTTAAAAAAGAGATTCAGCCTTCATAGTTGTTCTCAGTGAGTTTAGTCTGAATACTTTCATATAGCTACATGCTTATAGCCAGGAGCAGAGGAAGTCTGAGTTAAGTTTTGGATAGGATTTGCATAAGAAAGTTTCTAACTCCGTGTGGGTCCTCTTCTCTAGTGAAAAATGGTTAATGGTTTGTCTGACGGTGACTGAGAGACCCCAGTGTTCTTTGCTTGCTCGAGATAGCAGTTAATTGTTGAGAGGGAAGAGGGGAGAGTTTCTATGTTAGTGCGTAAGACCAGGTGGGGAGACTTGAGGCTGGCAGGCACTACTGAGACCAGCTGGGCTTCAAGGGCCTCTCATGACTGTTTCTTAGTGGGCAGGAGAGGCCTCTGAAATGGTGTTTTCCACCATCTGTGGTTTTATCAGATTTCTAAAGGGGTTAGGGATAAAAAAGGCAAAGATTCAGTGACCTAGTTGGAGGACTGAAGCAGCCTGAGAAGAGGTGTATTAGTTCACCCAAGTCACCACAATAAAGTATCATGGACTGACTTAAAGGACAGTTATTTTCTCATGGTTCTGGAGGCTGGAAACCCAAGATCAAGGTTGCCATTAATGTTGGTTGCTGGTGAGGCCTCTCTTCCTGGCTTGTAGACAGCCCCCTTCTCACTGTGTCCTCACACGGCCTTGCGTCTCTGGGCTTGGAGACAGACAGCCAACTGTTTGGTATCACTTCTTCTTCCCAGATGGTGCTGGTGGTAAAGAACCCGCCTGGCAATGCAGGAGACATGAGACATGGATTCAATCCCTGGGTTGGGAAGATTCCCTGGAGGAGGACATGGCAACCCACTCCAGTATTCTTGCATGAAGTATCCTAGTGGCCTAGAGAGCCTGGCGGTCTATAGTCCATGGGGTCGCAAATGGTCAGACATTCTTAGGGGATGCATACTGATGGAAACCGCCCACCCTGGCCAGGCGCCATAGGAACCATTTGCATAAGTTGTTTTACGACAGGAGGTCCTGGTAAGGAACATAGAACTAATAAGCCACCACCAACCAGAAGAATTCGGGAAAGGTCAAAAGGAGTCACCACATGTCCGACCACCTCCCTGAATCCTTCTCTCCGGCATTCATGTTGGCGGAACAAAGCGTGCACCACCAGGAGCGACTCTGAGTCAGAATGATTGGCTAAAGACAACCCGGAAACTAATCCCATCACCATAAACCCCGAGACTGTGAGCCACGTGGCAGAGCTGTTCTCCTGGGTTCCCTTGCCCTACTGCTCTCCACTTGGGTGCCCTTTCCCAATAAAATCTCTTGCTTTGTCAGCACATATGTCTCCTCGGACAATTCATTTCTGAGTGTTAGACAAGAGCCCAGTTTCGGGCTCTGGAAGGGGCCCCTCTTCCTGCAACAACATGACTGAAGCAACCTAGCACGCATGCACACTTCTTCTTATAAGGACACCAGAACTACCAGATTAGGGCCTCAGCCTTATAACTTGGGGCTTCCTGGTGGTGCTAATGGTGTAGAACCTGCCTGCCAATGCAGAGATGCAAGAGATGCAGGTTTGATCCCTAGGTCAGGAAGATCCCCTGGAGAAGGAAATGGCAACCTGCTCCAATACTCTTGTCTGGAAAACTCCATGGACAGAGAAGCCTGGCAGGTTACAATCCATGGGGTTACAAAAGAGTTGGACATGACTGAGCATTCACACTTATAAATTCGTGCGTGCATGCTAAGTCACTTTCAGTCGTGTCCGACTCTTCTCGACCCCGTTAACTGTAGGTGGCCAGGTTCCTCTGTTCATAGAATTCTCCAGGTAAGAATACTGGAGTGGGTTGCCAGGCCTTACCTCCAAGGGATCTTTCCAACCCAGGGATCGAACCCATGTCTCTTACATCTCCTGCATTTGCAGGTGGGTTTTTTACCACTCACGCCACATTTAACCTTAATTATCCTCTTAAAGACCCTATCTCCAAACACATTTACATCCTGAAGTTCTGGGTGTTAGGACTTCAATATATGAACTTGGGAGGGATACTTCAGGCTGTAATATCAAGGCTATCCAAATAATGGCTCATGATAGACCTGAGGATAAAGATGGAGCATACTCTGGCACCTCCCTGATGCCCAGTGATGAACTTCTCATCAGAATAGTGCGTCTGCTCATATCCATGGCTTCTGTGCATCTCAGAGCAGTTGCTCAACAAATATCTTATAGAACTGAGTGAACCCTAGGTTCTAGCTGGGATCTCTTCTCAGTACAAGATGTCACTCTTCCCTTCCCTAGTGTAAAAACTAGCCCAGTGAGGGTAGAGGGTTCACCTGTGATCACAGAGTGAGTTAGTAGCAGAGAATGGCCCAGTGCCCAGGTGTCCTGCCTCCAGACTCATGTCTACCCCAGGTGGGCCTCTTCCACTCCTGGAGTCCTTGCTAAAATCAGAGAAAGTGGAGCGAATCTGCAAGTCAAGGAGTCGACACCGACTCATTTCCTCTCATAGGATATTTGTGTTTAAATCTCTGTGCCAGGCCGAGGAAGAGAAATCTAAGCCACGTGTGTGTGCGCGCATGGGCTCCAAAGGGCTGGGTAGGTGGCGTGCTGAGGTCTGCAGACAGGTCACCCAGGGGAGACCTGATTTGCTTGGCCTCTCAATTTTTCTGCCTCCAACCCCGACTTCATTTTGCGATACTGGTGAGTGTATCCATGTGCATGCAGAAATCTTGAAATAACTGGACTGAATCTGTCTCTCTAACCCTATAGTGTTCCAGACCCAAATCCCAATTGAAAAGCAGGCCAAATTAGCTCATGTCTTCATATCCAAGTTATAATTTGCAATAATAAATGAAAGTGAAATGTTCCTTAAAATGTTAAGAAGAAAAAAAAAAAAACAAAACTATCTTAGTTTCCAGGAGAGAGTTTAAAACAAAACAGCCACAGAGAGCACAACTTTCCGTGAAAATGAATAGATTTCTTACTGATGGCTAAAGTTGCTGAGAAAGCTTCTGGAAACTTCCGGGTCTGGCTCAGAATGCTATTTCTGACCTTGGCAGCCACTGGCTGGCTGGTATTTGGCATGTCCCTTGTCCTCTCTGGGCTGTAGTTTTCTCATCTGCACAAGTTTATTGAGAGGTCTCTGTTTGCATTGCAGCACTTTATCTATGCCCACCTGTCACGTGGGTATCATGACCTCCCTTTAATAGGAGAGGGAGGACGTACAGAAAGGTGCTGAGCTATGAGCAACATAGCTGAAAAACAACACCAGAGGTTCAGATTGCATGGTGGTCTTTGCACCCTTTGAGTAAGGAGGGCTGTGTGGCCTTGGACAGGCCTACCAACCTCTCTGTTCTGTTTCCTGCCTGTAAAGGGAAACACAGTAGTGTCCACTCTAGACGACTGTCATGAGAATCAAATAAATAAGGCTCTGATGGTGCTTGCTGTGTTCTCAGCCCGGCCCAGAAGTCTCAAGAAACTTTCTCGGCAACTAGAACCACCAGATCTGCTCCCTTCCATGGAAAGTTCTTAGCTTTGTGACAGTATTGTTTTAAAATGTATCCTACAAATGGAAATAAGTTTCTCTTACCATCCAACAGATTTTCTCTGCTTGGGCTCCAAAATCACTGCAGATGGTAACGGCAGCCATGAAATTAGAGGACACTTGCTTCTTGGAAGGAAATCTAAACAGCATATTAAAAAGCAAAGACATCACTTTGCCAACAAATGTCCATATAGCCTCTTCCAACAACACAAGAGAAGATTCTACACATGGACATCACCAGATGGTCAACACCGAAATCAGATTGATTATATTCGTTGCAGCCAAAGATGGAGAAGCTCTATACAGTCAGCAAAAACAAGACCAGGAACTGACTGTGGCTCAGATCATGAACTCCTTATTGCCAAATTCAGACTGAAATTGAAGAAAGTAGGGAAAACCACTAGACCATTCAGGTATGACCTAAATCAAATCCCTTATGAGTATACAGTGGAAGTGAGAAATAGATTTAAGGGACTAGATCTGATAGATAGAGTGCCTGATGAACTATGGACTGAGGTTTGTGACATTGTGCAGGAGACAGGGATCAAGACCATCCTCATGGAAAAGAAATGCAAAAAAGCAAAATGTCTGTCTGGGGAGGCCTTACAAATAGCTGTGAAAAGAAGAGAAGCGAAAAGCAAAGAAAAGGAAAGATATAAACATCTGAATGCAGAGTTCCAAAGAATAGCAAGAAGAGATAAGAAAGACTTCCTCAGAGATCAATGCAAAGAAATAGAGGAAAACAACAGAATGGGAAAGACTAGAGGTCTCTTCAAGAAAATTAGAGATACCAAGGGAACATTTCATGCAAAGATGGGCTCAATAAAGGACAGAAATGGTATGGACCTAACAGAAGCAGAAGATATTAAGAAGAGGTGGCAAGAATACACAGAAGAACTGTACAAAAAAGATCTTCATGACCCAGATAATCACGATGGTGTGATCACTCACCTAGAGCCAGACATCCTGGAATGTGAAGTCAAGTGGGCCTTAGGAAGCATCACTACGAACAAAGCTAGTGGAGGTGATGGAATTCCAGTTGAGCTATTTCAAATCCTGAATTGATACTGTGAAATGCTGCACTCTATATGCCAGCACATTTGGAAAACTCAGCAGTGGCCACAGGACAGTAAAAGGTCAGTTTTCATTCCAATCCCAAAGAAAGGCAATGCCAAAGAATGCTCAAACTACCGCACTATTGCACTCATCTCACACGCTAGTAAAGTAATGCTCAAATTCTCCAAGCCAGGCTTTAGCGATACGTGAACCATGAACTTCCAGTTGTTCAAGCTGGTTTTAGGAAAGGCAGAGGAACCAGAGATCAAATGGCCAACATCCGCTGGGTCATCGAAAAAGCAAGAGAGTTCCAGAAAAACATCTATTTCTGCTTTATTGACTATGCCAAAGCCTTTGACTGTGTGGATCACAATAAACTGTGGAAAATTCTTCAAGAGATGGGAATACCAGACCACCTGACCTGCCTCTTGAGAAACCTGTATGCAGGTCAGGAAGCAACAGTTAGAACTGGACATGGAACAACAGACTGGTTCCAAATAGGAAAAGGAGTACGTCAAGGCTGTATATTGTCACCCTGCTTATTTAACTTACATGCAGAGTACACCATGAGAAACGCTGGGCTGGAAGAAGCACAAGCTGGGATCAAGATTGCTGGGAGAAATATCAATAACCTCAGATATGCAGATGACACCACCCTTATGGCAGAAAGTGAAGAGGAACTCAAAAGCCTCTTGATGAAAGTGAAAGAGGAGAGTGAAAAAGTTGGCTTAAAGCTCAACATTCAGAAAACTAAGATTGTGGCATCTGGTCCCATCACTTCATGGCAAGTAGATGGGGAAACAGTGGAAACAGTGTCAGACTTTATTTTTTGGGGCTCCAAAATCACTACAGATGGTGACTGCAGCCATGAAATTAAAAGATGGTTACTCCTTGGAAGAAAAGTTATGACCAATCTAGATAGCATATTCAAAAGCAGAGACATTACTTTGCCAACAAAGGTCTGTCTAGTCAAAGCTATGGTTTTTCCAGTGGTTATGTATGGATGTGAGAGTTGGACTGTGAAGAAAGCTGAGCACCGAAGAATGGATGCTTTTGAACTGTGGTGTTGGAGAAGACTCTTGAGAGTCCCTTGGACTGCAAGGAGATCCAACCAGTCCATTCTGAAGGAGATCAGCCCTGGGATTTCTTTGGCAGGAACGATGCTAAAGCTGAAACTCCAGTACTTTGGCCACCTCATGTGAAGAGTTGACTCATTGGAAAAGACTCTGATGCTGGGAGGGATTGGGGGCAGGAGGAGAAGGGGACGACAGAGGATGAGATGGCTGGATGCCATCACCAACTCGATGGACATGAGTTTGAGTGAACTCCAGGGGTTGGTGATGGACAGGGAGGCCTGGTGTGCTGTGATTCATGGGGTCGCAAAGAGTTGGACACGACTGAGCAACTGAACTGAATTGATGGTCTTTCCATTAGTCATATACGAATGTGAGATTTGGACCATAAAGAAAGTTGAGCACTGAACTGATGCTTTCGAACTGTGATTCTGGAGAAGACTTTTGAGAGTCCCTTGGATTGCAAGGAGATCCAACCAATTAATCCTAAAGGAAAAGAAACCTGAATATTCATTGGAAGGACTGATGCTGAAGCTGAAGCTCCATTACTTTGGCCACCTGATGTGAAGAACTGACTCATTTGAAAAGACCCTGATGCTGGGAAAGATTGAAGGCAAAAGGAGAAGAGGGCAGCAGAGGATGAGATGATTGGGTAGCATCACTGACTCAATGGGCATGAATTTGGGCAAACTGTAGGAGACAGTGAGGGACAGGGAGGCCTGACATGCTGCAGTCTGTGTGGTTGCAAAGAGTTGGACATGACTTAACAGCTGAACAATAACAACATCCTAAGCACTGAATTCAGTGTAAGCTATGGTCACTACTTCCAACTGTTGTTCAAATCAGCACTTTGGAGACAAGGCCCTTGGGTTGCAAGCAACAAGCACCAACTCTGGCCAGCTGAAGCAGAAAGGCCACTTCTATGATGATGACAATCGATCATGGCTGAGGCAGGCTCTGGATGGACAAAAATCAGGGCACCTGTGGGGAGGCAAGGCATGCGAGTCACGGGAAGCAAGCAGCCAAGCTGATGCTGGGGAACTGGCCGTAGCCCCCTTCTGTGTTACCTTACTCTCTTCTAGATCGAAGTTTGGGGGAGGGAAAAAGTGTCTATGGTAACAAATTACCACAGACGAGGGGCTTATGTGTGTGTGTATGCTGAGTCACTAAGTTGTGTCCAATTCTGTGTGACCCCGTGGACTATAGCCCACCAGGCTCCTCTGACCATGGAACTTTCCAGGCCAGAATACTGGCGTGGGTTGCCATTTCCTTCTCCAGGGGATCTTCCTAACCCAGGGATTGAACCCACGTCTCTTGCATCTTTTGCATTGGCAGGTGGGTGTTTACCAGCTGTACCACCTGGGAAGGCCTAACTAGTGGCTTAAGTCAACACAAACGGAGGGATGAATAGATGGGGCGCAGAGGATTTGAGGGCAGAGACTCTTCTTGTATGATACTGTCATGGTGGATACATGTCACCATCCACCTGTCAAACCCATAGAATGTACAACTCCAAGAGGGACCCAAGTGTAGACTGTGGACTCATGGCCACAGTGGAGTAATTTGGTCCACCTGCCTACCTCTAGTATCGGCATATGATGGAGCCACTGCGAGGGCTTACCGAAACGCAGTTCATGGGCCCCAGTCCCAGGCTTTCTGACGCAGCAGGTTTGGAAGGGCCCTGAGAATGTGCATTTCTTACAAATTCCCAGGTGATGCTGATGCTTGCTGCTGGTCCCAGAATCTCTCTTCAGGCTCAGAGGAGGCAGAATCCTGTGACTGACTTTGTCACACAGCCCATAAATAGTGGGAAGAGAAACTTCCTGAACGATCATGGATGCAGATGCTGGGCGTGATGACTGCCAGGTGTCAGGGAACACAAATGTCCGGGTAGTTAGGGGCTCCTGCTCTGAAGAAAGTATGTGATGCAGTCACAAGGAAGGTGTGCTCAGAACTGATGGAGGAATCAATGTTCATTGCAGCACTGTTTGCAATAGCCAAGACACCGAAGCAACCTAAAAGCCTGTTGACAGAAGAATGGAGAAAGATGTGGTACATATATACCATGAAATATTCTTCAGCCATTAAAAGGAATGAAATAATGCCATTTGCAGCAACGTGAATGGACCTAGAGATTGTCATAGTGAGGGAAGTCAGTCAGACAGAGAAGGAGAAATACTGTATGACATCCCTTTTACGTGGAATCTAAAAAGAAGTGATACAAATGAACTTACTTACAAGACAGAAAGAGACTCACAGGACTTAGAAAATGAACTTTTGGTTGCTGTGGGGATGAGGGGGAGAGTTAGAGAGTTTAGGATGGACATGTACACACTGCTTGCTGTATTTAAAATGGATAACCAACAAGGTTCTACTGTACAGCACATGGAACTCTGCTCGAGGTTATGTGGCAGCCTGGATGGGAGGGGAGTTGGGGGGAGAATGGATACATGTAAATGTATGGCCGAGTCCCTTGGCTGTTCACCTGAAACCATCATAACATTTTTAATTGGCTATACCCCAATACAAAATAAAAAGTATTTTAAAAGGAAATGGTGGAGGAGGGTAAAGAGAGGCTGGCAGAGGTCATACTGGCCGTTGAGACCCACAGGCTGGTGGGTCCACACTCCTGCCTGAGTGTCTAGTGGCCTGGCCACAAACAGTTCCATGGCGGGGACAAAGACTCTGTGGGCCTACATAACATGTGCTCCCAGTAGGGGTGCCTGGGTAGGAACAATTTTACCTGGATCTTGGAGCCAGAGAGCAAGCTGGGGGGAGAATCTGCTTTTCATTCTCAGAAACAAGGAGCCTGGATCAAATGACCTGTGGGACCAGCTGACCAGCCCCGTCTGCCATCCTCTGCAATCTCGTCCCGAAGCTAATGATGTCATAGCCCTGGGCTGCGTCCGATCTGTGTAGTTAGGTTGATGGGATTAATCAGCTCATGTTAACATGCTGATGATCATGAAATAAAGACGACCATTTCAATAGGATACTCGGAGCTGGCGGGGACCAAAGTGAAATCATTTGGACGTTCACAGAGGTCACGGTTGAATTATCACAAAACTTCCTTTACTCAAAGCAGATGCTTATTAAGATTAATTTAGTGTGAAAAGTGAACCAGACTGAGTCTCAAAGACATTGTCTCCTCAATTATGTAACAGGACCCCTCCTCATTGTCCTCTGCTCATTGAAGATGATTGTGTGTTTCCTCCGGGGACGGTTCAGCACGCCGATTGCAGCCCCTCTTTGGGGGATGCTCAGTGAGATCTCAGCATTCACACAGAGACAGAGCACATAGAAACAAAAGGGAGCAGTGACTGCAGACAGAACCCATCTTTCTGCTAAAACCGTGTATTCAGCAATTTCCAGAGATGTGCCTAGTCTGAAGACGAGAAACAGACATGGGGAAATGACTTCACCTTCTTGAATGGTAGTAGATGCTTGTGTGATGATGGGTCCTGGTGACCGTCCAGGTTGTTTGGGTCCAGAGGAGGAGCTCTGAGAAGTGTAACTGGTGAGGATCACGTTTATTGGATCTGTGAAGGGTTTAACCTTCCTCCCAGATGCTTGCAGGGCTGTCATCATGTCCAGCCTTCTGTCTCGTTTAAGCAAATGAGATCCAGTTCTCTTGTCTGTCTGTCAGTGGTAAAGAATCCATCTGCCAGTGTGGGAGACGCAGGAGACGCGGGTTTGATCCTTGGGTCAGGAAGATCCCCTGGAGAAAGGAATGGCAACTCATTCCAGTATACTTGCCTGGAGAATTCCATGGACAGAGGAGCCTGGCAGGCTTCAGTCCATGGGGTTGCAAAGAGTCGTACTCAACTGAGCACGCATACACCTTGTTACGAAAATATTGTGAAGATTTTACATTCAAAATTTTGCATTGTAAATTTCATTTTTTTATGAATTTATTTTTTATTGAAGGATAATGCTTTACAGAATTTTCCTGTTTTCTATCAAACCTCAACATGAATCAGCCATTACACTTACATTTTAAAATCTCCCAATTTAAGATCTTTTCCTTTGGTTTCCAAGACCCTCTGGAGCCCTGATCTGACCCTATGTCTGATCCTTTCCTATTCTCCTTTCTGCCTCCTCTTCCAAAGGTAATTTCTTGACTGTTGCTCCTCCCCAGGGCTCAGCTCTCTGGAAACTCACTGGAAACCCTCTCTTTCCAGAGTTAGTTCATCCGGTCCCATGTTTTAAATGATCACTTAAAGCCTAGAGATACCAGGAAAGCAAGGCTATCTGCCTTAATCAAATCAAATCCAGAGTCTCCCAAATTAGCCCAGAGAGGAGAATTTTCTGATGGGAGGGGGCAACTGGCCACACAGCCCCTGTCTGAGTTTTCTTTTCTTTGGAATTCTTGCTGTCTCCTCCTCTGGGGAATGTCAGGAAGGGCCTGCTTTCCTGCAAATCTCTTACCTAAGAGCGAACAAATCCCTTCCTCTTGGTTTTCCTAAAGCACAGCTGACACAAGAAACTTTCTTAATATTGCTATGGCTACATCCAAGGACTTCTTAAGTGGCTTAATGGTAAAGAATCTGCCGGCAATGAAGGAGACATAGGAGATATGAATTTGATCCCTGGGTGAATTTGATCTTCCTCCAGGAAGATCCCCTGGAGAAGTAAATGGCAACTGCCTCCAGTGTTCTTGCCTGGAGAATCCCATGGACAGGGGAACCTGGTGGTCTACAGTCCATGGGGTCGTAAAGAGCTGGACACAGCTAAACAACTAAACACCAACAATGAATGAAGGAAAGACTCAAGGGGAATAAGGGTAACAAGACCAAAGAAGGTAAACAGCTTGGCTTACAAGGTCTGAACCAATAGAGCTGTGTAAGTTTACTGCAGATGGTGACTACAGCCATGAAATTAAAAGACGTTTACTCCTTGGAAGGAAAGTTATGACCAACCTTGATAGCATATTTAAAAGCAGAGACATTACTTTGCCAACAAAGGTCCATCTAGTCAAGGCTATGGTTTTTCCTGTGGTCATGTATGGATGTGAGAGTTGGACTGTGAAGAAGGCTGAGCACTGAAGAATTGATGCCTTTGAACTGTGGTGTTGGAGAAGACTCTTGAGAGTCCCTTGGACTGCAAGGAGATCCAACCAGTCCATTCTGAAGGAGATCAGCCCTGGGATTTCTTTGGAAGCAATGATGCTAAAGCTGAAACTCCAGTACTTTGGCCACCTCATGCGAAGAGTTGACTCATTGGAAAAGACTCTGCTTCTGGGAGGGATTGGGGGCAGGAGGAAAAGGGGATGACAGAGGATGAGAGGGCTGGATGGCATCACTGACTCGATGGACTTGAGTGTGAGTGAACTCCAGGAGTTGGTGATGGACAGGGAGGCCTGGCGTGCTGTGATTCATGGGGTCACAAAGAGTCGGACACGACTGAGTGACTGAACTGAACTGAAGTTATCTCACCCTAGGTAACAAATCAACTCAAGCTGTAGTGGCGTGACAGTATCATTTATTACAGTCATAGTTTCCATGGGGCAGGAATAGAGGAAGGCGTCTCATGGACAGCCACTTGTGAGCTCTCTTGTGGTTGCACTCATGTATCAGCTGGGACTGCATCATCTGAAGGCTTGGCTGGGGCTGAAGGATGCACTTCCAAAGTGGATCATTCAGATGGCCGGCAAGTTCTTTCTGGCTATTGGTTGGGGTTGGGGGGGAGCTCTCAGTTCCTCTGCCAGTGTGCTTGCCACAGGACTGCTCGAGTATCCTCCTGGCATGGTGGCTGGTCTTCCCTCAAGCAAGTGGTCATTGTAATGCCTTCTATCTAACCTCAGAAGCCACACGTTTTCAATTCCTTAACATTCTATTGGTCACCAAGAGGCAGCCCTGGTTCAATAAAGGGGTTGACTACATAGGGACTTGAGTGCTGGGAGGCATGGATCCCAGGGGACTGTCTTGGGATCCCTTGGAAGCTGGCTACTGCAAGGGCCAACCTGATCTCCAGGATTTGTGGGACTGTGTCATGCCATGAGGATCCATATAAAGAGGGTTTTAGGGACCTTCACTTTTTGGCTTCACCCACCACCTTAGATGAAGCACTGACTTGGCAAGAGCGTACAGGGCCACTCCTCTTCCAGTTTTATCTTAAGAAGTCAGAAGTGGAGAATTGAATCCTACTCCTTAGTTCATGGTATACATTCATCATTGCCCTATGGGAGGCTTCTTTTTTGCTTTATTGATTTATTCTCTTTTTATCTCCATTGCACATCTGCACTCTCTCCTCTACACCCCTTCCCCATGACCACCACAGGCAAGCACTTTAAAATGTTTGTTGAGTGTCTTAGCCTGCTTGGGCCGGTATCACAAAATGCCATAGACTGGTGGTTTAAACAATAGACATTTATTTCTCATGGTTCTGGAGGTTGGGATGTCCAAGACCAAGTTTTGGTTCTTGGTGGGGGCCTTGCGTGAAGACGGCTGCCGTGTCCACACATATGTCTCACCATGTCTCCTCTTCTTGCAAGGTCACTGATCTCATCCTGGGGCCCCAGCCTCATGACCTCATCATCTCTTGAAGGTCCCATCTCCAAATACCATCACATAGGGAGTAGGCTTTCAACATGTGAATTCGAGGGGCACAAAAACATTTAGTCTATAACAATGGGTATCCTTATATTATTATGTATACTTGGAAAATATATACTTGGAGAAGGCAATGGCACCCCACTCCAGTACTCTTGCCTGGAAAATCCCATGGATGGAGGAGCCTGGTAGGCTGCAGTCCATGGGGTTGTTTGGAGAAGGAAATGGCAACCCACTCCAGTGTTCTTGCCTGGAGAATCCCAGGGACAGGGAGCCTGGTGGTCTGCTGTCTATGGGGTCACACAGTCGGACACAACTGAAGTGACTTAGCAAATTAGGATACTTGGAAAATAGGTAATGTTGTTTTGTCTGTTCATGGATTTTTAATCCCATAGAGGTTATCAGACCAAAGAATTTGCTCTGTAAATCATTTGACTCACGTAGCATATACCTCCTCTGAGGCGGATTTCTGCCCCCTTTTAGTCATCCATCCTCCTGGTGATGAATAGACACCCAGATCACCTCCAATCCCTCCACCACAAATAATGTTTCAAAGAAACCCTTTTCCCTTTAGTCCTGAATGAGAATTTCCCTGGAGTCTCCATGCAGGTAAAGGTTCCTGGGTCGTAGACATACATAAATGTACTTAATGTGACTACATGGGAGCAGGTAACTCTCCAGGGCACCTTTTAGTCTCCTAGACTCCAGGCCAGAGAGAAAGTGTGTCTTCTTATCTCCCTTCTTCAGGCATTCCTGCCCAGGTCCAAGGTTTTGATTGAGAAACTTACTGCTTTCCAGGAAGCTGGATGAGTTGTAGCCCACACTTACAGGTCCATCTGCAGAACATAGCCTAAAGGTCCATTTAGTCAAGGCTATGGTTTTTCCAATGGTCATGTATGGATGCGAGAGTTGGACTGTGAAGAAAGCTGAGCACCGAAGAATTGATGCTTTTGAACTGTGGTGTTGGAGAAGACTCTTGAGAGTCCCTTGGACTGCAAGGAGATCCAACCAGTCCATTCTAAAGGAGATCAGCCCTGGGTGTTCTTTGGAAGGAATGATGCTAAAACTGAAACTCCAGTGCTTTGGCCACCTCATGTGAAGAGTTGATTCGTTGGGAAAGACTCTGATGCTGGGAGGGATTGGGGGCAGGAGGAAAAGGGGATGACAGAGATGAGATGGCTGGATGGCATCACGAACTCGATGGACGTAAGTTCGAGTGAACTCCGAGAGATGGTGATGGACAGGAAGGCCTGGCGTGGTGCAATTCATAGGGTCGCAACGAGTCGGACATTACTGAGCTACTGAACTGAACTGAATGTTCCAAAATAAAAAAAAAGGTTGTTATCACATGGTCTGAAAGGTCATGTCATTGCACAGCCCAGTTCATGTCTCTATCCTTCACCTTCTTGCTGAGCATCAGATCTACTTACTCTGTTACCTGCAACATACCCCTCCTTGGCTGTTCCAAAGGCCCCCTCCAAGTCAGCTTGTCTGTAGGCTCTTTACTTTCATGACCACCGCCTCCTTACCAGAATGGTACCACCAGCTCCTGCTCAGTCACGTGGTCCCCACTGATGTCACCACTGCCTTCTCTCTCTGCTTCCCTTGGTGAGGTTCTGCTGGGATCATCCCCTAGACACTTCTGGGGTCTGCTGTTCCTTTTCCATCCAGACACCATTATTCTTGGCTTAGATTATTTCGCCAGTCTCCTGGTTCAAAGCCACATCACTCGTTCTGCGAGCGGGAGCCATGTACCATGTGGTCGCCAGTGCAGGTTCCTGACCTTGACACACAATTGGATCCCTGCACCAGGAGAGGAAGGTTGAATCAATTGAATCAGAACCTGAGAGCAGAGTGTGAGGAGAAGAGAGGCTGGCATTTCTAGCTTTAAAAGTTGCACAAGCTTATGGTCACCAAAGGGGAAAGGTGAGGGGCAGGGGATAAATTAGAAGGTTGGGATTAACAGGTACACACTACTCTATTTGGGCTTCCCTCGTGGCTCAGCCAGTAAAGAGTGCACCTTCAATGAAGAAGACTCCAGTTTGACCCCTGGGTCAGGAAGATCCTCTGGAGAAGGGCATGGCTACCCACTCTAGTATTCTTGCCTGGAGAGTCCCACGGATAGCAGAGCCTGGCGGGCGACAAAGGGGAAGCAAAGAGTCAGACATGACTTAGCAACTAATACACACACTATTATATTTAAAATAGATAATCAGCAAGGAAAGAACTCTAGCACAAGGAACTCTACTCAATATTCTGTTATAACCTATATGGGAAGAGAATCTGAAATACACATACATACATACACATATGTATATGTGTAACTGTATCACTTGGTGGTACACCCGAGACTAACATAACACTGTAAGTCCACTGTACTTTAACACAAACTAAAAAGTAAATTAACAAAATAAGAAGCTGTACCCTGATGCTGGGAAAGATTGAAGATGGGAGGAGAAGGGGATAACAGAGGATGAGATGGTTGGATGGCATCACCAACTCAATGGACATGAGTTTGAGTAACCTCCAGGAGCTGGTGATGGACAGGGAGACCTGGCGTGCTGCAGTCCATAGGGTCACAAAGAGTTGGACATGACTGAGCAACTGAACTGAACTGAACTGAACAAGTGATTTGAATGAACAGTCTCGGTTGTACTCACTGCTCATGAAGTACTTCTCAAACCTTACTGAGTAGATGAATTACTTGGGGATCTTGGCAAAATGCAGCTTCTGATTCAGGATGTGTGTAGGTGCTGTTTCTAACGAGCACCCAGAGGCTGCTGATTCTGCTGGTCGGCCGACCGCACTTTTCGGAATACATTCTAGCTCACGCAGGGCCTAGCACACTGCCTCCGTCATACCAGTGCTTGAGAAGTGCCTGTTGGATGCTAATGCACGAGTGAGTGAGGAAACACCAGGCACTTAGGCGTATTATTTCATCCCATTTTCATGTCACACTGAGTGGCTATATTCTTTATTACTCCCGTTTTACAGCTGGTAAGTGAGAGGCAAACAGCTGTAGCAATTGGCCTGTGTGCTTGAGCTGAATGATCGTGGGCACACCTGTTCACTCTCTCAGTATTTGTTATAAAAGAGGGAGAATAAAAGTAATTGCTTCATAGCATTATTGAAAGGGACAAATGACATAGTGAGTGGAAAATTCCTGGCAGAGTTGCTGATGCTTTCTAAGAGACCAGTAAAGGGTAGTTTAAAAAATGGTGCACACTTTCCCACCTATTGGGATGAGTAGAGTCAAAAAGACAGATAATGACAAGGTTTGGTGAAGATGTGGAGAAGTTGGAACCCTTGTACACAGCTGCTGGGACAGCAAATGGTGTGGCCACTGTGGAAAGCAATCCAGAAACTCCTCAAAAGTAAAACATAGAATTATCACAGGACCTAACAATCTCACTCCAGTCTACCCAAAGGGTGGAAAAAAAGATGCCTACTCCAAAACATGTATGCATATGCTCATAGCAGCATTGCTCATAATAACAAAAAAGTAGAAATAGGCCAAACATCCATGGCTGGTGAATAGATTATCAAAATGTGGTCCATCCATACTATGGAATATTATTCAGCTATAAAAAGGACAAAGGTATTGATTTATGCTACAACATAGATGCACAGTGAAAACATGTTAAGTGAAAGAAATCACCCATTGTATGATCCTATCTATGGAACATCTGTAAATGGTCCTTGCCTTTGGTTGGGAAAGATGGGAGACTAGGGGTAATAGGCAAAATATATTGGGTTTCTTCGTAGTGATGATAAAAATGTTCTAAAGTTGATTGTGGTGAAAATACTAAAAACCATTGAATTGTACACTTTATTTTTAAATTTATTTTTTGAAGTATAGTTGATTTACAATGCTGTATTAATTTCTCGTGTACAACAAAGTAGTTCAGTTTTATATATGTATACATTCTTCTTCATATTCTTTCCTATTGTGATTTATCAAAGGATATTGAATATAATTTCCTGTTCTGCACAGTAGGACCTTCTTGTGTATCCATCCTGTATATACTAGTCTGCATCTGCTAATCTCAGACTCCCACCCATCCCTCCCCACCCTGGATTATACACTGTAAATAGTTGAATTGTATGGTATGTGTAGGACGTCTTAATACAGGTGTTACCCAAAAAGTGGTATGGTTAGGATTCAAGCACTGGTTTGGGACTTAAACCTACGGCACCTGATAGAGCTATTTATTTAATGAATCAAGACTTGGATGGACCTAGAGACCATCATACAGAGTGAAGTAGGTCAAAAAGGGAAAAACAAATATTGTATATTAACGCATATATGTGGAATCCAGAAAAATGGTACAGACGAACCTATTTGCAAAGCAGAAATAGAGATACAGATGTAGAGAACAAACGTATGGATACCAAAGGGGAAAGGGAGGGTGGGAGGAACTGGGAGATTGGGATTGGCACATACACACTGTTGATACTATGTATGAAATGGATAACTAATGAGAATATACTGCATAGCACAGGGAACATGCATGATGCATTGTGGTGATCTGACTGGGAAGGAAGTCCAAAAGGAGGGGATATATGTGTATGTATGGCTGATCCATTTTGCCGTACAGCAAAACTGACACAACATGGGAAAGCAGCTGCACTGCAGTAGAAACTAAATTCAAAAAAAGACCTCTCTGAGGGTCTATGATGCTGACTTCCAAATCTTGTGGCTCTGTGCGCTCCCCTCTACCCAGAGAATTAGACACCCTGAAGGATCCTTTACCCTTCCTGCTGCCCCAGTAGCAAGCATTGGCTCTCCATGTAATAGTTGCTCAGTAACTGCCTAGTGTGGAGAAGGCGATGGCACCCCACTCCAGTACTCTTGCCTGGAAAATCCCATGGATGGAGGAGGCTTGTAGGCTGCAGTCCATGGGGTCGCTAAGAGTCAGGCACGACTGAGCGACTTCACTTTCACTTTTTACTTTCATGCATTGGAGAAGGAAATGGCAACCCACTCCAGTGTTCTTGCCTGGAGAATCCCAGGGACGGTGGAGCCTGGTGGGCTGCCGTCTGTGGGGTCGCACAGAGTTGGATTCGACTGAAGCGACTTAGCAGCAGCAGCAACTGCCTAGCGAATGGAGGCCTGGCGTGCTGTGATTCATGGGGTTGCAAAGAGTTGGACATGACTGAGCGACTGATCTGATCTGATCTGATCTGAACATATTAAGATGACTCCCCTAATATTAAGCATTCAGAAGTGGAAGGCACCTCGTGAAGAAGGTACATGTACAGGCCCACAGACAGCACAGTGAGAACTGCCTTGCAGCCACGGAGGCCTGGGAGGAAGGAGGCTATGGTGAAGTCACGCTCTGGGCCGGGAATGCCATAAATTGAATGGAAAAGTGACCAAAGAGCTGATGGTGTCGTTCCAGTCCAAATCTGAAAGTCTGAGAAGCAGGAGAGCCAATGGTTCCAGTCCAAGTTCAAGTTCAAACGTGGGAGAAGATGGATGTCTCAGCCTGAAGAGAGGCAGAGAGAACGAATTTTTTGTTAGTGAGCCCTCAGGCTAGTTAGGCCTTCAACTGATTGGAGAAGGACCATCCACACTGTGGAGGGACTCTGGTGATAAAGAACCCTCCTGCCAATGCAGGAGACTTAAGAGACATGGGTTCAATCCCTGGGTTGGGAAGATCCCCTGGAGAAGGGCATGGCAACCCACTCCAGTATTCTTGCCTAGAGAAACCCATGGACAGAGGAGCCTGGTGGGCTACGGTCCTTGGGGTCACAAAGAGTCAGACATGACTAAAGTGACTTAGCCCACACTGCTTTACTCAGTCTACATTTGAGTTTAAGCTCATCAAGAAACACTCACCCCACCCCACACCCTGATATACACAGAAATAATGTTTCACTGGGCATGTGTGATCCAATTAACTTGACACATAAAATCAGCCATGACAGTGAGCAAATGTGCACACCGATGTCTAACCCTAATGTGTCTGGGTCCTTCTTCATTTGCTGAGTTAATAGTTGTTGACTGTTTGATGAATGACCAGATGCTCCAAGGGGTAGGTATATCAGTCACCAGATGCTGTTAGGATGTGGGATTTGAGACAGACAACCTCAGGGTAGACTGGGAGTAGTCCTAGTCCTAGGAACCAGTATGTCTCTGTACTGATTTGAATAGTGTACCCTAAAAGTTCATGTCACCCCAGAACCTAAGGATGTGGCCTTATTTGAAAATAGGATCTTGGCAGAGGTAATTAAGATTCTCTGGACGCTCAGTGGTAAAGAATCTGCCTGCAATGCAGGAGATGCGGGTTCAGTCCGTGGTCTGAAAAGATCCCCTGGAGAAGGAAATGGCAAACCACTCCAGTGTTCTTCTCTGGAAATCCTATGGACAAAAGATACTGGACAGCTGCAGTCCATAGGGCAGCAAAGAGTCAAACAGACACGACTTAGTGACTAAACAGAAAGATCATACTGGGTTAGGGTGGGCCTAAATCCAGCAACAGTTCTTGTAAGAAGAAGATGCACAGATATTCAGGAAGAAGAGGGCCATGTGAATCCGGAGGCAGAGGCTGGAGTGATGCAACCACAAGCCAAGAACACCAGGAGCCACCAGAGCTGGAAGAGGTGGGAAGGAATCTCCTCAAGAGCCTTAGGAGGGAGAGTACAAAATCCGAGACACCTTGATTTGGTACTTCTGTCCTTCTGAACTGTGAGAAAGTAAGTCTGTTGTTTTAATTATCTGGATTATGGTAATTTGTTTGGGAGCCATAGGAAACTTGTATTAGCCTCCCAGGTAGCACTAGTGGTAAAGAATCCACCTGCCAATGCAGGAAACACATGCGATTTGAGTTCAGTCCCTGGGTCAGGAAGATCCCCTGGAGGAGGGCGTGGCGACCCACTCCAGTATTCTTGCCTGGAGAATCCCATGGACAGAGGAGCCTGGTGGGCTACAGTCCATAGCGTCGCAAAGAGTCAAACATGACTCAGGCAATTTAGCACACACTGTCTTGAACAAGAACCTCCTGGGCCTTTCTGCCACTCAAGGGTGATTGCCGGTCTCTGCTTCTCTTTCTAGAACACTCAAGTCCCCTCTGGTGACACTGTTCTGGTAACTATAAATGATCAGGTCCCCATGGGCTTTGGCAGGCCCTCTTATTTTTTTCGCTTCACTATTACTTACTGAGCCAGGAGGTTCAGATTAACTTTAAAGAACTCATTTGCATTTCAGATAAGAAAGGCCTGCTTACTGGGATGGCTGCAGGGGGAGCTGAGAGGAGAGCTGAAATTCAGTTCATCTGGGCCGCTGACTCAATAGAAGTCTTTCTTCCCCTGGGCCTCTGCTGGGTGAGACTCTGTGACCTGGGGGGTTTATGGTGCCCGCTCTGCAGGAGATGTCCTGCACAATTCCCTGGAGTTTGCAGGTTTCCTGGCCTTCCCTGAGTGTAGAGAGTTCGGTTATTTTTTTCTAATTACAAAATTAATATGCATTCACTGAAAACAATTCAGACAATAAGTAAAGCACAATATGGCAAAAGTGACCCTTACTAGCTTCCTGTGTGTGTTCGTGCGTGTTAAGTCACTTCAGTCGTGTCCGACTCTTTGCAACCCCAGGGGCTGTAGCCTGCCAGGCTCCTCTGTCCACGGAATTCTCCAGGGAAGAATACTGGAGTGGGTTACCATTCCTTCCTCCAGGGGATCTTCCTGACCCAGGGATCGAACCCACACCTCTTATGTCTCCAGCATTGGCAGGTGGGTTCTTTACCACTAGCGCCACCTGGGAAGCCCTACTATCTTCCTGCTACTGCTGCTGCTAAGTTGCTTCAGTTGTGTCTGACTCTGTGCGACCCCAGAGACGGCAGCCCACCAGGCTCCCCCGTCCCTGGGATTCTCCAGGCAAGAACACTGGAGTGGGTTGCCATTTCCTTCTCCAATGCATGAAAGTGAAAAGTGAAAGTGAAGCCACTCAGGCGTGTCTGACTCTTAACGACCCCATGGACTGCAGCCTACCAGGCTCCTCCGTCCATGGGATTTTCCAGGCAAGAGTACTGGAGTGGGGTGCCATTGAACTGTTATTAGTGAAAGTCTCTTAGTTGTGTCTGAGTCTTTGTGACCCCATGAACTGTACAGTCCATGGAATTCTCCAGGCCAGAATACCGGAGTGGGTAGTCTTTTCCTTCTCCAGGGAATCTTCCCAACCCAGGGATCAAACTCAGGTCTCCCACACTGCAGGTGGATTCTTTACCAGCTGAGCCACCAGGGAAGCCCCTGTCAACTCTTCTTCATTCTTTCTTAGGTGTTTTTGGACACACACACACACACACTTTTTTCTTTGTTTATGTTTACATTTACATTTTATTTTATTTTTTTTGGTTTGGCTGTGTGACTTGCAGGATCTCAGTTCCCTGACCAGGAATTGAACCAGAGTCATGGCGGAGAAAGCCTGGAATCCTAACCACTAGGCCACCAGGGAGCTCCCTCAGTTACACTTTATGAGAATTCTGTGCACGATACATACCATTTTGTAAGCTGTTTCTTCACTTCATAGCACTGTGCACATTTTCCGCATGTATCATGCTGAACTGATATGGACATTTTATTATTTTTTCACTGAGGTATAGTCAATTCACAGTGTTGCTTTAGTTTCCGGTGTGCAGCAAAATGACTCAGTTATGCTGTGGACCTTGTTTCGTGGCTGCCTTGAATCCTGGCCGCATCCTGGGGTTTCTTTCGTTGCAGCGCAGGGACTCTCTAGTTGTGATCTGTGGGCTTAGTTTCTTCGAGGCCTGTGGGATCTTAGTTTCCTGACCAGGGACTGAACCCATGTCCCCTGTACCGCAAGGCACATTCTTAACCACTAGACCACGAGGGAAGTCCCTGTGCATTTTAAATGACTGTGTCATTGCTGGCCTCCCCTCCCCTGGACATGCCCCTGCTGTGCAGCATGTGGGTTAGAGTGGCCAGGTGCGAAGGACAGAGGACCTGTCTGAGGATGAGGGTGGGGTTCCCACCCTGACCCAGACACTATCAAGTCGCTTTTCCTTGTGACTTTGTTCTCCTAGACACTGAATGTGTGTAAAGATCTATATTGTTGCCCTAATCAGATCTTCCCGCGGTGTAGAAATGAATGAGAGGTAGCTTATGAATTAAAGTCCTTAGAGGTGGGACTTCCCTGGTGGTCAAGTGGTGAAGAATCTGCCTTCCATTGCAGAGGACATGGGTTCGATTCCTAGTTGGGGAACTAAGACCCCCACATGCCGAGGGGCAATTAAGCCTGCACACCGCAATGAAGACTTGATGCAGAGAAATAAATAAATATTAATTCCTTAAATGAAAACAAAATGTTGGAGGCGCTCGTTCCTCTTATTCTTCCTGTGGGGACTTGGGAAAGGATTAAGAGATGCAGTCATCTGCAGGGATATTGTTTATTGTTGAGCTCAAAAAGTATATATGATATCTGCTGATGGCCAGGTAGGGAGTGAGGATGCCTCTGAACCCTGAAGCCCACCAGGGTCTCCATCTCAGCTCTGCCTACTTGCTTCACAAACAGGTAAGTTTCCCAGGCTGGCTTTGCTTTAGTTTCCTGGGACTGCTGTAACAGATGACCACAAACCGGGTGGCTTAAGACAACAGAAATGTAATCTCTCATAGTCCTGAAGGATAGAAGCCCAAAGCAAGGTGTCAGCGGGGCTGGGATCCCTTTGAAGGCTCCAGGGAAGAAGACTCCTCCGGCCTTTACCAGCTTCCGGAGGCTCTAGGCAGTCCTTGGCTTTCCTCGGCTCCCGTTGTGTCATTCCAAGTTCTGCCTCTGTCATCACAGCGCCTTCTCACCTCTGTGTGCCTGGGTCTCAATCTCCCTCTTTTTTTTTTTTTTTCCTTTTATGAGACACAAGTCAGGGGCTTCCCTGGTGGTCCAGTGGTGAAGAATCTGCCTGCCAGTGCAGGGGACATGGATTAAATCCCTGGTCTAGGAAGATCCCACATGCCTTGGGGCAACTAAGCCTGCAAGCCACAAACTACTGAGCCTATACTCTAGAGCCCGTGCTCCACAACAAGAGAGACCACCGCGATGAGAAGCCCACCCATCACAACTAGCAAAAGCACTCACCCAGCAACGAAGACTTAATCAGTCAAAAATAAATAAGTAAATGAAATTTTAAAAAGACACCAGTCCCGGGATTGAGGGTGCACCTTTATCTCGTATAGCCTTATCTTACCTTGATTGCATCTACCAAGACCTATTTCCAACTAAGGTCTCATTTAGCAGTTCCGGGTGGACACAAATTTTGGGGGGACATGATTGGTGGCACTAGTGGTAAAGAACCCACATGCCAAGGCAGGAGACGTAAGAGATTGAGTTCGATCCCTGGGTCAGGAAGATCCCCTGGAGAAGAGCATGGCAACCCACTCCAGTATTCTTGCCTGGAGAATCCCATGAACAGAGGAGCCTGGCAGGCTACAGTCCACAGGGTCACAAAGAGACACCTGAAGCGACTTAACACACACACACCCGTCCTTTAGGAGGACATGTAATTTGTATTTGGAGGAATTTGTTAACACATATGTATCACTTAGAACAGCAGCTGGCCTGGTAAAGCCCTCACAATGACAGTCGTTATGAAGCAAGCATGCTATATGCTAAGTCACTTCAGTCATGTCCAACTCCTTGTGATCCCATGGACTGCCAGGCTCCTCTGCTCATGATGCAAGGGACCTTTGAAAAAGCTCTGAGAAGAGATTATGTATAAATGCGAAGTGAAGCCCACATCCCACTCAAGCAAGCCCCCGGCCCCGCCCCCAACCCTCTTTTTGAGTTTTGCTGTCTCCTATGCCAAAATATCAAGTTTTCTTCTTGCAATCCTTCCATTAAAGAAAGGTTTATCTAGCCATTTGTTTATGTGTGGAAAATGCATAAAAATTTATAAAATAAACCCATTTACTTCCAGACGAAAGTTAGCATTTTTGCCTGGAGTGAATTTTTGTGGCCGAGTTATAAAATTCTGAAAATAAGGGTTTCTAATGAAATGGCGCTACCCTTTAATGAATCTCGCTGCCCTTGCTATAATAAAGAATGTACGACATTTGGCATGATGAACTCTGGAAAAATCGCCTAATGTGTAATATGAGTGATCGCCCTCTTTGTGAGCCAAGTTCTGTTTTCATTTTGTGAGGGTAATTCAGCTCAACAAATATTTATGGAGCAACTACTGAGTCTCCAGTGCTGGGCCGGGTTGGGGGGATGTACAGATGGCATGAGTGTAAGTAAGAATGACCTCCTGACCGGAAATGTGTTGAGTACTGTTCTAAGAGCCTTGCATACACATGCTCAGTTGCTCAGTCGTGTCCATCTCTTTGCGACCCCATGGACTGTAGCCCTCCAGGACCTTCTGTCCATGGCATTTTCTAGGCAAGGATACTGGAGCGGGTTGCCATTTCCTACTCTAGGCAACCTTTCCAACCCAGGGATTGAACCCACGTCTTCTGCATTGGCAGGCAGATTCTTTATCACTGAGCCACTGGGGAAGCCCTTCTGAGAGCCTTCAGTTTAGTTCAGTTCAGTTGTTTAGTCATATCTGACTCTTTGCGACCGCATGAACTGCAGCACGCCAGGCCTCCCTGTCCGTCACCAACTCCCAGAGTTTACCCAAATTCAGGTCCATTGAATTGGTGATGCCATCCAACCATCTCATCCTCTGTCGTCCCCTTCTCCTCCCACCTTCAATCTTTCCCAGCATCAGGGTCTCTTCTGATGAGTCAGTTCTTCGCATCAGGTGGCCAAAGTATTGGAGTTTCAGGTTCAACAACAGTCCTTCCAATGAACACTTAGGACTGATCTCCTTTAGGATGGACTGGTTGGATCTCCTTGCAGTCCAAGGGACTCTTAAGAGTCTTCTCCATCACCACAGTTCAAAAGCATAAATTCTTTGGCACTCAGCTTTCTTTATAGTCCATCTCTCACATCCATACATGACTTCTGGAAAAACCATAGCCTTGACTAGATGGACCTTTGTTGGCAAAGTAATGTCTCTGCTTTTGAATATGCTGTCTAGGTTGGCCATAACTTTCCTTCCAAGAAGTAAGCGTCTTTTAGTTTCATGGCTGCAATCATCATCTGCAGTGATTCTGGAGCCCCCCAAAATAAAGTCTGTCACTGTTTCCACTGTTTCCCTATCTATTTGCCATGAAGTGATGGGACCAGATGCCATGATCTTAGTTTTCTGAATGGTGAGCTTTAAGCCTTGTCTACCCTTATATCCTAACAGGGCCCCATGAGGGAGGCACAGGTCTGTACCCCATTGACAGAGGGCACACAGGGAGGCCCAGGTGATTTGCGCATCATCGTGCAGATGGCAAGTGGGAAGTCAGGGTTCACATCCAGGCAGCTGGGGTCCAGGGTTCACCCTCTTAACCACTGTCGTGGACAACCTCCTACAAAAGCTGCCTTGCAGTGGGTAAGTCAATGCTATGGGGTCAGCCCAGGTGCAATGGAAGCCCATGGTGGGGGGGCACAGTCTGGGAGGGCCAGAGAAGTCTTCTTGCGGGGGGTGTCCTTGGGAAAACTTGGAGCTACAGCTGACGAAGGAGAGAGAGGATGAGCAGGCGCAGTCCTCGAGCTTGGAGATAGCCTGGTGTGTCCACACCTGTGTCAGGTGTGGCTGGAGCCATATCACAGGAGACAGAGCACCAGGAGATGAATCCAGAGACTTGGACCAGGGATCAGTGGTTGGGGAACTAAGAGCCCACATGCCTTGTGGCCGAAAAACCAAAATGTAAGACAGAAGTAATATCTTAACAAATTCAATAAAGACCTTAAAAAAAAAACAAACTGAAAAACTGATACCCTTGGAAGTGTACACCTTCTCATGGGGAGTGTCTGAGACAGACACTCAGGGACTGGGATCCAGCTCTGCTACTCATGGGCTCTGCATAATCCCAGGCATATTCGATGCCTCTGGACCTCAGTCTTCTCATCCATAAAATGGGGTCATAAATACCTACCTCTCAGCACTGATGTGACATTTATGGGAGATACCACAGTAAAGTCCCTGCTGAGTGGTTAGTAATGGTCGATGAAATATTAATACAGAATTGGCTCTCAAGCATCTACTCCACTCATCTCCAAAATTCTCCCTGGCTGTTCCCATCAACTCCCACTCTGCTTCACATGTGCTGATGGTAGCTCCTTCTGTTAGATTTGCATTACTTGCTGACTTGTCCACCTGCCTCCCAAATATGCAGACAGATCATTTTTGTACAAAGTGCTTAGGGGAGAAGTAGAGGGATGGGAGAAGGCTGCGTACATGGTGATGGAAAGAAGGAAGCTCATGTCAGGCATAGGGTCATGCAAGGATGCTTGCAGGGTCAGGAAAAGAATGGGCAGGGATGCTGGGTATATAGGAGGAAAGTTTAGGCAGAAGGTTTTGGGGTGCAGAGCACTGGGACACAAGGGTGCTCCTGAAGGGTTTGAAGCAGGAAGAGGCTTGTTCAGATTTGTTGAAGTCTAGACGGGACCCTGTTGGTGGCATGGAGATGCCCCAGCATGGGTGAGCCTGCAGAGAACCAGGGAGCCTGGCACAGCAGAGGCTGGCTGTGACCTGTGGACCATGAGGTCTGACCCCTGCCCTTTGGCTGGTTCAGAGTCTCAGCTGGAGGATCGGGGTTGTTAACACCCTCACGGGCAGACGGGCTTTCCAGAGAGCTGACCCTTCTCTCCCATCCGCAAAGGTGAGATGGGGAAGCTGGCGCTGGAGTTGGGAGGCTTACTTCCATTTTTTTGTCCCATGATCATTAGGTTTGCTGATGAGCGGGGATTATTAATTAAAGGGATAAAGCGTGTGCTTCCAAGGGTGATTACCCGTACTGTAAATCAGACTTAATGGTGGCAGAAATTCATTAGGGATTCATTTCCTAATGATAACGAATTGGTTTGAGTAGATGTCAGATGCAGCCGTGACAGTAATTCTAATTCTGGGCTCCGAGGATGGAAGGTGTCCGGAATCAAGGAATCCAGGCACCCTTTTCAGAACTTAGCAGTGCATCCAGTGCTGGGTGGCCACTCCAAGAGGCCTTCTCTTGATGACCTCTGAGTCCATGCCCTTGCTGTGTCTTCTTCCAGGAATAATGTTTCCCATATCTCTTCGGTGGAAGATCACCTCCCTTGGAAGTCTTGCCTGACTGTGCCTGGGCAGGATGGGGACCCCTCTGGGTGTGAAGCTCTGACCACGTTGTGGTCCCCCAGGGGGAGGCGGGCATTGACCTAATTCCAGCTCTGCTTCCCCAGCGTCTGGCACATAGTTGGTGCTCCAGGTGAGAGCAGAATTAGTGATAAGTGAGGGTGGGGGAGACGGGGGATTGATGGAGGCATCCAATGTGGCTTAACCTGCCGCAGACCTATGGGGTTGGCCAAAAGGTCTGTTTGAGTTTTCCGTAACATCTTACGAAAAACTTGAATGAAAATTTTGGTCAAGTCAATATTTGGAACTTGGGGGCCAGAGAGGAACCCCTGGGACAGACAGGGTGGGGCCCCTGCTTGCCTGGAGCATTGAGTCTCCCCATGAGGACCAATGCAGGAGATGTAAGAGATGCAGGTTCAATCCCTGGGTTGGGAAGATCCCCTGGAGGAGGAAATGGCAACCCACTCCAGTGTTCTTGCCTGGAGAATCCCATGGACAGAGGAGACTGGTGGGCTATGGTCCATGGGGTCGCAAAGAGTTGGACACAACTGAAGCGACTTAGCACACACGCACGCATGAGGGCGAAGGTGAGTTGAGGTTCTTCCCCAAGGCACTAGGATGCCTGGCCTAGGAGGGTCCTGGGTCCTGTGGAATTTACAGGAGATTACAAGGCAGCAGGAGGTCAAGGTCCCATGCCCGTTTCTTCACCTGTAACAGTGGTTGCTGTGAAGAGTAAATGAACTAACGCAGGTCAAGTTCAAGCCCTTAGAGAAGTGCTTGGCTCCTGGTAACCATTCAGCAAATATATATCAGTATTGTTATTACTTTGCTGAATTGATGAGGTTGACTTATCAACTTGTGACTTATCCTCCTTGTCAAACTTGTGACAAGGAGAAGAGCAGTGTCATTTGTCAATGAACACTGACCCCCAGTGTGGCAGACCAGGCCTCGAAAGAATGCGGTGAGGTGCAGATGGGAAGGCAAAGGATGGGCAAAGGACAGTGGTGCTCAAGAAGGGCCCATCCTAGGGAAGGACCAGGCATGCCGAGCAAGCTGGAAGGAAGGATAAACGGGACTCGGGGACACCGCCCTCCAGAGCAGTGTGGTCAGGAAGGTCAGCTCGGGGGATGGTAGAATCGTTCCTGACGTGTCACGTGACCCTCTGTGTCTGCTCTCTCCCACCAAGTGCTTGCAAGGTGAGCTGGACCAGGCCTGGGTCCTCTTGGGATGATGATCCAGACTCAGCGAGATTGAGCAACCTGCCCACGGATGCTCAGCCAAGACCCAGGCCATCTGTCAGCTTACTTCCCTGCCACCTGGAAACCACCTGGCCAGCTGGTCTCAAAGGAACTGGGGCTTCCTGCAGACACGGAGCTAGCCGTGAACTCTGAGGGCAAGTTTCTGATACTGTGTTTTGCTGGTGGGACCAGGAGTTATTGTTTGGGTCCTTGGGAACTGGCAAGGCCTCTTGGGAATGTCATCTGTAAGAATCTATTAACATTTAGAAACACACATTTCCTTCGGTCCTGCCATCCCACACTGGGAATCTCCCCTGCAGAAATGAAAAGCCTATATGTAAGGCCACAGGAACGGCTTCCCAGGTGGCACTAGTGGTAAAGAACCCATCTGTCAATGCCGGAGACTCAAGAGACACAGGTTCAATCCCTGGGTCCCCTGGAGGAGGAATTAGCAAGCCACTCCAGTATTCTGGCCTGGAAAATTCCATGGGCAGACAGCCTGGCGGGCTACAGCTCATGGGGTTGCAAAGAGTCAGATACAACTGAGCACATAGACACAAGGCCATAGGAACAGGGCTTTGATTGTTGTGTGTCTGTGGTGGCAAAAGTCTAGAAGCAATTGGAAAGTCTATCAGGACTGGAGAGGTTGAGTGAGTTATGATTATTCATCTTTTAAAAATTAGCTTTTTTTGGAGATTTTTCTGAGCCGCGTGGCAAATGGAATCTTAGTTCTCCAAGCTGAGGTTGAACCCATGCTCCCTGCTTTGCAAGTTCAGTTCAGTTCAGTTGCTCAGTCATGTCTGACTCTTTGCAACCCCATGGACTGCAGCACTAGGCTAGCAGAAATCACTGGACCATCAGGGAAATCCCTAAAAATTAGATTTCTATGTACTGGCACACTGCAGTCCCTAGGGTCGCAGAGTCAGACACGACTGAGCGACTGAACTGAACTGATATAGTGATCTGGGGTGCTGTCCTTGATATGAAAGCGATAGTTGGTTAGTTGTATCCGACTCTTCATATATATTGCTAAGTAAAAAAACAAAAACTCCAATTTGACCAGTAATGTGACTTGGAGGGTTTTTTTTTTTTTTGGTCCATGGAGTTTTTCCAGGCAAGAATACTGGAGAGGTTGCTATTTCCTCCTCTAGGGGATCTTCAAGACTCAGGATTTGAACCCAAGTCTCTTGCATTGGCAGGCGGGTGGGTTCTTTACCACTGAGCCACTAAGAAAGCCCAATGTGACTTAGGCAATGGCTTAAAAATTAATTTAAAAGCACTGGGTTTGAGCTCCCTGCATCATACAGCAAATTCCGACTGGCTATTTTAAATATGGTCATGTATATGTTTCAATGTTACTCTCTCAATTTGTCCCTCCCTCTCCTTCCCCTACTCTTCCACAAGTCTGTTCTTGTCTGTGTCTCCATTGCTGCTCTGCAAACAGGTTCATCAGTACCATCTTTCTAGCTTCCATAACAGCAAGAGGAGTGCGATAGGGTGGGAGGTGGGGGACATATGTATACCTATGGCTGATTCATACTGATGTGTGGCAGAAACCATTACAATATTGTAAAGCTATTACCCTCCAATTAAATATTTTTTAAAATTTTTTTAAAGGGGAGAGGATGTGAAAAAAATAATAAAAATGTCCTACACGTGTATCTGTATGAGTCTACTTGAGCTGCCTTAACAAAGCACCACAGACTGGAGGCCTTAAACAAGAGACATTAATTTTCCCAGTTCTGGACATCCAAGATCACAGTGTTTGCAAGATTGGAGGCTGGGAGTGGCTTGGTGTTCCTAGATTTTGGGTGACTGTACATGGCAGGAAAATACTAGGGAATGAGACTGGAAGGGGACAGGGGCCTGGTAGTGTAGAGACTTTTGTTACGAAATAAGACTTGGATGGGTACTTCCCTGGTGGTCCAGTGGCTAAGACTCCATGCTTCAAATGCCTAGGGACCAGGTTCGATCCCTCGTCAGGGAACTAGATCCCACATGCCACAAATAAAGATCCCTCATGCTGCAACTAAGACCTGGCACAGCCAAATAAATAAACAAATAAATATTTTAAAAAAAAGACTCGAAGAGAGGACATGCAGATAACCCTTCTAAGAGCCTTCCCCATTTTACTTCAATGAGCTCTTACAATTGAGTGGACTAGTATTATTTCCATCCTACATATTGGGAAACTGAGGTATGCAAAGGGGAAGTGACTTCTGAAAAGTGGCTCAGGTAGTCAGCTGTAGAATGAGAATTCCAACCTGGGCAGCCCTGTTCCAGAGGTTCTTTGCCCTGACTGCCTCAGTATAGAGGAGTCTGTTCTGTTCTTAGGGGAAACCTTGACCAACATTTTTAAGCCCAAGACAGCAACTGCTGCATCTGCTGTGTTTTGGTGACCCTTCTGGTACCTAGTCTTAGCCTGATACCTGGCAGACACTCTCCATTCTTCAGACTTGGAAGAATGAACGAACTCTGGGAGACAGACAGGGAGTGCTGTGCCCATTTAACAGATGAGGAAGCTGAGGTTTGGGATGATTCTCCCCCAAGGTCATCCAGGTGACTCCACACCGGGATTTCTCCCCTTCACCTATGCTTCCTCGTAATCCTCATAAGACTCTTGTAACTGCAGAGGTGTTTATTCCCCTCCCAGGTAGGGGAGACTGAGGGCCTGAGAAGAGAAGAGCCTGCCAGATCTCTCACGGTAAGCAGAAGCAGAGAATGCTCTGGTTCAAGATCCCGGGTCTCACCTAATCCCTAAGAGGCACGTTGTTCTCATGACACATCTGGATGTGGTTGGCAGAGGCCCCTCGTGTGGAGGGTTTTCTTTCCGAGTGCCTTTTTATAGACTTGTAATGAAATTCTCTTGTGCTTTTCAGATCCCAGCTTGCCGCTGTAAAGATAATTCCTGCTCCAAGCGGAAGACAGAGGCTTCTTGTTTGTTTTCCTAACAGTAGTAGAGGCAGGTGTACCTCTCTTAGACATCTTTGTTGCTATTTGAAAACGTATCCTTCCATAGTGGGGGGCAGGGGTGGGGATAGAAATTGTAGCAGGAGAAATATTGTGCTGTGTGTTTTCCCTGTGATCTCGCTGAACACTCCTGACATCTCTGCTGGATCAGTGTTATCCTCTCCTTTTGGGCTCTTCCCTTATGGATCAGCTGGTAAAGAATCTGCCTGCAATGTGGGAGACCTGGGTTTGATCCCTGGGTTGGGAAGATCCCCTGGAGAAGGGAAAGGCTACCCATGCTAGAATTCCATGGACTGTATAGTCCATGGGGTTGCAAAGATTAGGACACAACTGAGCGACTTTCACTTTCACTTTGACTGAAGGGACTGAGGTTCAGAGAGGAGATGGTTTGTGCCCAGGGGGAGCTAAGTGACAGCAACAAGACTTGCTGTTTGACTGTGTCTTGAGTCTTGCCTTCCTTGGTTGTTTCCTATATGGCCCCTGCTTAAGTCTAGTATCCTCATCATCTTCTTTCTTCTGGACCATTTCACATCCTAGGCTCTGGGCCTCAGATCCTGCCCCTTCTCCCTGCTGCCTCTAGCTTTTCCTAAACCACAAACCTCTTCAGACTTTTCCCTGCTTAAAACACCAAAGGGTCCCAGTTGGCCTTGGGAAGAAATCCAGGTCACCTGGATTCACTTCTCTTCTCCAGTTGGAATATTTTTTACAATGAGTTTTCACAGGAGTCTACTTTTGAGACGATATTGTTGTTGTTGTTCAGTTGCTGAGTAGAGTCTGACTCTTTGTAACCCCACGGACTACAGTACACTAGGCTTCCCTGTCCTTGATTATCTCCCAGAGTTTGCTCAAACTCATGCCCATTGAGTCGGTGATGCCATCCAACCATCTCATCCTCTGTTGCTCCCTTATCCTCCTGCCCTCAATCTTTCCCAGCCTTAGGGTGTGGTGGACCAATAATCATACCACGTAGAGTGGGATTGCAGCCTTACATACCACCTCTCACACAGGAAAAGGAAATGCAGCTTCCATAGTTTCTGAAAATGGCCTTAACTCTGGTTTTGAGTAGCAGCAGAAAGTGGAGAGGTACCCACAATTTGTTAGTCTTGGAATCTCAGTCTCGTCCACAATTGCACGTCTCAGTAGCAGAGTCCCTTTCAAGTACCCGCTCAGACTATAAGGGTCTCCTCCTTTCTCGGCATCTGCAAGAGGTGGGGATGATGCTTCCATGACCCTATGGAGGCGGGGGTTGCGGTGTCCCTGGGTCTGTTTGACTTTGTGGTGACAGGTCCCATTTGGGCTGATCTGGTCCCTGGACCCTCGTGTCAGATTTAATGAGGGTCAGCTGGGCACAGCTAGCCTCCAGGGCATTGTCTGGGCACATGTTGCAAATGGTGTTGGCACTGTACTTCTGCTCTCAAATCTCTGCATTCTGCAGCTCCTTCCTTCTGACTTGAGCCTCAACAGATCCCCTTGTCCTTTTTGCCTCTCACCAAGGCATTTGGGAGAAGACTCTTGAGAGTCCCTTGGACTGAAAGGAGATCAAACCAGTCAATCCTAAAGGAAATCAGTCCTGAATATTCATTGGAAGGACTGATGCTGAAGCTGAAGCTCTAATACTTTGGCTACCTGATGTGAAGAGCTGATTCTTTGGAAAAGACCTTGATGTTGGGAAAGACAGAGGGCAAGAGAAGAAGGGGGCAACAGAGGATGAGATGGTTGGATGGCATCACTGACTATATGGACATGAGTTTGAGTAAGCTCCAGGGGTTGGTGATGGCCAGGAAAGCCTGGCGTGCTGCAGTCGATGGGGTTGCAAAGAGTTGGATATGACTGAATGACTGAACTGAAGGCATTTGGGAAATTTTGGATGCTCTGTTGATCATGGGGAATGAGCAGTGCCTCCTTCGGGTCATGTATCCAGACATGCCCTCTGTTGATGCTTCCTATTGCCCTTGACTGCCATGGTGGTGGTTGGATCACATGCTAGGCACAGCTTCTCCTAGCAGGTTGCAGCCTCCTCTGGTGCTGCCTCGGCTGGTGGGTTATGCACCTGCTATCCTCCAGTTTCTCCAAATTATGTGGATATTTCTACTTCAAGGTCACAGGCAGGTCACTTCTCCATTCTACCTTCTTCTCTCTTCTCTTCAAGAGCTCTCTTTTCTTCTGCCACTCTCCTTCTTGTCTACTAGGGCTTCCCTCTGTCAATCTCTCTTCACTCCAAGGTGGCATTCTTGTTCTTCTCTTTCCTGGGACCCTAAAGCAGAATGGATAACAGAGAATGAGATTTATAATAAGGAAGAGGAGATAGAAATATTTATCTGTATAATGTGTCCAAACATTATTCATGTTACAGTAAATGAAATGAACCCTTGGGCTTCTCAGTAACCCTGCAAGGCTTAAGATAAAAGAACAGGCTCAGAGATGAGGCGATTTCTTAAAGTCAGAAAATTAGCAAAGAGTCTGAAATTGACCGTAGGATCCTGACTCCCAGGTCAATGCTTGTCTCAATAGGCAGAGACAAAGACATATGGGATGTCATGGAGGGCACAGACTTTGGAGTCAGACAGACCTAGGTGTGAATTCTGGTCCCCCCAATTCTGGTAAATGATATTGGGGAAGTTATTTAACTAAGCCTGTTTCATCAGCCCATAACTGATGGAATTAATACTTATCTTTCAGTCTTACTGTTGCAAATAAATAGAATGATGCAAAGTACAGACTACATGATAAGTTAGGATGCATTTGGCTACACGTAAGAGAACACCTCTTGAGAAACCTATATGCAGGTCAGGAAGCAACAGTTAGAACTGGACATGGAACAACAGACTGGTTCCAAATAGGAAAAGGAGTACGTCAAGGCTGTATATTGTCACCCTGCTTATTTAACTTCTACGCAGAGTACATCATGAGAAACGCTGGGCTGGAAGAAGCACAAGCTGGAATCAAGATTGCCAGGAGAAATATCAATAACCTCAGATATGCAGATGACACTACCCTTATGGCAGAAAGTGAAGAGGAACTCAAAAGCCTCTTGATGAAAGTGAAAGAGGAGAGTGAAAATGTTGGTTTAAAGCTCAACATTCAGAAAACGAAAATCATGACATCTAGTCCTATCACTTCATGGGAAATAGATGGAGAAACAGCAGAAACAGTGTCAGACATTATTTTTTGGGGCTCCAAAATCACTGCAGATGGTGATTTCAGCCATGAAATTAAAAGATGGTTACTCCTTGAAAGGAAAGTTATGACCAACCTAGATAGCATATTCAAAAGCAGAGACACTGCTTTGCCAACAAAGGTCCATCTAGTCAAGGCTATGGTTTTTCCAGTAGTCACGTATGGATGTGAGAGTTGGACTGTGAAGAAAGCTGAGTGCCAAAGAATTGATGCTTTTGAACTGTGGTGTTGGAGAAGACTCTTGAGAGTCCCTTGGACTGCAAGGAAGTCCAAGCAGTCCATTCTAAAGGAGATCAGTCCTGGGTGTTCTTTGGAAGGAATGATGCTAAAGCTGAAACTCCAGTACCTTGGCCACCTCATGCGAAGAGTTGACTCATTGGAAAAGACTCTGATGCTGGGAGGGATTGGGGGCAGGAAGAGAAGGGGATGACAGAGGATGAGATGGCTGGATGGCATCACCAACACAATGGACATGGGTTTATGTGGACTCCGGGAGTTGGTAATGGACAGGGAGGCCTGCCGTGTTGCAGTTTATGGGGTCGCAAAGAGTCGGACACGACTGAGTGACTGAACTGAACTGAAGAGAACACCTGATGCAAAGAGCTGATTCATTGGAAAAGACCCCGATGCTGGGAAAGATTGAGGGCAGGAGGAGAAGGGGATGACAGAGGATGAGATGGTTGGATGGCATCATCGACTCGATGGACATGGGTTTGGATGAACTCCGGGAGTTGGTGATGGACAGGGAGGCCTGGCGTGCTGTGGTTCATGGGGTCGCAAAAAGTCGGACATGACTGAGCGACTGAACTGAACTGATGGGATAAGGTCGATACAGAAGAAAGAAGAGACTACAGTTAGCTAGGCAACCAAAGTGTTGTACTGGGGGCAGGTCAACAAATGATAGGGCTTCCCAGGTGGCACTAGTGGTAAAGAAAGAACCCAGCTGCCAAAGCAGGAGACAGAAGAGATGTGGGTTCAATCCCTGGGTTGGGAAGATTCCCGGGAGGAGGGCATGTCAACCCACTCCAATGTTCTTGCCTGGAGAATCCCATGGACAGAGGAGCCTGGTGGCCTACAGCCCATATGGTCACAAAGAATAGGACACGACTGAAGCAACTTAGCATGCAAGCACACAAATGATAAATTTTACTATCATAAGTCATCTAGTTCTAACATCAGGTGGATATATAGAAAAAGTCCTCTGTGCAGCTAGTCAGAGCAGATATGTCCCCCAGAAATAGTTTCTCAAGGGCAGCTGTACCAGCTAACTTGACTTGTCTCACTAAGCTCCCTGTGCCATTATGAGCTACCTTCATGTCTTGACTTTCCCTCATGCCTGAAGGGCTAATATTTTATTGGTATGGAACATTCCAGCAGGGCAAGTTAGTGGTGAGTTGAGCCTTTTCTGGGGCCAACTCTGCCATTGTTCCTTCATGCCTGTCTATTTCCTTGTAGCTGTTTTCGGGTGTAAGAAAATTGGATTAAGCTTCAATCGCATTTTCCCCTAAACACAAAAGTCCAAAATTAGTAGCACATTTCTAACAGACCTCACTTCAAGCCACATCAAATTAACTGGAGTCATTTTAAAATGGTCCTGTATATATTGTGCAGCGTGGATTGGAAAGGTTTATGAAGTGAGGTATGTTTGTAAATACTGGAAAGCTCAAAATTGTTTTGACCTTGTGATATTTGAACCATATTCTTGTAAACTGTATTCAACTTGGAATTGACATCCTGTGGATTTACAGCCGTTTTCCCTGCTACATATTGCTTTGGAATTTTATTACAAGCTTGTTTGATGATACTTTGTTTTTACAAACCTTGATGTTATCCGAAGTTGCGTAAGATCAAAGGATATTGAAGAGACAAACCTCCTCTGAGAGCTCCTATTCAGCCCTCAGAACTCGCTCATCTTAGAAATGAGGAAATTGAGGCTCAAGGAGGTGAAATAAGTGATTTAAGCCACATAGAGCGTGGGTGTCTGGGGTAAGAGTTGAATTCAAGGCTCCTAAATGCAGATTGGGTGCATTTTCGACTGGAATGAATGCATAATTGAAGGGACATAGGTAGCTTGAACTCTGCACTGAGCTTCCTCCCTTACTAGCTATGTGACTTTGTTGTTTGGTCGCTAGGTTGTGTCTGACTTTTTGCAATACAGTGAACTGCAGGGTCGCAGTCCTGCAGGATTGCAGGCTTCCCTCTCCTCCACTATCTCTGAGAGTTTGCTCAAACACATGTCCCTTGAGTCAGTGATGCTATCCAACCATCTCATCCTCTGTTGCCCCCTTCTCCTTTTGTCCTCAGTCTTTCCCAGCATCAGGGTCTTTACTGAATTGGTTCTTCACATCAGGCAGCCGAAGTATTGGAGCTTTAACATCAGCATCAGTCCTTCCAGTGAATACAGGTGAGATTTCCTTTAGGATTGACTGGTTTGATCTTGCTGTCCAAGGGACTCTCAAGAATTTTCTCCAGCACCACAGTTTGAAAGCATCAATTCTTCAGTGCTCAGCCTTCTTTATAGTCCAACTCTCACATCCATACATGACCGCTTGAAAAACCATAACTACCTTGACTACCTTGGTTATGTCTTTAACCTCTCTGAGCCTTGGTTCCCCCTGCCCCTGTGAAGTGGGATATGTGTCCTATTCTCAGGGTGGTTGAAAGAGTTAAAAGAGATGATAGCAAGCATGCAACAGAGCCCAGGACCTGGTTCCTAGAAGGTGCCTGGTTCCCATTTTGTTCTCTTTTCTAAATGACTCCTTGCCTAGTGCTTATGCTGTTGAAACAGTCTTGGGGGGAGAGGGGTAGGCATGAGAAGATGCCACGGGTGGGCTTGGGGACACGGGGAGAAGGAGGTCTCAGGGGGCTGAGAAGAAGTGAGGGATCCTGGAAGATGGTGTTCCCCAGGGGCCGCAACTCAGGCAGCAGAGCTTTGGCTGGCAGCCATAGTGAAGAGTGTCCCTCTGTGCCTCTGATACAGGATATCTGCCGTCTACTCACCTCTCAAGTCTTGACTCCAAAGTAAGTTCAGTTCAGTTCAGTCACTCAGTCATGTCCAACTCTTTGTGACCCCATGGACTGCAGCATGCCAGGCCTCCCTGTCCATCACCAACTCCTGGAGTCTACTCAAACTCGTGTCCATTGAGTCAGTGATGCCATCTCATCCTCTGTCATCTCCTTCTCCTCCTGCCTTAAATCTTTCCCAGCATCAGGGTCTTTTCCAATGAGTCAGTTCTTCTCATCAGGTGGCCAAAATATTAGAGTTTTAGCTTCAGCATCAGTCCTTCCAATGAATGTTCAGGACTGATTTCCTTTAGGATGGACTGGTTGGATCTCCAACATCACTTCCCTATAAAGTCGTCTCATCCTTCTGTCCTCTGGGCTCCTCGAGCTCTGAGCTCTGGCTTAGGGACTTTTTGTTTAGCTGCCTGTCCCTGAGATGTCACTGGAGGAGCTGAACCAAGAAGCAGAGCATGTCCTTTCATTTCACAAAGAGCCTCGACATGGACTGTCCTCCAGGCGGGGGCAGCAGCTTCGTGATGTTCCCAGGGTTCCCGGCTCCTCCCGCCCCACCCCTCCAGTGCGTGGCAATCATCAGTGTGGTACTTCCTGGTTACAGGAGGGGCATTCTACACCAACCTGAGTTCCAAGAAAAGGAAGAAGGAAGCAATGGTAGAGAAGGATGTACAAGCTTTCCTAGTAACCCTTAGCAACCCCTGCTTCCAGGTACCAGCAGATTAAAGATGGTTATAAATTCTTTGCCACTTCCCTCTGTAAGGGGCAGGGTCTCTGTGTTCTTGCCTTGAATATGAAACGGTGTGAGGGCTGCTTGACCAACAGAGTATAGCAGCAGAGGTGCCGAGCTGGTTTCCAGGTCCAAGTTTTAAGGAAGTGCCAGTTTCCATTTCCTATGTCTTAGAATCCCCTCTCTCTCTCTGAACCAGGCTGCTATGCTGTGAGGAAGCCCAAGTCACCCCCCAGAGAAGCCCACATAGAGAGGAACGGAGGCCCCCAGCCTACAGTTTCCAGACCATAGCCAGCACTAGCTTGCCAGTCGGATGGGTGAGCCATCTTGGAGATGGCTCCTCGAGCCCCTGGAGCAAAGATGAGCCCCGCCCACCTTCAGATCATAAAGGCAATAGACCACGATTGCTATTAGCTTTGGAGTTGGTTTTCCTGCACTGCAATTGATAATCAGGACACTTGCCACTGGCCGGAAGACTATCACATGGGGACCTCTGACTGCAAAAGAGACTGAGAAATGAACGGGCACGTTGACACCTAGAGAGAACACTCAGGGTTTTCTTGGTATAGAAGGGAACGGAGTGTAGGCAGCTGACTTTGCTAAACAGGCATCAGTAACATTTTATCAACTTCATGGTTGACATGCCCGTCACCTCTATCACTCTTGTCTTCACTTAAAAAATGTGTTTACTCAGAAAGCATGCTTTCCACGTGCAAAGAGTAGGCACTCCATCTATATTTATAAATTATGCATGTATAATAACTAAATATGTAATTAATGTTAAAATCTTACAGAAAAAGAGAAATTTTGAAATGGATTTTTAAAGCGATTAAACAACATTTCTTAAAAGTATATTTTTATTCTCTTCATTCTCAGTGCTAAAACAAAAATTATTCATAATCTTTTGGGTGCTTTTTTAAAAAAACAAATCTTACTGTATAAAACCTGTAGTTAATATCTCCAGGCACAGTATATAATCATTCAGAGAAATGTGTTGTTAATAGCAGGCAGGGGTCCATATTTAGCTTATTTTCCTGATGAATTTCTCTAACTCTCTCAGTCTCTTTCTCTCTCTCCTTTTTCCGTTGCCTCTGATTAGCTGTCAGGGTTTTTAACCTGAGAGGAGAGAGTTCGTACTTGGAGGAGAAGCGGCATCATATCTGTTGTTTTCTGGCCTGCTCAGGCTTACATGTCACACTGTCTTTCTCGGCAGGAATTGTTCAGCTGTGTGTCCTTGTTAAAGTTCGTGTAATTAGCAGGATAATATAAAGTTGCAAATCCACCGTACCCGCTGCAGATAACCACACTGCACTGTGCTGGACAAACTGCAGGAGGAACCAGCACCATTACAAATCCCCTCCCCATCCTCAGCACATTCCACCAGGTGACAAGCCCTCATTTCTGTGGGTTGCTCATGCGAACCCACCAGAGCCAGGTGGGATTCTGGGCACCAATACTGACCCACCTATTAAATGCAGTGGAGCTTAATTTCCTAAGTCCTGATAACTATTAGGTAAGAATCAACAGAAGTAGCAATTCGGACCCATTTTCTTACACTCCAGCGTCACTGTGCAAGGCTGTGCATTTTCCCACTTTGGAGACCATTGGCTTCTTAGACTTTGAGGTTCTTGTGGACAAAGTCTATGTGGTGCTTGTCTCTGAATTCCCAGTGGCTGGGGCTGTTCTGGCATCAAGTTGCCAGCTCAGTGTTTGCAGAATGAATGAATGAACAGGAGCAGCCCAGGAGTAGAGGGCCCCAAGCTCTAGGATGGAGCTCAGGGGTGAAATTCAGAGCCTGGGCAGACTGTCAGATTCAGGAATGTGCTTCTCCAAAATCCACTTCGTTGGTTCCTGCCTAGTCTCTTCATCTGTAAGCAGAGAATCATAATAATAACATGTTCACACTCGTTGTCCACAGGTGTTCATGAGACAATGCAAGAAAGAATGAGTGAGGGACTTCCCTGGTGACCCAGTGGTTAAAACTTTGCCTTCCAACACAGGGAGTGAGGGTTCGATCCCTGGTCAGGGAGGTGAGATCCCATATGCCTCTCGATCAAAAAATCGAACGTGAAACAGAAGCAATATTGTAACAAATTCAATAAAGTCTTTTAAAATGTGTGTGTGTTAGTCACTCAGTTGTGTCTGACTCTTTGCAAGTCCATGGATTGTAGTCCATCAGGCTCCTCTGTCCCTGGAATTTTCCAGGCAAGAATACTGTAGAAGGTTGCTATGCCCTTCTCCAGGGGATCTTCCCAACCCAGGGCTTGAACCCAGGTCTCCTGCATTGTAGGAAGATTCTTTGAGCCACCTGGGTAGACTGTTTGAGCTACCTGGGTCATTTTTAATGGTCCACGTCAAAATAAGTAAACAAAATCTTTAAAAAATAAAAAAGAAAGAAAGAATGAGTGAGACCCTTTCAGGGCCTGACACCAAAGTTGGTCAGCCAGTGTTTGCTCCTTCTTCTGGAAGAAGAAAATAAGACAGAGTGGCAAGGCCAGTGCCTGGAGGCCACTGGGGTGTCTGTGTCGGTTTTCCTATTGCTGCTATAGCAACATACATTTACTATTTTACTGTTCTGGAAGTCGGAAGTCCCCTGTGGGTCTCACTGGGCTAAAGTGAAGGCTTTGGCAGAACTGGCTCCTGGAGGATCCCAGGGAGACTCAGTCCTTTGGCTTTTCCAGCTTCTAGAGACTGCCTGAGTACCTTGCCTTAAAGTGAGCACTGCATCACTCCAACCTCTACTTCAGTTGTGACATTGTCTTTTTCCTGATGAATGCTCTTGCTTCCCACTTATAAGGACTCTTGTGATGATACTGGGCCAACCCTGATAACCCAGGATAACTCCTGGAGTTATCCTCTGCACTTACTAGTGTAGTACCTTGTGCAAGTCGCCTCAGTTTCTTCATCTGTAAAGTGGGAATAGTAACAATACCCAACTTTAAGGGTTATCCTGGAGTTATCCTGAGGATCTCAAGATCCTCAGTTTAATCATGTCTGCATAGTCCCCTTTGCCATTCAGAGTTCTCAGGGATTAGAATGTGAACATCTTTCGATGGGAGGTGCTATTAATACTATTCAGCCCATCACAGTAAACCACCATCCCAGTTTGCCTGGGACAACCAGTTTTAGCCCTGAAAGTCTGGTGCCCTAGAATCTCCCTAGGCCCATGCAAACTGGGACTGCTGGCCTGCTAGAAGGAAGCAGCACATTAATGATTAATACCCGGGCTATGGGCTTCCCAGGTGGCTCAGTGGTAAAGAAACCACCTGTCAATGCAGGAAACACAGGTTCAGTCTCTGGGTCAGGGAGGATCCCCTGGAGAAGGAAATGGCAACCCACTCCAGTGTTCTTGCCTAGGAAATCACATGGATAGAGAAGCCTGGCAGGCTACAGTCCACAGGGTTTCAAAAGAGTTGGACATGACTTAGCGACTAAACAACAACCCAGGCTATAGAGTTAGACAGACCTGGATTAGAATCTCCTTTCAGTCACTTGCTAGGTGTAGTACCTTGTGCAAGGTGCCTCAGTTTCTTCATCTGTAAAGTGGGAATAATAACAATACCTAACTTTAAGGGGAGAAAGCAAAGAAGAACTAAAGAGCCTCTTGATGAAAGTGAAAGAGGAGAGTGAAAAAATTGGCTTAAAGCTCAATATTCAGAAAACGAAGAATATGGCATCTGGTCCCATCACTTCATGGGAAATAGATGGGGAAACAGTGGAAACAGTGTCAGACTTTATTTTGGGCTCCAAAATCACTGCAGGTGGTGATTGCAGCCATAAAATTAAAAGATGCTTACTCCTTGGAAGGAAAGTTATGACCAACCTAGATAGCATATTCAAAAGCAGAGACATTACTTTGCCAACAAAGGTCCGTCTAGTCAAGGCTATGGTTTTTCCAGTAGTCATGTATGGATGTGAGAGTTGGACTGTGAAGAAAGCTGAGTGCAGAAGAATTGATGCTTTTGAACTGTGGTGTTGCAGAAGACTCTTGAGAGTCCCTTGGACTGCAAGGAGATGCAAGCAGTCCATCCTAAAGGAGATCAGTCCTGGGTGTTCTTTGGAAGGAATGATGCTAAAGCTGAAACTCCAGTACTTTGGCCACCTCATGCGAAGAGTTGACTCATTGGAAAAGACTCTGATGCTGGGAGGGATTGGGGGCAGGAGGAGAAGGGGACGACAGAGGATGAGATGGCTGGATGGCATCACCGAGTCGATGGACGTGAGTTTGGGTGAACTCCGAGAGTTGGTGATGGACAAGGAGGCGTGGCATGCTGCAATTCATGGGGTTGCAAAGAGTCAGACACAACTGAATGACTGAACTGAACTGAAAATCACTGCAGATGGTGACAACAGCCATGAAATTAAAAGACACTCCTTGGAAGGAAAGTTATGACCAACTTAGACAGCATATTCAAAAGCAGAGACATTACTTTGCCAACAAAGGTTCATCTAGTCAAGGCTATGGTTTTTCCAGTGGTCATGTATGGATGTGAGAGTTGGACTGTGAAGAAAGCTGAGTACTGAAGAATTGATGCTTTTGAACTGTGGTGTTAGAAAAGACTCTTGAGAGTCCCTTGGACTACAAGGAGATCCAACCAGTCTATCCTAAAAGAAATCAGTCCTGGGTGTTCATTGGAAGGCCTGATGCTAAAGCTGAAACTCCAATATTTTGGCCACCTGATGTGAAGAGCTGACTCATTTGAAAAGACCCTGATGCTGGGAAAGATTGAAGGCAGGCGGAGAAGCGAATGACAGAGGATGAGATGGTTGGATGGCATCACCGACTCAATGGGCAAGAGTTTGAGTAAACTCCGGGAGTTGATGATGGACAGGGAGGCCTGGCATGGTGCAGTCCATGAGGTCGCAGAGTTGGATACGACTGAGTGACTGAACTGAACTTAACTTTAAGGGTTGATGCATGCAATGGTGATATATACAAAATTAGTCGATGTCTCCGCTACTCTTATTCTATGGAGAGGTCTGCATGGGATGCAATGGGGCCTGAGACACTGTCCCTAGTCTCTAACCCCTCAGGCCTGAGCCTGCCCCACCCGAGCCCAGAGTGGCTCTGGCTTTCCCAGAAAACAGAAGGGCTGGAGCAGTTGATTGGGCTCCTGTCTGCTGAGCTCCACACTTGGGCTGCTCCCCCGGTTGGGGTGGGGGCTTCCTGAGTTTGGAGCTCACCACATCCCTCAATCAGAAATTCAGGGCATAGACAGCGACCCTGGTAAAGCATGGGATCTTCCCGGACTTCTCTTTTCCTCTCTCTGGAAAGAACTCTGGGAGAGCCCCCCCACCCACGAGTCCAAACCCAATGGCTTATTTAAGTTTATCGCGAGGTCAGTGTATTTAACTCTGGGCTGTTTGGCTGATTGGTATTTGTTTAGGAGACAAATTTGTTCTGCATGAACAAGTCAGGGTTATTTCGCCCCCTGATTGGTTCAGCTGGAGATGGCTGCAGAGTCTGGGTACAGTGGGATTTTGACCTTGGAGGAGCGGTTGGCTTGAATTAGAGAATTCTGCATCTGCCTTGTGATTGCATCTCATGTGAATTTCACTTCCTGCCTTGGCATGTGAGAGTGCTGGGCATCTGAGACTGGGTTCCTGCATTAGAGTACCCATGCTGTCAGGCCTTAGGAGCGAGCATCTGCCTTGATGCAACGGCTTCAGTGATGCACGGTCTGATGTATTGGGACGTGTGCAGCAGGTGCCCAGGGCAGCAGGGCAGCTGGCAGAGCCCATGAAAGGCTAGCGAGGTGGACAATGAGAGTAAGTTCCAGAAGCTTCCTCCTGGGGTGCACTGGGCTGGCTGCTGGGTCAACAGTTGAAAACAAGTCATACCCATATGCTGTTCTCCTGGAGCCAGCAGTCAAGCAGGGTGACCCCCTGATTGCAGTTATAGGAATGACTAAATTAAAATATTGGCCTGGGGCTGGGTGATCAGTCTCTAATCTTAGCAGCCTGACATTTCCCTCTCCAGCCCCACTCCAGGGTCTCCCAATGCCCCGCCCCACTCCGGCCACACTGAGCAGCTGGCCAAGTCTTTGCTTGGGCTGTTCTCACAGTGTAATAAACTCATACTCATCTTTCAGCGTTCAGCCCCAGCAGCCCCAATCAGGGGATGTCCCTGCCCTCTTGCTCAGTTCAGTTCAGTTCAGTCGCTCAGTCGTGTCTGACTTTTTTGCGATCCCATGAACTGCAGCATGCCAGGCTTCCCCATCCATCACTAACTCCCAGAGTTTACTCAAACTCATGTCCATTGAATCGGTGATGCCACCCAACCATCTCATCCTCTGTCGTCCCCTTCTCCTCCCGCCTTCAATCTTTCCCAGCATCAGGGTCTTTTCAAATGAGTCAGCCCTCCTGCTACCCCTATACTTTGTTATCCCTTCCCCTGTATGATCCACCATGCTCCTGTTATGCTACTTCAATTTATGTGTTTACTCAATATCTCTCATAATAGTTTCTTGTATTCGTTTTTAGAGTTTTATTGCGATATAATTCAAGTAACATAGACTTTGCTATTTGAAAGTGTACAATCAGTAGTTTTTAGTAGATTCACCCTTGTATAACCATCACCACTGTCTAATTCAGAACCTTTCTGTTACCCTCCCTGCAAAGAACCCCCATATCCATTAGCAAACCCTCCTGATGCTATGCTCCCCCAGCCTCTAGCAACCACTAACCTGCCTTCTATCTCTGTTTGTTGTTGTTCAGTCACTAAGTCACGTCCAACTCTTTGTGACCCCATGGACTGCCGCATGCCAGGCTTCCCTGTCCTTCATCATCTCCCAGAGCTTGCTCAAACTCATGTCCATTGAGTCCGTGATGCCATCCCACCATCTCATCCTCTGTCGTCCCCTTCTCTTCTTGCCCTCAATCTTCCCCAGCATCAGGGTCTTTTCCAATGAGTCGGCTCTGCCCATCAGGTGGCCAAAGTATTGGAGCTTCAGCATCAGCCTCAGTCCTTCCAATGAATATTTAGGGATGATTTCCTTTAGGATTGGCTGGCTTGATTTTCCTAGTTTAGACATTCCATAGAAATGGAATCACACCATATGTGACCTTTTGTGACTGGTTTCTTTCACTCAGCATGTATTTCCAAGGTCCACTAGACTGTAGAAGTGGAAACGTATCCATTTTAGGGCTAAAAAATAGTCCACTGATGGATATATCATATTTTGATATTCCATCACCTTCCCTTCCACCACTAGAAGGGATGATGATGCTGGGGTGGTTACTATTATGTGTCAACTTGAGGGGGCCACCTGGTGTCCAGATTAAACATTGTTTCTGAGGACTTCCCTGATGGTCCCGGCACTTCTATCTAACCTTCTAGTCCAGGGGTGTGAAGGTCTGATCCCTAGTTGGGGAACTAGGGTCCCACAAGTGCACAGCTCGATCAATAAAACTCCCCACATCCCATTGTTTCTGGGTGTGAATGTGAGGGTGTTTCCAGGTGAGCTTAGCATTTGAATGGGTGGGTTCAGGAAAGCCAACCTCTCAACCAGTGCGGGGTTGCAGGGAGATAATGTGGGGTGTGTTGGGAGCATCATCCAATCCACTGAGGGTCTGAACAGAACCAAAGGTGGAAGAAGGAGGAATTTGTCCCTTCTTTTCCTGTCTCACTGAGCTGGGACATCTCATGTCAACTTCTCCTGCCCTTAGACTGGGATTTACTTCATCAGATCCCTTGTTCTCAAGCCTTCAGATTCAGACTGGATTATACTGCTGCCTTTCTGGTGGGACTTCTCGGCCCTAAAGCCAATTTCTCATTCTCTCTCCCTCTCTCCTATAAATAAATAAATAATAAAAAGAAATAACCAGTAAATAGAAACATTCATATTTGTTCTATTTCTCTGAAGAGCCCTAATACAGATACTGATCTCTCTGTCATGGCATATGCTATTCCCTCAGCCTAGAACATCTTTTCACCCTTGGTTAATTTCTATTCTGTCCATACCTCTCTGTACAGGCCTCTCACCTCCAGGAAGCCTTCCTGAATGCCGAGTCTCCACCCGACTTGGGGTGACTGCCTTCTCAGAGGTCATATCACCCACGCTTCCAGCATCCAGAGGCATGGCTACAGCTGATGAGTATGGGCCCCAGATCTGACTTCCAGAATTTGAATAATGACTCCAAGTGACTTCACTGTGTCTCTCTCTCAGCTGCCAAATGGTCGTGATAGGATGCAGCCTGCCATCTATCCTGAAGGTTAAATGAGATGACACGGGTACAGCACTTGGAGCAGTGTCTGCCCACGGACAGGCTCAGCTAACGGCTCTTCTCTACAGCACAAGTCAGCAACACTGTGCGTCTCCTCCCTGACTAGGTCATGAGTGAATTCCTTGAGTGACCTGACATATAGTAGTGCCCAGCAGGGATGAGTGGAACTGAACTAATTGCATAATGGGCACAGCTCCCTCCTACCTGGTTTACCTCTCAGCATATGGGGATTAAATTTAGCTCTGCAGCAGAGAGCTCTGTGCCCTTGGTCAAGTCCCTTAAAAATGGAGGTGATTATTAACACAAGAGATCATTAGAAATGGTCTGTATCCGTATGCCGTTGCTAACAGAGTTTGCAACTTTGCTAACAGAGTTTGTCCCTTGAGTTTGTTCAAGCACTGACATTTGTACTCTCTAGCACTCATGAAAATGATATTCTCAAAGTCAGAGGTTGAAATTAAGAATTAACACTTTGATTCAGCTTTGGTTAAAATGAAAAAAACAAACAAACAGAAAGGATGTCACCACTTAATTGGACAAACCTCGGACAGAAGAATTTGATGTTTAAAAAAATTTTTTTATTGGCGCATAGTTGATTTACATTGGTGTGTTAGTATCAGGTATACAGTAAAGAACCAGTTATAGATATATACATATATTCACTCTTCTTTACATTATTTTCTCATACAGGTCATTACAGAGTACTGAGTAAAGTCCCCTGTGCTACACAGCAAGTCCTTATTAGTTATCTACTTTATATATAGTAGTGTGTATATGTCAATCCCAGTCTCCCAATTTATCCCTCCCCACCCTTTTCCCCTTGGAAACCATAAGTTTGTTTTCTACCCCTGTGACTCTATTTCTGTTTTGTAAATAAGTTCCTTTGTACCATTTTTTTTTTAGATTTCACATGTAAGTGATATCATATGATATTTTCCTTTATCTGACTTTTCTAGGTCCATCCATGTTGCTACAAAGAAGAATTTGATTTTGATGAACACTTTGTCATTTCAAAATGTCTTGCTGGTAAGGTGAGGCTGTTACATTTCGTGGGCAAGGGAACCCTGAAAATAGAGGAAGTTTCCCCAGACAGGAAGGGAAAAGGTCAGTTTAAATTTACTTTTATAGAAGCCCTTTTGTCCATGTTTTTTGAGATGAAGCAAAGGGTTCCTGGAAAAAACAACTGCTAGTCTGCTCTAGATTTTCATCACTGCTGAATACAGAACTCCTGCTAAACATCTTCAGAATATGTTACCATCTGCCTCAAAGCATGTACATCATTGCACATTAAGTTATTAAATATTTTATTTGCACATAAAATACTACTTTATGGTAGGATATGGAGCTTGTTCACTTAAATTATAAGTAGACTCACCAGCCTCCAATCACTTTCTATGGTTTCTTCTCTGAAAACATGGGATCCCTGAATCTAGTTTTTCTCCTTCTGGGCTGCAGATAATGTAACAACACCTCTGGTCTATAAAGAAGGCTGAATGTGAAGAATGGATGCTTTTGAACTATGCTATTGGAGAAGACTCTTGAGTCCCTTGGACTGCAAGGAGATCAAACCCTTCAATCCTAAAGGAAATCAACCTTGAATATACATTGGAAGGGCTGATGCTAAAGCTGAAGCTCCAAAATTTTGGCCACCTGGTGTGAAGAGCCGACTCATTAGAAAAGACCCTGATGCTGAGAAAGATTGAAGGCAGAAGGAGAAGGGGGCAACAGAGAATGAGATGGCTGGATGGCATCACTGGCTCAGTGCACATGAGTTTGAGCAAGCTCCAGGAGATAGTGAAGGGCAGGGGAGCCTGATGTGCTGCAGTTCTTGGGGCCATAAAGGGTCGGACATGACTTCGCAACTGAACAACAACAAGCCTATTCAAGTCCAAACACAATGGCCATCAAGGTTCTTGGACATGGGACTTCAGGGCACTTTGAAAGAATGATTTTCACGCAGTGAGGTTTCTTCCATCTTGGGACATTATTATCTTAAACATGTGGCTGCCAAGGCACCTGGAAAGGTGAAGGGAAAGGATGATTTTAAGGACGAGAGCAACTTCCATTCTCCCTGCCTATGTGCCACTGGCTATACTTCAGTCCCATGGTCTTCTGCTGAATTGCAAGGGCTACTGGGAAATATAGGCCAGGATGTATTTGGGAAGAAGAAACAGGGTGGTGGACACACAGCCTTGTCTATGCCACAGCCACTAGATTTTGCCAAATTCTGTATGACGTCCAACAAAAGTAGGTATATTTCAGGGAGAACAAGGCAGGATTTTTGCAGTATTTTAGGACATATTATCATCACTGCTGGAATCAGGGGCAATTCCCTTTCCCCTTTTGAGACTTAATTTTCCCATCAATAAAATAGATGGTTAAGGGCATCAGAGGGCAGACAGACTGAAACCATAATCACAAACAACTAGCCAATCTGATCACATGGACCACAGCCTTGTCTAACTCAATGAAACTAAGCCATGCCTGTGGGGTCACCCAAGATGGACAGGTCATGGTGGAGAGGTCTGACAGAATGTGGTCCATTGGAGAAGGGAATGGCAAACCGCTTCAGTATTCTTGCTTTGAGAAACCCATGAATAGTACGAAAAGGCCAAAAGATAGGACATTGAAAGATGAACTCTCCAGGTCAGTAGGTGCCCAGTGTGCTACTGGAGATCAGTAGAGAAATAACTTCAGAAAGACTGAAGGGATGGAGCCAAAGCAAAAACAATACCCAGTTGTGGACTGGACTGGTGATAGAAGCAAGATTCGATGCTGTAAAGAGCAATATTGCATAGGAACCTGGAACGTTAGGTCCATGAATCAAAGCAAATTGGAAGTGGTCAAACAGGAGATGGTAAGAATGAACGTCGACATTCTAGGAATCGGTGAACTAAAATGGACTGGAATGGGTGAATTTAACTCAGATGACCATTATATCTACTACTGTGGGCAGGACTCTCTTAAAAGAAATGGAGTAGCCATCATGGTCAACAAAAGAGTTTGAAATGCAGTACTTGGATGCAATCTCAAAAACTACAGAGTGATCTCTGTTCATTTCCAAGGCAAACCATTCAATATCACAGTAATCCAAGTCTATGCCCCGACTAGTAACGCTGAAGAAGCTGAAGTTGAACGGTTCTATGAAGACCTACATGACCTTTTAGAACTAACACCCAAAAAGATGTCCTTTTCATTATAGGGGACTGGAGTGCAAAAGTAGGAAGTCAAGAAACACCTGGAGTAACAGGAAAATTTGGCCTTGGAGTACAGAATGAAGCAGGGCAAAGGCTAACAGAGTTCTGCCAAGAGAACACACTGGTCATAGCAAACACCCTCTTCTAACAACACAGGAGAAGACTACACATGGACATCACCGGATGGTCAACACTGAAATCAGATTGATTATATCCTTTGCAGCCAAAGGTGGAGAAGCTCTATACAGTCAGCAAAAACAAGACCAGGAGCAGACTGTGGCTCAGATCATGAACTCCTTATTACCAAATTCAAACTTAAATTGAAGAAAGTGGGAAAAACCACTAGACCATTCAGGTATGATCTAAATCAAATCCCTTATGACTATACAGTGGAAGTGAGAAATAGATTTAAGGGACTAGATCTGATAGATACAGTGCCTGATGAACTATGGACAGAGGTTCATGACATTGTACAGGAGACAGGGAGCAAGACCATCCCCAAGAAAAAGAAATGCAAAAAAGCAAAATGGCTGTCCGAGGAGGCCTTACAAATAGCTGTGAAAAGAAGAGAAGTGAAAAGCAAAGGAGAAAAAGAAAGATATACCCATTTGAATGCAGAGTTCCAAAGAATAGCAAGGAGAGATAAGAAAGCATTCCTCAGCGATCAATGCAAAGAAATAGAGGAAAACAACAGAATGGAAAAGACTAGAGATCTCTTCAAGAAAATTAGAGATACCAAGGGAACATTTCATGCAAAGATGGGCTAATAAAGGACAGAAATGGTATGGACCTAACAGAAGCAGAAGATATTAAGAAGTGGTGGCAAGAATACACAGAAGAACTGTACAAAAAAGATATTCACAATCCAGATAATCATGAAGGTGTGATCATTCACACTCACCTAGAGCTGGACACCCTGGAATGTGAAGTCAGGTAGGCCTTAGGAAGCATTACTATGAACAAAGCTAGTGGAGGTGATGGAATTCCAGTTGAGCTATTTCAAATCCTGAAAGATGATGCTGTGAATGTGCTGCACTCAATATGCCAGCACATTTGGAAAACTCAGCAGTGGCCACAGGACTGGAAAAGGTCAGTTTTTATTCCAATCCCAAAGAAAGGCAATGTCAAAGAATGCTCAAACTACTGCACAATTGCACTCATCTCACATGCTAGTAAAGTAATGCTTAAAATTCTCCAAGCCAGGCTTCAGCAATACGTGAACCGTGAACTTCCAGATGTTCAAGCTGGTTTTAGAAAAGGCAGAGGAACCAGAGATCAAATTGCTGACATCCGCTGGATCATTGAAAAAGCAAGAGAATTCCAGAAAAACATCTATTTCTGCTTTTTTGACTATGCCAAAGCCTTTGACTGTGTGGATCACAATAAACTGTGGAAAATTCTTCAAGAGATGGGAATACCAGACCACCTGACCTGCCTCTTGAGAAACCTGTATACAGGTCAGGAAGCAACAGTTAGAACTGGACATGGAACAACAGACTGGTTCCAAATAGGAAAAGGAGTACGTCAAGGCTATATATTGTCACCTTGCTTATTTAACTTCTATGCAGAGTACATCATGAGAAACGCTGGGCTGGAGGAAGCACAAGCTGGAATCACGATTGCTGGGAGAAATATCAATAACCTCAGATATGCAGATGACACTACCCTTACGGCAGAAAGTGAGGAGGAACTAAAAAGCCTCTTGATGAAAGTGAAAGAGGAGCGTGAAAAAGTTGGCTTAAAGATCAACATTCAGAAAACTAAGATCATGGCATGCGGTCCCATCACTTCATGGCAAATAGATGGGGAAACAGTGGAAACAGTGTCAGACTTTATTTTTCTGGGCTCCAAATCATTGCAGATGGTGATTGCAGCCATGAAATTAAAAGATGCCTGCTTCTTGGGAAGAAAGTTATGACCAACCTAGACAGCATATTACAAAGCAGAGACATTACTTTGCCAGCAAAGGTCCATCTAGTCAAGGCTATGGTTTTTCCAGTAGTCATGTATGGATGTGAGAGTTGGACTATAAAGAAAGCTGAGCGCCAAAGAATTGATGCTTTTGAACTGTGGTGTTGAAGAAGACTGTTGAGAATCCCTTGGACTGCAAGGAGATCCAACCAGTCCATCCTAAAGGAGATCAGTCCTGGGTGTTCACTGGAGGGACTGATGTTGAAGCTGAAACTCCAATACTTTGGCCACCTGATGCGGAGAGCTGACCCATTTGAAAAGACCCTGATGCTGGGAAAGATTGAGGGCCAGAGGTGAAGGTGACGACAGAGGATGAGATGGTTGGATGGCATTACTGACACAATGGACATGGGTTTGGGTGGACTCCAGGAGTTGGTGACGGACAGGGAGGCCTGGCGTGCTGCGGTTCATGCGGTTGCAAAGAGTTAGACACGAGTGAGTGACTGAACTGAACTGAACTGCATCTGTGGGCTGTGGATCCCAGGAAAGGGGACAGAAACTAATTATTCTGTCTTGGAATCTCCAAGCAAACCTAGCATGGTGGCAGATGGAATGACCTTTGATGCTGTTGATATTAGAAGAAGCATTTATTTGACAACCTCACTGTTTCCGTCATGGATATTCTTCATTAATATAAACATGGAAATAGAATTTCTATCAGGGGAGGATTTATGAGATACTTTCTTATTTAAGAGGTCTTTATAAAGGAAAACATCTGGAGCCACAAAATTAGCTTATTTCTATCAACAAATATTGATTGAGAGCCTTCCCTATGCGAAACACTGCACCTGGCTAATGAATTAGAAAGTAAAATCCTGTCCTGATGGAACTCAAAGTCCAGGGGCATATGGGCATATGTATATATTCGTGGAAAGGTCAGTTATAATGTAATTGAATAAATATTCCAATTGAAGGAAGCCCCTCATCCCTGGGAACATGAGGAAGGACACCTATCCCAGGCTGGGGCTATCAGAGAAAACTTCCTGGAAGAGGTGGCATTTCAGTTGAGACTTGGCAGTTACTGGAAGTTAGCCCAGCTAAGAGGTGAAGGAGGAACACTCTAGGTGGAGGGAAGGGGTAGACTTCAAGGCAAGAGTGATTAAGAAGCACAGGCAACAAAAGGCAAAATCGATACATTGAACTACACAAAAATGGAAACATTTTGTGTATCAAAGGACACTATTACCACAGTGAAAGGCAGTCTGTGAAAGCGGGGAAAGTCTTCACAAGTCATGTATCTGACAAGATCAGATCAGATCAGATCAGTCGCTCAGTCGTGTCCGACTCTTTGTGACCCCATGAATCGCAGCACGCCAGGCCTCCCTGTCCATCACCAACTCCCGGAGTTCACTGAGACTCACATCCATCGAGTCAGTGATGCCATCCAGCCATCTCATCCTCTGTCGTCCCCTTCTCCTCCTACCCCCAATCCCTCCCAGCATCAGAGACTTTTCCAGTGAGTCAACTCTTCGCATGAGGTGGCCAATGTACTGGAGTTTCAGCTTTAGCATTATTCCTTTAATGGGTTAATAACCAGAATATATAAAGAACTATGACTCAACAACAAAAAAACAAACAACCCAATAAAAAATGGGCAGAGGACACGAGTAGACATTTTTCAAAAAAAAGACACAAATGATTAATAAGCAATGGAGAAAATGCTCAGTATCACTAACCATCAGGAAAATGCAAATCAAAACCAAAATGAGATACCACCTCACATCCATTAGGATGATTACTATCAAACAAACTGGAAAAATCTAGTGGTGGGGACGATGTGGAGGAACTGGGACCCTCATGCACTGTTGGTGAGGATGTAAAATGGTTCAGCAGCTGTGGGAGATAGTCTGCTGCTGCTAAGTTGGTTCAGTCGTGTCCGACTCTGTGTGACCCCATAGATGGCAGCCCACCAGGCTCCGCCATCCCTGGGATTCTCCAGGCAAGAACACTGGAGTGGGTTGCCATTTCCTTCTCCAGTGCATGAAGGTGAAAAGAGAAAGTGAAGTCACTCAGTCATGTCCGACTCTTAGTGACCCCATGGACTGCAGCCCACCAGGCTCCACCATCTATGGGATTTTCCAGGCAAGAGTACTGGAGTGGGGTGCCGTTGCCTTCTCCGGGGAGATAGTCTAGCAGTTTCTAAAAATACTAAAAACAGAATTACTATATGATTCACGTGTTCCTATGGCAGATTCATGTTGCTGTATGACAGAAACGAACACAATATTATAAAGCAATTATCCTTCAATTAAAAATAAATAAATTAAAAACAGAATTACTTTATGATCCAATAATTCTACCTCTGGGTATACACCCCCAAACAATTGAAAGCAGGAACTCCAACACATATCTGCACACTCATACTCACAGCAGCACTGTTCACCATTTAGCAAGAGGGGGAAGCAACACACATATCCAATGGTAGATGAATAGATAAACAAAATGTGGTGTATGAATAATGGAATATGATTCAGCCTTTAAAAGGAATAAACTCTGGCATATGCTATAACACAGATGGACCTTGAAGACATTATGTTGTGTGAAATAAGCCAGTCCAAAAAAAGGCCAATAGTGTATGACTCCGCTCTTACATGAGGTACCTACAGTAGTCAGATTTATAGAGACAGAATGTAGAATGGTGAGTGCCAAGGGCTGGGGAAGGGGGAAATAGGGAGTTACATGTTTAATGGGGCTACTGGAGAAGTCTTCCTGGAGGAGGTGGCATTTCAGTTGAGACTTGACAGTTACTAGGAATTAGCCCACTCCAGTACTCTTGCCTGGAAAATCCCATGGATGGAGGAGCATGCGGTCACTGAGGGTCGGACACGACTGAGCGACTTCCCTTTCACTTTTCACTTTCATGCATTGGAGAAGGAAATGGCAACCCACTCCAGTGTTCTTGCCTGGAGAATCCCAGGGACGGCGGAGCCTGGTGGGCTGCCGTCTATGGGGTCGCACAGAGTCGGACACGACTGAAGTGACTTAGCAGCAGCAGCAGCCCAGCTAAGAGGCAAAAGAAAAGCTTTCTAGGCAGAGGAAAGAGCTGCAGACTCAGTTCTGGAGGAGGATGGTGGTGACAGCTAACTGCACAACCATGTGCACGTGCTTTTGTCTTGTCGTTCAGTTGCTAAGTCATGTCGGACTCTTTGCCACCCCATGGACTGCAGCACATCAGGCTTCCCTGTCCGTCACCATCTCCCGGAGTTTGCTCAAACTTGTATCCATCGAGTCAGTGATGCCATCCAACCATCTCATTTTCCTGCCTACAATCTTTCCCAGCATCAGGGTCTTTCCCAATGGGTTGGCTCTTCGCATCAGGTGGCCAACGTACTCAGTGCCACTTAATGAATGTACTTACTGTCACTTAATAATTGTTAAAATGATAATTTTTATGTTGTGTCTATTTTACCACAATAAAAAATAGTAGGGGGGAGGGGTGATTAAGGGCCTTCTGGATGGGGGTCTGAGGAGCCTGGGGACTCCATCTCCCATTTTGTCCCTCCTAAGAGCTCACCAAGGCCTTGCTGGCCTGGCCGGTTGTCTCAAAGGCATTTCTGAAATGCCTGGCTGGGGGGCACCGCTTCCTGCCCAGTGATGGGGGAGAGGGGGAGGGGAGGATGGGGAGGGGCAGTCGTCCCGGGAAGCTGGCCCAGAGCGGTGACCTCTCTGGCTGGTTTCCTTCTGTCCGGTGCCAGGCGTCATCTGGAACCTCTAAAGAGTTCATTTAGCACAAAGGCAGAGGCTGTGGCATTCGGGGTCTGCCCCTTATTGGGAGACCAAACAGCCCTTTAAAAGAGGAATTAATTCAAAATAAGTCCTTAGGATCACAAATCATTAACAGACATGTTCCAAAAATGTCCAAATAATTGCAACTTCAGGGGGTTCTGCAACCCTCTGTAGCGTAAATGGGAGAATTGTTCTGGATGAAAGGAGGGGAAAAGCTCCGACGAAGATTCCAACTTCATATGTGAACTGGCTCTTTTTTCTTTTACTTTCTTTTTAAGCTATAAGAGGTGTCCATTGAAGGAACTAATTCTTGTTTCATTTTTCTCTTTGGATCTTCTGGCTTCAGAGAGGGTGGCAAGAGGTTAAAACCCAGTGGGAGCTGCTGTCCTTGTGATGTTTCAGTTCCTGGAGACAGAAGGGGATCAGGAATCCACAGAGGTGGTGGAGGTAGTGAATCTTGATTGGGATTCAGACTCGGATCAGAGAATCAGGTCATGTCAGAGTGCCAGGGTCAGCATTTCACAGTTTAGGGCCTGTGGTTGTGTGTATGTGTGTGTGTGTGTTAGTCACTCCGTCATGTCCGACTTTTTGCGACCTCATAGACTATAGCCCATCAGGCTCCTCTGTCCATGGAATTCTCCGGGCAAGAATACTGAAGTGGGTTGCCATTTCCTTCTCCAGGGGATCTTCCCAACCCACGGATTGAACCTGAGTCTTGCAAGCAGATTCTTTACCATCTAAGCCACCAGGGAAGCCTGGGATTGTGGTCATTTGCCTGCAGATGAACTGTCTTCAAATATCTGCATTTCCTGGCAGAAAAGAGGGGTGGTGACCAAAGGGACCAGGGTCCTGCTTGAGTTAGAAAGTGCTGAATTGCAATCCTGGAGGCCCCCCAGGAGGAGGAGCTCACTTGATTCCCAAACTTGTACTTTGGATGCAAGAGTCTTGGGCTCACGTCTGCCTTGGATTAAGGATCCCGGTTCTCTGGGAGGTTAGGTTATTCCCCCCACCCCCACCTGCCCCTTCCTCTTCAGACAGTCCATTCACCTTTGAAGTGAAGTGAAGTGAAAGTTGCTCAGTTGTGTCCAACTCTGCAACAGTCCATGGGATTCTCCAGACCAGAATACTGGAGTGGGTAGCCTTTCCCTTCTCCAGGGGATCGTCCCAACCCAGGGATTGAACCTAGGTCTCCCGCATTGCAGGCAGATTCTTTACCAGCTGAGCCACAAGGGAGCCACATTGACCTTTAGCCAGTTTCTTTTAACTTTGAGGAGGGGTGTCGGGTAGCAGAGCAGGGGGCCCTTTATGGGAACTGCGCTAACCAGCACCCCTCCCTGCCCCACCCTCCTGAGGCCATGCAGCAATTTCTGCCCCTCGCCTGACAGTGACAGTTCGCTGGCCTTTCCCCCTGTTCCCCTCGGTTCCGGGGGCCTCCCAACTTTAAGGCGGATAGGGTCTTGTCATAAAGTGTGGCTGGAACAGGCTGAAGGGAGACAGAAACTGATCAATTTCCTTTTGATCTCTGATCTGCAAAGCCACTCCGAGAAATCATTCACACCTGTGTGCCCACTGGGGTGGGTCAGAGCCGATGGGAGCCAGGAGATCTTCCTTCCCTCTGGGGCTCAGGCTCTGTGGATCCCCCTGGCATGTTTCATTTCCGAAGAGGGGGGTGACACACGGAGGGATCCCCCAGGCTCAGAACAAGGCAGGGAACCTAATTAGGTGAAAATCATTTAAATGGTTTTCAAGGCATTGCTTGATTTAAAGCATTTATCACCACCTAACGCATAATTAACAGCAGGACAAACGATTGAACAAAAGCTCTCGTCTATTCAGAGGGATTGCGCTGATTTTCATTAATCTTGTATATTACCATCTCTCTCCAAATGAATGCTATCTTAAAGGCCCAAATGCCTCCTGTGATCTCAGGGAAAGAGACAGAGAGAGGACTGTAACCTGTGTTTTTGGGAAATGACATTTTAACAGCAGGCTCCAAGTACAGGATCAGAAGTTTTCTGTATTCAGGAGTTAATCCAGCTGTAAAAAGAAGGACATTCTGTTGGGAGCAATGAGAAACTGTGCTTTCCCTGTACACTGGAGAGGATCAGCCTGGCTTAGTTACTTAAAGCCTTTAGTTCTGTCATGTTTATTTCAATTCTAACGGAATATACATGAATTCTGTGATAATGTTCCATGATTCCCTTACTCAGTCTTCTCTCAGTATCTCTGGGGCAGTGGTTCCAGGACCTCCAGGGATACCAAAATCTTCAGATGCTTAAGTCCCTTGGATAAAGTGGTATAGCAGAGTAGACCTGGGATTTCCCAGGTGGCCCTAGTGGTAAAGAACCCGGTTGCCAATGCAGGAGACATAAGAGCCATGGGTTCCATCCCTGGGTCAGGAAGATCCCCTGGAGGAGGGCATGGCACCCCACTCCAGTATTCTTGCCTGGAGAATCTCATGGACAGAAGAGTCTGGAGGGCTGCAGTCCATAGGGTGGCACAGAGTCAGACACGACTGAAGTGACCTAGCACAGAGTAGGCCCTCGATATCTGCTAGTTCTGAATTCATAGGTATGCAGGGCCACCTGTACAATTTTGTGATTTGATATGTTTGCTCACTTTAACTTCCAAACCCACGGGGTCCTCAGAATAATTTAAATTAAAAAAAAAATCAGTTAAGACCATGCCACTAAATAGTAATATCAACTGACTTAACATTAATAATAGCTATGCATATACTGGCTCTTAATTTGTTAATTGCTTCATGTGGATGACGTCATCAAATTCTGACTGCAGCCCCACTGCCATTCCCATTTTGCAGATGTGGCAGTTGAGGTGGGGTCAGGGGTGCGGGTGGGGGTGGGGGTGGAATGTAGGCCACTTGTCTCAGTCAGGCGTCAATGGTGGGGATACTTGCCCAGCCAGGCAGCATCCGGAACCTGGTCAAGTAGCAGAATATTAGTGCGGTCATCAGCCTGGGGTCCCACATGAGCTTTGCTTCCAGCTTGCTGTGTGATTTGATCAAGTATCTTTTCTTCCTGGCCCTGGGTTTCTTCATCATTAACTTCTGGAAGCTATACCAATAGCTTGTGTTTATGAGATGCTTTGTTGTGTGCTGGGAGCTGTTATTTTCCCATTTTACAAATGAGGAAACAGAGACTACAGAGGCACTGCCAGGGTCACACAGGGGTAATTGTACAGCCAGGATCTGAACCCAGGTGGGCAGATCACTGAGCCTCTCTTAATCTATATGTTATGTTGACTTGTAAAGTCAAACTAGGGGTCCTTTCTAGTTTCAAGACGATAGGATCGTGACACAAAGGGGTTTTGTGGTGGTGTCTTGACCGTAGGGATACGCAAATCTGCACAGGTGATAAAATTGTACAGAACTTCACACAAGCACACATACAAATGAGAACAAATAAAACTGGAAAATCTGATTAAAATTGGTGGATTTTATCAATCAACATGCTGGTTGGGAAATAAAAAATATTTTGTAAATGTTATACAGTATTATTTTGTACAATGTTAATGTGGGGAAGTGTACTTTCTTCCAACTGCATATGAATTAGGGATTCCCTGGTGATCCAGTGGTTAAGACTCTGTGCTTTCATTGCTGAGGGCCCCAGTTCAATCCTTTGTTGGGGAACTAAGACCCCACACGCTGTGGGAAAAAAAAAGAAAATGAAAAAACTGGAGGTGATTCTACAGTGATCTCAATAAAAATTTCTGTTAAAAAATAGAAATGAACTAAAATTATAGGAGTCTGTCCATAACCATATTAAGGAGCTCCATTTTGTGTCCACAAAGTGTTGGGATTAAATAAATTATAAGTCCTTGCCTAAAGAACTGTAATGAATTAATGATAATGACAATTCTAATAAATCATGATCATTCATGAAGCATCTGGGCATTAGGTACAGTGTTCAAGCACTGTATTAATCTCTGCAGCAATCTAATGATCACAAGACTATTTACAAGCTGAAGAAGCTGAGCCTCAGAGAGGTTAATGAATTTGCCCAAGGTCACCAGCACACAAGGAGTATGTTTGGAACCCAGCTAGAGCCTGGATCCCACCCTGGCCACATTCTCTGCACATCAAGCTAGGGCTCCCTGAGCCCCTACCACACCAGTGCTTCCTGTTAAAATAATCTCATTCACCCCTGGCCCAGTCGGGTGAGGCAACATTATGCCCACTTTGCAGATGTGGTCACTGAGGCTCAGAGTAGGAAGAGGCTCAAATCCAGCTGCCTCTTCCTCCCGCCAGGAGGAGATGGAGCATCATGCAGGTCTCCAGCCTGTGGGATATTCTGGGGCTCAAGGGCACACCTCCAAGAAGAGGGCATCTGAGCAACCCCGGGGTGAAAGGCAAGGGCCTAGATAAGCCCAAATAGGTCCCAAGAGCTAAGAGCAGGGTGTGAGTGGAGCCCGGGCTGTTTATTCAGCTTTAGGGGGAGAGATTTCATCCAGGGCTCTGGTTGGTGATAAAGCCATTCTGTTTTCAAACCAAACACGGCCTTTCCTTGGAGGACTGGGGAGTTTGGGAAGAAAGATACAGCGTGTCTCTCCTGTGGATCTTTCCAGCCATATCACCAACCAAATATCCCATTGGGGGAAAGTCAAGGGGGTTTGCAAAGAGTCTCCAACCACCTCGGGGAACTTCAAAGGATAGTCATCCAGGAAGTTGAAGTTTAAAAGACCCATGATGACTCCATTAGAAAATTCGGCCTGGATATATCGCTGGCCGGGCCCCCGTGGTCCATGACCCTGATCAAGCACCCCACGAGGCTGCAGAAGTGTCCATGGGGAAGGCTGGCTCTAATTCAACCCTGGATAGAAAACCTGCATCTCACTGTGGAGGGAGACGACACCAGGCCCTAGGAACTTTGTGTGTTGTGTGTATATTTAAGATCCACCCCAGCGTTGGAGGTTTCCCTGGTGGCTCAGATGGTAAAGAATCTGCCTGCAATGCAGGAGACCTGGGTTCGATCCCTGTGTCAGGAAGGTCCCCTGGAGGAGGGATTGGCTACCCACTCCAGGATTCTTGCCTGGAGAATTCCATGGACAGAGGAGTCTGGTGGGCTGCAGTCCATGGGTCACAAAGAGTCGGACGTATCTGAGTGACTAACACTTTCATTTTCATCACACAGTGCTGGGAGGGAAGAATTCTGATCCCCATGGTATAAATTCAGAACATAAGGCACAGAGACGGGTCTCACGCAAGGTCTCAAGGCTGGTGGGTGACAGATCTGAGAGTGTCCATTTCCAAAGCTGATTCACATGGAGTGGTGTTGGCCTGGGTCTCATCACAGACGATGACAATGATTTCTACTCCTCTTCCTTCTCCTTCCTCCTCCTCTTCTTCTTGTTATTATATTGTGGCAGACAGGACTTCTAAAGTCAGAGTCCACAATATCTCCTGTTCCACCTGTCCTGATACTGTGACCCTGACATTGCTCCCACTGAGAGGTGGGACCTGGGTAGGCTTGTGACTATGGTGGAAGTGATACTATTTGACTGAGAGCCCAGTTTATTAGATCATAAAAATGCCACGTGTGCCTGTCTTGCTTTCTCAGGTCACTGTCTCTCAGGACCCAGACGCCATGCTGTCAAAGAAGCCCAACCGAGCCCACAGGGAGAGGCCACCTGTGTTCCAATCAACAGCCCAGCTGACAGGTGGCATCAACGGCCAATCGTGGGAGTGAAAATGCCTAAAGGTGATCCCAGCCTTCAAGCTACCATCCATTTGAGTCTCCTGGCTGGGGCTCAGAGTTTGAAGAAGAGAGACAGACCTGCCCAACTTCCTGACCTACAGAACTATGAGTACAAAGAAATGGCTGTTTGATGCTTCTACATTTTAGGGTTCGTTTATTAGCAACAGTTGTTCAGTTGCTAAGTCGGGTCCAACTCTTTGTGATCCATGGACTGCAGCACACCAGGCTTCCCTGTCATTCACCATCTCCCGGAGTTTAGTCAAACTCATGTGTATTGAGTCAGTGATGCCATCCAACCATCTCATCCTATGTCACCCTATTCTCCACTTGCCCTCATTCTTTCCCAACATCAGGGTCTTTTCCAATAAGTCAGCTCTTCGCATCAGGTGGCCAGAAGTATTGGAGCTTCAGCTTCAGCACCAGTCCTTCCAATGAATATTCAGGGTTGATTTCCTTTAGGATTGACTGGTTTGATCTTCTTGCAGTCCAGGGGACTTTGAAGAGTCTTTTCCAGAAACACAGTTCAAAAGCATCAATTTTTTGGTACTCAGCCTTCTTTATAGTTCAACTTTCACATCCATACATGACTACTGGAAACACCATAGATTTGACTATATGAACCTTTGCTGGCAAAGTGATGTCTCTGCTTTTGAATACACTGTCTAGGTTTGTTATAGCTTTTCTTCCAAGGAGCAAGTATCCTTTAATGTCATGGCTGCAGTCACCATCTGCAGTGATTTTGGAGCCCAAGAAAAGAAAATCTGTCACTGTTTCCACTTTTTCTCCATTGATTTGCCATGGCATAATGGGACCAGATGCCATGATCTTAGTTTTTTGAATGTTGAGTTTTAAGCCAGTTTTTTCACTCTCCTCTTCACCTTCATCAAGAGGCTCCAAAGTTCCTCTTTACTTTCTGCCATTAGAGCAGTATTGTCTGCATATCTGAGGTTGTTGATATTTCTCTTGGAAATCCTAATTCCAGTTTGTGATTCACCTAGCCCAGCATTTCGCATGATGTACTCTGCATAGAAGTTAAACAAACAGGGTGACAATATACAGACTTTCCCAATTTTGAACCAGTCAGTTGTTCCACGACTGGTTCTAACTGTTGCTTCTTGACTTGGATAGGATACAGGTTTCTCAGGAAGCAGGTAAGGTGAGGTCTGGTATTCACATCTCTTGAAGAATTTTCCATAGTCTGTTGTGATCCACACAGTCAAAGGCTTTAGCATAGTCAATCAAGCAAAAGTAGATGTTTTTCTGGAATTTACTTGCTTTTTCTATGATCCAATGGATGTTGGCAATTTGATCTCTGGTTCCTCTGCCATTTCTAAATCCAGCTTGTACATCTGGAAGTTCTCAGTTAACGTACTGTTGAAGCCTTGCTTGGAGAATTTTGAGCATTACCTTGCTAGAATGTGAAATGAGTGCAATTGTGCGATAGTTTGAATGTTCTTTGGCATTGTCTTTCTTTGGGACTGGAATGAAAACTGACCTTTTCCAGCAATGGTAGTTGAGCCAACATAACAACCATGACATTTACTGAGTGCTTGCTTCCTGCTCTGTCAAGAGCTTATAGAGTTAGAGGTGGAAGGGGCTTTATGTCTGGACCAATCGTTCTCAGCCCTAGGGAGATGAAAAATTTAGGTCTCTGGGCCCCATCCCAAATAAGCTGAGTCAGCCACATGCTCAGCATCCCAGCGGCCAAGAGTTCACTGACCAAGGCAGAGCCAGAACGAGCCCAGGAGAAGGGACGGAACAACTGGGGTCAGCTGAATGCCGCAAATATTACTGCCAGCCTTTACCATGTGCCAGGAGCCTGGATTCAACCACTCGAATAGTTGTGTGGTATATGGAATACATGGGGCTACATGACACAAAGCAGAAGGGAGTTGTGGCCAATGATTATTTATCAGAGTCTTATGTGACATTTTCCTGGGTACTTCGTGTCCGTAAGGCTATTTGATGACCTCAGAACAGAACTGCTTCTTTTTTTTTTTTTCTTTAAAGACACAGAGATTGAGACATTTTAAGTGTTTCCTAAACTGTCTAGCTAGAAAGCCACTAGCCAGGATCTAAACCCAGGTCTGTTTGATTCCAAAGCTTCTGTCTTTCCATAGACCCTGCCGCCTCCTGGAGTAAGAGCCTGGTGTTATGGGAGAAGCATCTTGAGCTTAGAGGAAGGAGCCATTTCTTCTAGCAGTGGGATGCTAGACTGTCTCTCAGTATCCATTCTTCCTTCTTTCTTGGTAATGAGTACATGACTACCTTCCCCAGCCTCTTTTCTACCTGGGTGACTAAGTGAATGAGTTCTTGGTAATAAGATACAAACAGATGTCCTGTGTGGTATTTCTGGAAAGCTTCCTGAAAGAGAGAGCATGCATTCTTCTTCTCATCGTCTTTAAAACTCTTCTCTTGAAACTTCATGGTGATCCAGTGGTTGAGATTCTGCCCTCCCCATGCAGGAGGCCCAGGTTCAATCCCTGGTCAGGGAAGAAGATCTCACATGCCACAACTAAGAGTTAGTAAGCCACAACAAAGATTGAAGATCCCATGTGCTACAACTAAGACATGGTGCAGCCAATTAAATAAATAAAACAAACTCTCCTCTCTGGAATGTAGATGCAATGTCTGGAGCTCTAGCAACCATATTAGACCATGAGGATGAGTATTCATCCCAGGAATGAAGAAATCTGGGTGCCAGATTGCAGAAGAGCTACTATACTAGACCCTGGATCATCTACCTCAGGTCATCCTCATGCCAGAGAGGATGAGCTTTTACCTTGTTTAGGTCACTGTTGTATTGAGTCCCCCTAGCTGAATCTGATCCTGAGTGATACAATGGGCAGCAGAAAAGTTTTAGAGGGAGAAAATGAACTTTGGTTGGGTTTTGAAAGATGGGTAGGATCAAGACATGTGGGGATGGGGGAAGAAGTTCCTTAAGGGTTCTGGGAACAGCAAGAGTGATGAGGGTCCTTGGGGCCATCTGTGGAGTATGACAAGGGGATTTAGGAGCCAACAGGATTGGGGCAACATTTTGGAGAGAGCCTCGAATGCCAGGGAGAGAAGATACAATTTCAGTTGTTCAGTACCAGGGCACCACTGAAGGTGTTTTGAATAGGAGGTGTTGTTCTCACAACTGTGTCTTACTTCATAGAGATCTGTAGGATGTCTGGCCAGAGGGAAAACTGGGCTAGAACTGGGGTGTGGGAATTGGTTGGAAAGAAGGCATGGAGACCAGCTTTGCCAACAGTCCCTGGAATTGCTAAGTGGTTAAACAATGATGTGATAATACTGGGCTTCCCCAGTGGCTCAGTGGTAAAGAATCTGCCTGCCAGTGCAGAAGATGCAAGAGACTTGGGTTCGATACCTGGATCAGAAAGATTCCCTGGAGTGGGAAATGGCAACCCACTTCAGTAGTCTTGCCTGGAAAATCCCATGGACAGAGGAGCCTGGCAAGCTACAGTCCCTGGGGTCGCAGTCAGACACGACTGAGTGATTACACATGCATGTGATAATACTATAAATAATCTGGCAACCTTAAAATGATGATGTATAGTGTGATAACATGTAAAGTTGTTCAGGGTAGATTGTTAATGACAAAAATAGGTTCCCCAAACAGTGTGTAAGAATATGATCAATTTCACGAAATAAATTAACAATATGCATTTTTGAAAGGTCGAGAAGGTTCTTCTTCAATTGCTAATGATAGTTCCTGCTAGGTGGGAGGATTGGCGGTGATGGTGATTTTTGCTTCTTCTCTTTGCTGGCTGTTTTCTAGATTGCTAGTAATAATAATAACAATAGCTGAGCTCTCCTGCAGAGGTGTGGGCCTGGCTTGATTTTCACATTTTTTCATGCATTAGCTCTTTTTGATCCTTATAATACACTGTGAGGGAGAGGCTTTATTTTCCTTCGTATTGGAGGAAATTGAGGGGTATGGGGTAGGGGCCTCGGTCAAGGGGAGGGAGCCAGTAGAGGGTGGGGGTGGGGTGGGTGGGGGTTGCTGTGGGGAGGGAGTGGAAGGAAGTCTCAGCTGGAGAGAGGTCCCAGGGAGGGGGAGGAGACAGGATGAAGGGGTCGGAGGATGGAGGACCCTCTCTCAACAACCTCAGTGGACGTCTGGTGTGGGCCTTGACAGTTTCTAAAGCCCATCATGCACATTGGGTCCATCCTTCCCTAACAATGTGATTGTTGGGAACAACAGTTATGCTCTTAATGGCAAAGGAAACAGAGACTCAGAGAGCTTAGTAGAGTGCTCAAGAAAACAAATCCTGTGAGTCGGGATTTGAACCTAGAGCTCGCCGCCTGATGTGAAATTTCTTTCTTATCTCTCCCACACTCTGCTCCAGAGGTGCTAGCTTCAGTCTATCCGGGAGATCTGTTTGGCGCTCCTGGCTCCCTTCAGCCGTGACACTCTGTACCTGCAGCGGGAACCACTGAAGAAGAGACCCTGGACACTGCCTTTTGATCACAGTCTTGGCCTTGAAGTGTTCGGCCTGACCCAATTTCTTGACCCAATTGGACCCTGATTTCCCCAGCGTCTATTCATGGTGCAGCTTCCTTCCTCAGTCCAGTCACTCACCCTGCTTCCTTCACTTTACTTTTTAATATTTATTTATTTATGAATATTTTTTTCTGGAGAAGGGAATGGCTCCCCACTCCAGTGTTCTTGCCTGGAAAGTCCCATGGACGAAGGAGCCTGGTGGGCTGCAGTCCACGGGGTCACAAAAAGTTGGACACACTGAGCAGCACTTTCAACAACAACGTTTAGTTGGCTGTGCGAGTCTCGGTTGAGGTGTGCGGGCTCACTGATCTTCCATTTTGGCACATGGGATCTTTTTTTCTTTAGTTGCAGCATGTGAACTCTTAGTTGTGCTCTGTCCGATCTAGTTCCCTGCCTAGGGATCAAATCTAGGTCTTCTGCATTGGGAGCTCTGAGTCTTAACTGTTGACCACCAGGGAAGTCCCTCCGTTACCACGTTCTTGACCAAAGTTGAAGCTGCCTTTGACTTCCTGGGGTAAGGACTCTATGCCACTCCACCTGGTCCTTGGGCTCCTCCCTCCCCCGCTCCAACAGGTAACCCTGCCCTGCCGGGCCTCCAGCCTGGCATCTGGCCCTCCCATCCTCTACCCTACCCCGCTCCTTTGCCAGCCGCATCCTGCACCTGCCAAAGCCACCCCTCCAGGGGAAAAGCCCCTGAGAACACTCTGTCCCTAGTGTCAGATGCTTGCCTAATTCCCCTGATCTTTTGCTGTTTCAGTTTATCGCAAATGATTTTCCAAGCCAGTGGATTTAATTACATTACACTTAGGGAAATTGGTGCCATTTCTTAATTACTTTTACAGTTGAAAAGCAATTACTTAGCAATCACACGAAGGTCTTCTTGTGTTTCCTGGGGCCCCGTGAGGAAGCAGGGCAGCTTTAAGAGATTGAGTGTGCTCTTTCTGGGAACTGGGGTAATTGGTTCTGGGGAGAAGGGTACTTTTTAAACATTCCAAAATTAATTTTTATTTTACATTGGAGGATAGTTGATTTACAATGTTGTGTGAGAAGGGTAAGCTTTGTGGTATAGGATTGGATGAAATAAAAGATTTTAAAATCATGATCCTCCTAGTTGATGACTCAAGCAGTAAAGCACCTGCCTGCAATGCGGGAGACAGGAGACCTGGGTTCGATCCCTGGGTTAGGAAGTTCCTCTAGAGGAGCAAATGGCAACCCACTCCAGTATTCTTGCCTGGAGAATCCCATGGACAGAGAAGCCTGGCGGGCTAGAGTTCACAAGGTTGCAAAGAGTTGGACATGACTAAGCAAGCATACACCTAGTTGTTTAAGCCAAAAGGGTGGCAGTTGAGTCATCCCTAACTGTGCCCTCTTCCTCAATTCTCTGTACTTGGTCATTCGTCACATCCTTTGGATTCCATCTCCTGATAAACTCTTAAACCTGCTGAGACTCGACTTTCCCCTTTTTGGTCCAGGTGAGCCATCAGGATCGCTGACCTGAGTGAGAGAAGTAGCATCTTAACTGGTCCCCTCCCTGTGTCCACCCTGGCCCCCATGGTGGTTTGAACACTGGCTCTCAAAAGATACATCTACCCAGAACCTGTGAGTTTGGCTTTAATGCATCTTGAAATGAGAGCATCCTATGTGACCCAGGTGGGATCCAAAGCCAATGACAAACATCCATAGAAAAGAAGGGAGGGAAGAAGAAACACAGAGAGGAAGGCCATGTGTAGATGGCCATGTGAGGCTGGAGTGAGGCTTCTATAAGCCACGGCGCGCCATAGATTGTGGGAAACCACCAGAAGCCAGGAGCGAGGCTTGTAAGGGAGTCTCCAGAGGGGTCCAGTCCTGCTGACATCTTGATTTTGGACTCCTGGCCTCTGGAACTGGAAAGGATGAATGTCTGTTGTTTTAAGCCACCCAGTTTGGGGTAATCTGTTCCGGCAACCCTGGGAGGTGAATATATCCCCCTCCAGCCATTTTTCAACATGTTACTTTTGTGCTCAAAACCCAGTGGCTCACCTCTCATGCAGATAAAATCTAGGACCCCAATCGTGGCCTCGGGGTGATGGGTTTAGGCCTCGGCTCCTTCTCTTTCCCAGCTCCTGCCACTCTGCTTTGGCTGTGTTGGCTTCTTTGCTCTTCATCAAACACACTGAACCCATTCTCGCCTCAGGGCCTTTGCACATGCTCGTCTGTCTGCCTGGAATGCTCACCCCTAGAGACCCATGCTGCTAACTGCCATGGTGGCCGCTGCTCCAGGTCACGGCTACAGAGAAGCTTTCCCTGGCCACCTGACGCAGACATAGTTCCGCTCATTGCCTGACCCTGCTCTATTTCCCAGTAGAGCCCTTGCCCCATCTCCCTTGCTCCAAGTTCTCCGTGTTTCCTCGTGCACTCTTCATCCGCTGCACTGGGATGACAGCCTCATGAGAGCAGGGCAGTAGTGCATCCTCAGCATCTACAACAGCACCTAGAACAGATGTTTTAAAAACACTTGTTGAACGAAAAACATTTGTCGTTGGGTGAGGGGCACATGAAGGCTCCTAGCTGTGTCCCCTCTGGGTGGGTGATGCAGCTTCTGATGTTCAGACTTGTATGACCCGCCCCCCCCCAAGAAGTTGTAGCCCCTTCTCTGTGAGCAGTTTGGAAATATCTACCAAAAGGACAAATTCATAGAGCCTTTGAACAGTAATTCTATATCTGGGAATCTCATTGCCTTCATCTGTCCATAAGGCTAACAGCACTTGACTGGGCTGTGGACAAGACGCGACGGCATGAGCAAACTGGCCTGACAACCATCTTCTTCCTTTGCCTTCATCACCCCATAGGAGAGGAGGAGAGGAGGTGGCCAGTTCCTCCCTGCCCCTCATCCTTCTTGCTTCATTCATTATTCAAATGATATAATGATATCATTTATATCTGAAAAAGGGAAGAGGACATAAATGATATAAAATGATATTAAAGGAAAACACTTGCATCCTTCACGTCATCATGCCATAATATCCATTTCCTTTTCCTCCTCTGCTCTTGGTCCATACTTAGGTTTCAATTACTTGTAAGCATGTTAAATGTGCAAGTTTTATTTTATTTTTAGAAAACATTAAGTTTAAATTTAGAAAACTTCTGTGCACGTGTGTAGCGTGCTGCCTTTTCACTAGCTGAGCGCACCTAGCAGCCACACCCCTCCTTGGACTTTCTTGCACTCACTGCCTGTTGTTCCAGCTGCTGACACCCTGATCTTAGACTGTGAGAAATAAGTTCATATTGCTTGTCTGTCACTTAGTTGGTGGCAATTTATTATAGGATCCCAAACAGACTAAGACAGTGGTGGGGTAGATTCCCAGATATAGAATTACTGTTCAAAGGCTCTATGAATTTGTCCTTTTGGTAGATATTTCCAAACTGCCCACCACAGGATTGGACCAGGTGGATTCAGATACGGTGGGTGGATGGAGGCAAAAGGTGGCAGGAGCAGAGATGGGAGGAGACCACTGCAGTTTCCAGCTATGGGGCAAACGAACGTGGTTGATCTGAGATACAGTAGTGAGGGGAGAAGGGGCTAATCAAAATCGGTAAAAATCAAAGGACAAGGATATAGTGATTGTTTAGAGAAATATTTGGGAGAAGAGGCGTGTGAGAGTTCCTCAGGATGATTCCAGGGGAGGCAGAGTAGGCCCACTGTCCCCTAATATCTGTTCTGTCCTTTTTCTATAGTTATCGAGTTCTTATCTAGCCATGTGACTGCCCGGCTCAACGATGACTTTCCCAGACTCCCTTGCAGACAGGTGAGGCCATGTGATCAAGCTCTGGCCGGTGGGATGCAAGCAGAAGTGACGTGTACAATCTACAGGGCACATCCTTAAGTGCGGGAGCCTGCCTTCCTCTGTCCCCTTTCATTTCATTGGCCAGAGTGTGGATGAGAGGACAGGAGCTCGAGAAGTCATCTTGGATCATGAGGTCATACAGTCAGTTTAGTCACTCAGTCGTGTCTGCCTCTTTGCGACCCCATGGACTGCAGCATGCCAGGCTTCCCTATCCATCACCAACTCCCAGAGCTTGCTCAAACTCATGTTCATCCAGTTGGTGATGCCATCCAACCATTTCATCCTCTGTCGTCCCCTTCTCCTGCCTTCAGTCTTTCCCAGCATCAGGGTCTTTTTCAATGAGTCAGTTCTCTGCATCCGGTGGCCAAAGTATTAGAGCTTCATCGTCAACATCAGTCCTTCCAATGAATATTAAGGACTGATTTCCTTTAGGATGGACTGGTTTGATCCTTGCAGTCCAAGGGACTCTCAAGAGTCTTCTCCAACACCACAGCTCAAAAGCATCAATTTTTTGGTGCTCACCTTTCTTTATGGTCCAGTTCTCATATCCATACATGACTACTGGAAAAACCATAGCCTTGAGGTAGACATTTCCTATTAAGGCAAAGGGAGAAGACAGAGGGAGTTTGGATTCCTGATAAGAGAGAAATGAGTTTCTACCTTGTTAAACTGCTATTTTTCTGGGTCTCTGTTACAGCTGTCAAGCCTGAATGGCTGGTTACACCGGTTTGTGACCTTCACTGAAACAGGGCTATAGGGAAACAGCTATGCTGTTCATCTCTATGGATACTGAGAGTCTCCTCTGTGCTGGGTGCTGGATACTGGGGTGCAATGTGACCGGGGCAGAGACAGTTACTTCACCTAGAAACCCTCACACACATGGGGGCCTGCAGGAGGGGATGAGCTGGATGGGATTGAAGGCCTCCCTGAGGATGTGACATTTAAGCTGAGCCCTGGTGGCTCAGTCATTTAAGAATCTGCCCGCAATGTGGGAGACCTGGGTTCGATCCCTGGATTGGGAAGATCCCCTGGAGAAGGAAATATCAACCCACCCCAGTATTTGCCTAGAGGATCCCACGGACAGAGGAGCCTGGTGGGCTACAGTCCATGGGGTCACAGGAGTCGGACACGACTTAGTGACTTAATCACCAGTACCACAGCAGGAGGAGTGGGTATTAGGGCCAAGACATGTCAGGAACGGAGTTTCAGCAGAAGGAACAAGAGGGAGCAGCATATTTGAAGCTTTGCAAGAAGTTCGGTATAAAAATTAGACTTTTATACAAGAGAACGTGGCCTATCCCAACTCTCCTTCTGGTGGGTTGTGGCCATTGGGGACATATTAAGTTATTGGCTGGTGAACTTTAAGAAAGAGTCTTCCTTGATTCAGGGATCAGAGATATTTTTCCATAAATGAAACATCAACCTGTCTCTGGAACTTTCTTCGCAGCATCGATGAGAGGATGTTCTATGCTGGGTCCTTCCAAGCTAGTTGCCTTCAGGGGATTAATAAGATTGCCCTTCTTGCCTTAATATTCCCTCAGGAGAAAGTGTGTGCTAAGTCGCTTTAATCACATCCGACGCTTTGCAACCCCATGGACTGTAGCCCACCAGGCTCTTCTGTCCATGGAATTCTCCAGGCAAGAATACTGAAGTGGGTTGCCATTTTCTTCTCCAGGGGATCTTCCTGACCCAGGGATTGAACCTGAGTCTCCCACATTGCAGGTAGACTTTACCGACTGAGCCACCAGGGAAGCCCTGTGGAATGGGGTGCCATTTCCTTCTCCAGGGGATCTTCCCCCAGGAGAAAGTAAACAGGCAAAGACACAGGCTGATAAGATGGGTTTGAAGGAGGGACTGTTCTCCAATGAGACAAAATTCAATTTCCTTCTATGCACACAACAAAAGCAAGAGCTTAGACAGCATGTTTCAGGTCTGGCTTCAATGTGCCAACTTAGGGAATTCAGAGTGCTTTTCTCTTTATTTCTCTTTGCCTTTCTAGGGCACGGCAGGTCCTGTTGGGGTGTCCCTTCCTATTTTTGTTCCTATGTGGGGGCCATGACCTTCGAGGGGATGCTGAGTTTCACGTGGGGTACACATTCGGGGATGGCATTGGGATACTCACACTTATTTATTAGTTGCTTATTCATTCCACACACATGGGAGTAGGGTGGGCTCTCGGAGAGTGTCCTCCAGGTGGGTCCGCTGTGACACCTGCCTCACGGCAGTGAATCCTGCAAGTGACAGTGACAGGAGACAGCGACAGGTGCTATGTGAGGGGCCACGGGGACACAGAGGGAGGCCCCAGGTCAGGCTGGATGGGAGTCAGGGGAGCGCTCATGAAGTGTGGGGGGAAGGACCCTGGGTTTGGGTCTTGAGAGTTGGATGAGCCTAACAGGCCTAGAAGAGAGGTATGCTCCGTGGAGGAGGGACACCTGGGGGAAGGGCTGGGGGCCTGCCAGGCAGTCCCAGTCCAGTGCAGGGGGCTACAAAGCCCCAGGGTAGCCACAGAGGAGGGGACTTGGTGGCCAGGCATAGAGTCCGAGAGGTGGAAAGGGTGGCCGTGGGCTTGGCTGTAGCCTGCAAGTCAGCTGGATATTTGCAGGTCTCAGCGCTGTGTGCCAGCCAAGAGGACAGGCATAGCTTTGGGAGTCGCTGCCCCACCATCCAGTTCAGATGCTCGGGTCCAGGTGGGAACAGACAGGTAGTTTTAGAAGGTGTGTTTGTTTCCTGGGGTTGCAAAGCAGTTCACCACCATGATCTGAGTGGTTTAAAACATCAACTGCACATTGGCAACCTCTGGGAGATAGTGCAAATTGGCACACCGGGGAAGCCTGGCGTGCTGCAGTCCATGGGGTCTCAAAGAGTTGGACACAACTTAGCGACTGAACACCACCACAAATTAGCACTTGCCATCTGCCTCTACAAGGATTAAATCACATGCTGCTGCAGCTGCTGATTTTCAACGCCCCCTGAAAGGATTTCAGGGTAGAGAGCAGAAATGAGGGACTCTGTGCTCTGGGAAAAAAAACAGCAGGACAGGTCTTCAGATGGTTAGATATTTTCGGGAACTGACTCTATGAGCCCAACTCTATCTCCTCATATCTAGAAAAGCACTAAGTTCCTTCATGGTGATGTCTGCTCCTTGTGACTAGCAGAAACCTTCTGCAGAAATATGTGCTTGATCACACGAACTCCCCCTTCACCAGAATCACATATATGCTGACCTTCCCCCTTACCTCTTTAGAGCAGTTTCTCAGAGCTATCTGAGATGCTGTCTCCCAGACTATAGTCCTCATTTTGTCCCAAATAATACATAACTCGCAACTCTCACGTCGTGCATTTTTTTCAGTCGGCAAAAACAACAGACATGTATTTTGTATAGCTCTGGAGGCTGGAACTCTGAAATCTAGGTGTTGGGGGTCACCCTCCCTCTAAAGGCTTAAGAGGGGGCTCCTTCGGTGTCTCCCAGCTCCTGGTGTCTGCTGGCAGTTACTGGCTCCTGGCTTATAGTGGCATCACCCTAGTTTCTGCCTCTGTTTCACATGACCGTCTCCCTCCTCTCTGAGTCTCTGTTTCCAAACTTTTGTCTTCTCCTAGGCATTTCAGCCATCAGATTCAGGTCCATTTGAGCCCATAATGCTCTGTTTTACCTAGATTACATCTACAAAGACCCGATTTCCAAGTAATAAATAGTAAGTAGTAGCAGGTAATGTGGTATTCACAGCTCCTGGGGGTGAGGACTTGAATTTATCTTTTGGGGAGACACAATTTTATCCACATCAGGAAGCTAATCAGGCACTTTCCTCTACTCCCCACCTGAGCCCTGAGTCACCAAAGTCAGGCAGACAGAGTCAAAATTCCAGCTTTGTGGCTTGATGAACTTTGTCCTAGTCACACTGCCCTAGTGGGCTTTCTCTGGCCGCCCCCAGAATCAGGCAGATTCACTCACCCAGTCCAAGCCACCCTGCACAGCAGGGGTCAGAGAGAGGGCCACATGTCGCTCTGATGGCAGGTGGGACACAAAGTCAGGGAAGAAGGTTGCCGGACAACGCAGGTCCCAGGGAGACAGAGAGCAGGGACAGGATATCTGCAGAGTGGAGGGTAGTCCAAGCCAAGGAACCATGCAAACTGGGACAGATCGGAGGGAATCAGAGAGCATGGTGCAGGAGCCAACTTAGAAGGAAGTCTGCGGGGGGCGGGGAGTGGGGGGGGGACAGCCCCTCCCCCACTCCGGCATTCCCACTGCTGGGATGGATTCCTAAATCATCGAGACACTTCCGGCTCCATTAAAGGAGGCGGCCAGTCATTTTGATCGGTAATCCGTCCAAAATAAAACAGAGCAACCCGCCGGACGCCTGGGAAACAGCGAGGAGGCCCTGACCACTCGTGCTTTTTTTTTTTTTTTAATTGGTTTCTGGTCTTCGCTTCTGGCCTCCGCCCCGGGGGCCCAGCGCCCCAGAAGGAGGCCCACTCACTGAAGTAGCCTACGCGGCGATGTTTGGCTGTTTGCATTTCTTGACAAAGGAAATTTGTTGGGCTTAAGCTGGCAAGGGTTTGCATCTGGATCCTATGATGTTTGGCTTCGGGAGGGCTGTGAGCAGAGCCGAGTAGGCTCCGGGGCCTCCACCGGCCTCCATGTAATTAACTTAAGTGCTGCGAAGATGAAAGCTTATTTGCCTGATCCCGGATTAGGGCATCGGCCGCTGAAGGTAGGCAGCAGACTGGGTGAGTTATCTCCCACGATTGAAGTTTCCAGAGATACCAGCGCTGGACAGTGGAAGTCAGGAAGTTTGGGCATGTTGGAATTTATTAAATTTGCAGTTAAAAAAAAAAAAAAACCCACCCCCACCCCACCCCACTCCCTAGTTCTGGATGCCAGCTCGAGGAGGTTAAGTGGAAGCATAACTTTACATAATAAAGTGGTTAATCATATTTTGCTTTAGAAACAACTAATATCATAAATTGGCCTCATACTTTCATGCTTCCAGCTTCAACAATAGAGCTGAGACATTCATTTCCTGGTTTGGTATAACTTCTGGGGTTTTCCTCCCGGGCCTCCCCCTCCTCCCCCTCCCTCCCCTCCTCCCCCTCCCTCCCCTCCTCCCCCTCCCTCCCCTCCTCCCCCCTCCCTCCCCTCCTCCCCCCTCCCTCCTCCTCCCCCCTCCCTCCCCTCCCTCCCCCTCCCTCCCCTTCCTCCCCTCTTCCCCTCTCCCTCCTCATCCCTCCTTCACCCCCTCAGCTGGAGTTGGGAGAGATAGCTTTGATCCTTGACGCTCTGGGGGCCTGGGGAGGTGGAGCGGGGAGGTGGTGGGGATTCCTACAGGTGATTTTTAGGCCTGAATTCCATTGTGACAGCAATGATTTATTTTAACTACTAACCCAGGAAAGCAGGCGCCACCAGGATGGATGCCTCCACTAGCCCCTAGCAGACTAATTTTACTGTTTATGAATCACTAATATGAATTTTAAAAAAAAAAAGAAAGAAAAGAAGAAAGAAAAGGAGTACCGTTTTAGGTAACTAAAAATAAGACTTCCAGCCAAGACCCCATGGTGCCCAAACAGTCCCACATGGGAAAGATGACTTTGGATTACAAGATAGAGAACACATGGGGCCCAGATAGCTACCCCCCACCTCCGCAGCGGGCAGAGGCTACTGGCAGATGAAACACTTTCATCTCTCCCAGGGAGATAAACTGGCTGGTCTGGATGGGCCTCTTTATTTACAAAAGAAAATTAAATCCGTTTTAACACTTGCACCGTTCATAGGAAACACATGTCGGCTGGTAATTGTTTTGAACTCAATTTCGAGCTGGGCCGCACCACGCTGGGTAGCTCTTGCGATTTCGCACTGGCTTGGGATGGCCGTGGAATTTGCACGGAATTTCTTCCCAATTCCAGAGGCTCTGCGAGGGGACATTCCTTGGCCAAGCTGGCAGAAGAGGGCTACTCGGTTTCCATGCCTCCTGGAGGAAAACACTTTCCCCTTATTGCCAGAGGGCTCCCCCCAGTGCCCCTTGCCTCCGGCTCTTATCAGAGATTGGAAAGGATCAAAGAGCCCTAACTGAACCTAAAGGGCTTCCCTCCTGCCTGGGAGCCTGGGAGTCTTTGGAGAAAGAGAAATAAAAGGTTGGGTGATTTTCTCCAGAGGGCCGAGTAGAGCTTTATAGCTGCCAGGAGGTGTCACCCAGCTCTCAGGACTGTGCTTTTCAAACGTCAATCTGTAAGAGACTTCCTGGCGCTCCAGTGGAAATGCAGATTCTGTAGGTCGGAGCTGGGACCTGAGACTCAGCATTTCTAACAGGCTCCCCGATGATGCCAATGTGGCAGGTCCTAGGACCAGGCTTGGGGTCATCATCAACCCAGGACGGTTTGTTAAGACAGAGGCCCCACCCTCAGGGTTCCTGATTCCTCAGGTCTGGGGTGAGAATTTGTTCGATCCCTGGGTCGGGAAGATCCCCTGGAGTAGGAAATGGCAACCCACTCCAGTACTCTTGCCTGTAAAATCCCATGGACACAGGAGCCTGGTAGGTTATAGTCCATGGGGTGGCAAAGAGTCGGACACAACTGAGCGACTTCACACACACACATACACACACAAGGCTGCTGCTGCTGGTTCAGACACCACCCTTTGAAAATCACTGTCCCAGACAATGCCCTCTCTGGGGAAACTGAGCCTCAAAACGATGTTCCCGAGGTCACTTTGCCCAAGGGTGGCAGCACAGGCACCCGGACTCAGGTCCCGTGCTTGGTCTTTTTTCCAAAAGGCAGGACCTGGAAAAGAAGGGAGCCCATACTTCCAAGGGGACCCCTCACTGACCAGGCACTGACAGTGAGCATGCTTGAGGACAGAGGATAGGATGTGATTGAAAGCACTCAGGCTGCTGTTTGTACCCGGGGTAGCAAGCTGTTCCCTTGCTCTGAAATGCCCTTGTCTTTCTGCTTCCAAAGTCCTCATGTTCAAAGCTCAGTGTCAGCATCACCTCCTCCAGGCAGTTCTCCTGTCTTTAAGGCCTAACTTTGCTCTCTTAGCACCTCTGGCATTTCTCCATCATCATTTATTCCATTTCTGCCTTGGTGAGATCAGTCCCCTGGGAAACACTAGAGACCAGGACAGAGGGAGCAGATATTTTGTAAATGGATGAATGAATAAATTACTTCCCTTCCCAGTGGCATCTTCACCTGCTGTGTGTCCTTGGACAGGTTACTTCACCTCTCTGCGTCTTGTTTACCCCATCTGTAAAATAAAGATGCTAATGTCTACCCCATCAGGTCACTGCTTATAGAGGTAAAGGACCAGGCAGAGATGAATGGTAAATGAAGGGTAACTTTTGCTGTTTTTTTTTTTTTTTTTTTTTGCCATTTTTATTATTTATTATTATTTTTGTCTTTGGGGAGGGTGGGTCGATATTTCTATCTTTACTGCCACCCTTTTGACTCAGGCTTTACTTTTCAAGAAGGTCCCCATTGACATATAAATGTATTGTGTATGCTTAGTCACTCAGTCATGTGTGATTCTGTGCGATCCCATGGACTGTAGCCCGCCAGGCTCCTCTGTCCATGGGATTCTCCAGGCAAGAATACTGGAGTGGGTTGCCATGTTTTCCTCCAGGGGATCTTCCCAGGGATCGAACCCTCACCTCTTACATCTCCTGCATTGGCAGGTGGGTTCTTTACCACTAGAGCCACCTGGGAAGCCCACAAATGTATTGGGGGGAAGTTAACATCTTAAACCATTGTTAAGAGATGTGATGATGACTCAGAGTGACGGTGACTCATAATTATTCAATGCTTCACGGTTGATCTGACCATTTCCTCACAAGTTGAGTCATGTAATTCTCCAAAAGTCCAGCACAGGAAGTGCTATGAAGTTGAGGCTTGGGGAGGTTGAGGCCCTTGCTCTCGTTCCCACAGACTTTTTTTTTTTTCATCTCCTTGCCTCCCAGGGTGGCAGCTCACAAAGCAGGGGGTGCATCTACCTGTGGATTGGGTCTTTTTTCCCAGGGTCACGTTTTGAGGGCTTGAGACTGCATCTTCTGTTCTAGCCCAGAAAACAGCCCCTGGAGAAAATTGCTTTCTATAGTTCCAACTCTTTATCTGAGGAATGTTTATCCTGGAGATGCTTTTGGAGGTCAGATATACTTGGGAGCCCTATGCATGCTGTCTCACACCTGGGCCTTCAGAAGGTGTTGTGTGTGCTAAATTGCTTCAGTCACATCTCTTTGCCACCCTACGGACTGCAACCCTCCAGGCTCCTCTGTCCATGGGATTCTCCAGGCAAGGATACTGGAGTGGATTGCCATGCCCTCCTCCAGGGGATGTTCCCAACCCAGGGGTTGAACCCACATCTCCTGTGACTGCTGCATTGCAGGTGGATTCTTTACCACTGAGCCACCAGGGAAGCCCCTTCAGAAGGTGCACCCACCCTTCAAAGCCCCCGAAGGCCCCAGGGTGAAGCAGCCCCCTCACCTTGCTAGAGTCCAGCACTTTCCAGCCCTCATTGCGGTGGCCTTCTCTTTCCCCCGCCCCTGTGGCCGTCAGTAGGAATTGCCTCTGGCCTCTTCTCCATCCTTCAACAGCCAGCATTTGCTCCATCTTTCTTTACTTTTTATTTATTTTTTTGGCCACGCAGCATGCAGGATCATAGTTTCCCAACCAGGGATAGAACCCATGCCCCCTGCATTGGAAGCCTGGAATCGTAACCACCGGACCACCAGGAAAGTCCCCATTTGCTCCTTGTTTAAATATTTTTTTCCGCTCAGCCTTCGGGACTGCTGCTCTCTGCCGGCTATTCCCCATTTCCCCTGACCTCTTCCTTCCGTCGAGTCTCTGCTCAAGTCCCTCTGATCTGAGAACTTTCCTGACCACTGGATGTCACTGTGACAAGTGACGGCTGCTGCATTTGACAGTCTGATAGGGTGTAAGAGTGGAAATCCAGGTGCTCTGGGATCAGGTGAACCTGAGTTCAGATCCTGCCTTAGCACTGATGGGCAGTACAGCCTTGTCAAGTTACTTATATGTCCTGAGCTTCAGGCGCCCATCATTCAATGGCAGTAACAAAGGCTACCTTGCATGCTTGCTGAGGGTGGGTCGCCATCGAGGATTAAAAGCCTGGTTTTTGGGCATTGAGGCACCAGGGCTAACCTTTGTCATGGTTAGAAGGTGGCTGGGGCAGGCTTCTGAGAGGACGCGGGCTTGGCCTTGAGCTTAAGGAGTCCCCAAGGGATGAGGCAGAAGGGAGCCCTATACCAGAGCCCAAGGGTAGGTGCTGGACCCAGCGCGTCTGGGTTCACATCCTGGCCGTCTCTGAGCAGTCGTGTGAACTCAGGCACATCGCTTAAGCTTCCTGTGCCTCCAGGTCCTGATTTGTAAAATGGAGTTTCAGTCTGGTAAGCACTCCATCAATGTTAGTGGTCTCCAGGTTATCCAGGGCGAGTCAATAGAAGCCGGTTCTGGGTGCCTTAGAAGGCAGCAGGAGTAGAGATGACTCTGGTTTGGGTGAGCGTGGGACAGGTGTCCTCCAGACTGCAGAGTGACCTTCCCTCTTAGAATGGGACAGAAGGAATTCTCTGTTCTCCATGGGAGCCCTGCTCATCCATCAGGAGTGGGTGCTGTGTCCTGTACCTGGGCATCCAGTGAACCCTCCTTGTGGCTCTTTGAATCCTCAGGAAAAGCCCAGCATCTTGGCTCAGAATCCCTGGTGGCTCAGATGAGACCAAACCTCACATGGTAGCTTAGCTGAGCTTTCCTGGTAGCTCAGATGGTAAAGAGTCTGCCTGCAATGCGGGAGACTTGGGTTCGATCCCTAGGTCGGGAAGATCCCCTGGAAAAGGTAATGGCAATCCACTCCAGTATTCTTGCCTGGGAAATTCCATGGACAGAGGAGCCTGGTGGGCTACAGTCCATGGGATCGTAAAGAGTTGGGCACTACTGAGCAGCTAACACACTACTTGGCTCAGCATGGGCCTCAGAGCTTGCAGAATCAGAAGGCATCTTCTCCCAGCAGGTGCGCACGAGCCCCTGCCGCTGCTGCTGCTAAGTTGCTTCAGTCGTATCTGAGCCCCCAGCTCCATTTTACAGACGAGAAAGCGGAGCTTCAGAGAGTTGTGCACCTGGGTTCCACCAGGGCTCTGGTGTTCTGCCCCTCACTCACCCCTTTAGGTATAATTTGTATATATTTTCATCTACAGAGGCTAGTTGGTGACATCCTGAGAAAGGTGGGAGCCTCATTTGTGAAGTGGAGACAAGTCCCAAAGCAGAGTATGAACATTCCTGGATTTTTTTGTATTGAAAACTAACATTAAAAGTTCATTTTTCCTTTTGACTTTGGTTTGCTTGTTTGTGTCGTGTGCTCAGTCGCTTCAGTCTTATTGGACTCTTTGTGACCCCAAGGACTGTAGCCCACCAGGCTCCTCTGTCCATGGGATTCTCCAGGCAAGAATACTGGAGTGGGTTGCCATGCCGTCCTCCAGGGGATCTTCCCAACTCAAGGATCGAAACTGCATCTCTTTGGGGGCTGCAGAATTACATCTCCTTCCTTAATAAGCTTTTGCCTTTAGAAAGGTATTGCCTTTTGGAAATATCTGATTGTATCTGATCCTTCTGATCGACATGTAAGGGGAAGCCCATGGTCCCATTGTAGTATCCACTCATGGCGGCGGTGGGGAGATGGGGTTCAGGGCAGCGAGTACCTTTTGAGAACCTGTGTTAACTCCAAGCTGGGGCCTCCCTGAAAGGAGGGTTCCTGACTCCTGCTTCTGGTCTCTTTCTCCTACCCCAGATGGCTTCCTTAGATCGAAGGTAACTCTTCTTTACCAATGAGACCATGGAAAAGTCAAGCAGAAGTGACCTTGAATGCTGTCTTCCCACTTTACAGCTGGGCATATCACTTACTGGGTCTGGGCCTCAGTTTCCTCATCTGTAAAATGGGGCTAATGTTCAACTCTCACTGGGTTGTTTTGAAGATTAAATAATAGGCAACACAGGTGGGGATATAACAAGTGGTCATTAATAGTAAGAGAAATTATTATCATCAAGGTAACAACTCCCTTGGCTCAACAGGAAATGGTGGTGTTACATCCCATGTCTTTCTAGTTGAACAGCCATGGGCCTATGTACTTAATAAAATCTCTGTCTCAAGGCTGTGTCCGAGGTTAGCCATCTCATATTCAGGAGCTGAGACACCAGTGCCACGGGGGCCGGAAAACAAGGGTTGGGGAATGAGGCTGGGTGCAGCTGATGGCCTGTCCCAAGTGGACAGTGATTGCCAGCTTCAGCCAGGTGGGAATGACCCCAGAGAGGCCATGACTTTCAACTTTTAAAGAGAAAATAGAAATTTAAAGTTTTGCTTTCAATTTCCCAATTTTAAAAAATTAGCTAGTATATGAGTGATTTACATAGACTTATATGGGCTTCCCTGGTGGCTCAGATGATAAACAATCTGCCTGCAATGCAGGAGACCTGGATTCGATCCCTGGGTCAGAAAGATCCCCCAGAGGAGGGAATGACAACCCACTCCAATATCCTTGCCAAGAGAATCCCATGGACAGAGGAGCCTGGATGGCTAAAGTCCATGGGGTCACAAAGAGGGGGCCGAGGGTGCTGTTAGCTGGCTCCTGCTCTGGGTGTGATTAGCGAGCAGCAGCGCTGTCAGGGGGCCTGTCTTCCCTCTGGCGCGGTTCTTATCTGATGCTCATGGGGGCCTTGATGGAGGCCACCTCCTGCCTGATGCACGGGGCTGCTTCATGTCAGGGCCTGGATATCTAATCACCCATTTTATTCCACTGGCTCGGGTCATCCCTGCTGGGGATCTTAGGGACCCTGTAGCTGGAAAAGTTCCCATAAATTAGCAGTTTACTGCCCACTCCTCCCTGGAAGCATTGGGAGAATGCAGTCGGCTTATCTGCTGTGGCTGTGTGGGTGTGGGGGGGTGGGGTGGGAGAGAATGGGGGTGGGATGTGTCTGGGTTCCCAAGGCTCTGGAATCCGTAAGCAGAGAGGAGGTCCGTGGGCAACAATATTCCTTGTTATCCTCCACCCCATATTATGGCCTTGGTAAGCATCTTTCCTTACCTTTTGTCCTATGCACAGGATTGTCCATTCGGCCACCTTTCTAAAGCCACCATGAGATCATACATGTGAGATGTCATAGTGTGAAGTCTGCCTGAGGTTACGCAAGAAGCAGCAGCCTTGGGATTCAAAGCCCACAGCCTGCTCCCAGAACCCCAACGTGAACCACTCATTACACTGCTTCCCACCTGCGGTTTTGTGGCCTTTCTTTTTCTTCAGTTAACTATTTATCAGGTTTCTCTGTATTAATCCACACCAATACCACCATCCCTAAGGGCCGATAGTGTATGCTATTGGGCAAGCTCTGAAAAGCCGGCCTTCCAGCTGTGAAATTGGCCTCTGGCTTCCCCAGGAGCAGGTCAGAGGCCTGGCATTGACTGCGGTCACCTTTCGGTGGTCTGCCAGCACGTGGTCTGGTTCACGGACATCTCTTGACACGGTTTTTCATCCCATTTGTTTTTCCGAATTCGCCTACCCTGATGCCTCCCCTCATTAATTCTCATCCTCCAATAATTTCCATTTCCCTGATGGAGAAGGCAAAGGCCTTCCAAGTCATACCAGAAGTCGGCCTGATTACCACCTGCCCCGTCCTCCTCTGTCAACTCCCCTCTGCTGACTCTGGCCAGCCCCCTGGCCTCCTTGTCATTTGTTTCTGTCATACCAGCCACAGGACCTTTGCACTGGCTGTTCCCTGTGCCAAGAATATGCTGCGTTTGGGCATCTGCATGGCTACCTCCCTTCCCTCATTCACACCCTTGCTCAGCTTTTGTCAGAACTACCCTGTATTGAAAGTAGAGCCCCCCAGCCCCCTTGGGAGGCACTGCCCCTCTGTTTACCCTAGGCACCTGCTCCCCTAATGTATTACATGACTCACTATGTCTACTAGTGATGATCTGGTTCCCTCCACTAGAGTGCAGTCTCCAGTGGGACACAGATATTTATGTGCTGTTTGCCTAAACACCTGGCCATATAAGAACTCAGTTTAAATTTATTGGATGAGTGAATAAATGTAAACAAAACTCATCTTTCTAGAACTCTTGGGGCCTTAGAACTCATGTAAGCCCCTATCCCATGGTGGAATTTCCATTCCTCACTCCCAGTAGGAAACAAAATACACACACACACACACACACACACACACACACACACAATCCCTTAACACACTGGGTTCCACTCAAAGAATATTACGTACACGAGGCACGTGGCGTAGCATCTGGCACACGGTGCATGCGTGCTAAGCCGCTTCAATCATGTCTGACTCTGTAACCTCGTGGACTGTAGCCCGCCAGGCTCCTCTGTCCATGGGATTCTCCAGGCAAGAATACTGGAGTGGGTTGCCGTGCCCTCTCCAGGGGATCTTCCTGACCCAGGGATCGAACCTGCATCTGTTATGTCTTCTGCTTTGGCAGGGGGGTTCCTTACCACTAGCACCACCCAGGAAGCCCAACACATAGTGGGTGTGCAGCAAATCTGAGTCCTCTTTCCTGGTGCACCCTCTCAGGAAGGAGGACCCAAGGCCCTGGAGACGAGTCCACTCAAGTCAGCACTGCGATGGGCTGAACACTGTCCCCCCAAATCCATATGTTGCGACTCTAACCCCCAGAACCTCAGAACGTGACTGCGTTTTGAGACAATCATTAAAGAGCTAATTAAGATAGAATGAGGTCATTAGGGTGGCCCCAATCCACTAGGACTGGCGTCCTTAGATAAAGAGACAAGTTGGACACGGACAAACACGGCGGGGCGGCCACGTGAGGTCACAGGGAGCAGAAGCTTTCTACAAGCCAAGAAGAGAGGCCTCAGAAGAGATCAGCCCTTCCGACACATTGACCTTCGACTTCTAGCCTCCGGAACTATGAGACTGTAACTTTCTGTGCTTTGTGTGGCCCAGTCTGGTATTTTGTGATGGCAGCCCCAGTGGTCTATTACAAACCCCATACATGAGTCGGTTGATTTCCCATCTTATTTTTTAGTTTTTTTTTTTTAAACTTTTTATTTTGTATTGTGGTACAGCTGATGAGCAATGTTGTGATCGTTTCAGGTGAACAGCAAAGGGGCTCAGCCACAGATATAGTATCCATTCTCCTCCAAGCTCCCCTCCCATCCAGGCTGCCTACACAACGCTGATTAGAGTTCCACGTGCTATACAATAGGACCTTTTGGGTTATCCGTTTAAAATATAACAGGGTGTACATGATCATCCCAAACTCCCTAACTATCCCTTCCCCCCATCTTTCCCCCAGGCAACCATAAGTTCGTTTTCTAAGTCTGTGAGTCTCTTTCGGTTTTGTAAGTTCCTTTGTATCTTTTTTTTTTTTTTTTTTTTTTAAGATTCTACGTATAAAGGCTATCATGTGATCACTCCTTCTCTGACTCACTTCGCTCAGTATGACACTCTCTAGGTCCATCCGTGATTTCCCATCTTATGAATGAAGACCCCCAAGGCTCGACATGAGGAAGCTGCTCTGCTCCCCCCAGCTGGCTTCCAAGTTTGCCTCCAGCTTCCAAAACCATGTTCTTTGCACTGTATCTGTCATGGCTAGAGCTAAGTCCTGAAGCAGAAGCTGGCAGGGGAACAGCCTTCACTGGGGAGTTGGACCCGGGGATGGTCCACGCGTGGAGGCTTCGTAAGCCCGCCTCCTCAGTGCGGTTGCCCTCCCAGAGCAGATGTTTCTATCCGTTTGGGGAGGGAGCCTTTCTCTCTGGTGTGTTTTGAGGACGGGCTGTGTGGGCTTCTCCCAACACTCTGGCTCCAGAAAAAAATGTGCTTTGTGATTACTCCAAAAGCAGGGCTGTGAGAACAGCCACAAGGTGAGTCCTGGAGATGTTTATCCTGGGAATTCCAGGCTTAATTTATGACCCTCTCCAAGCAGCCGTTAAGTCATTTGAAGAACAGTGTCTCCAGGTCCCAGAGCATAAATAGCTGCTGTCAACTGAGCCGGGAGGGGCTGGGCTGCTGATAGGTGGGGTGGGGGCCTCCCAGGTACCTTCCAGGCCCCTCCAAGGGACCTGAGGCTGCTCTTATCAACTCCCAACTGAGATGAGATTTAAACCTAGTCAGCCTCCAGGATTGCTCCAGGTCCCAGATTTATTGACAGCAATTTGTAGGACCTCGTAGAACACCCACGAACAAACCCAATTAGCAGGAACCTCTGCCTTGTTAGATAAAGATGTGCAAAGGGCTGGTCTCAGGCACCACAGGGTTCGCCACCATTGCCGCAGACCCGTCTGGATTCATTCGGAAATTCTCCAGGGTTCAGTTACTTGGGGCAAAGACAATGATGTTTTCAAGAACTGGGCAATTCAGGGGTTTCACAGGGATACCTGGAGGAGGGGGGCGGAAAGACCAGACAGACCTGGACATAGTCTGGCTCTCTATGGACCCATGCAGGATGGTGGGCAGGACAATAAACTTTTGCCTTGACTCTGAGGGCTCAGGGGTGAGGACTAGTCTTGGATGGACAAGGAATGCCAGGCATACAGTGGGACTTTATATCGGCAAGCTCCTCTTTCCTGGGATGTTTCCTTTCTAAAATCCTCGTCTCTCCACCCGCCAAGTGAATGTGGTCCTTCATTGATTCACTGATGCATTCACTCATTTACCTTTCAATGCACTCATTTCTACAACAGAGGTTTACTATATGCCTGCCGTGTGCTGGTGTTGGATTAGGCCTGTGGGCAATATTTCAAGTAGCCAGCTCTTTCTTTATCATTTGAATGCATGACTCCAACAATGCAGCCATGAAATTAGAAGACGCTTGCTTCTTGGAAGGAAAGCTACAACAAACCTAGACAGTGTTTTAAAAAGCAAAGACATCATTTTGCCGACAAAGGTCTGTAGAGTCAAGGCTATGGTCTTTCCAGTAGTCATGTATGAATGTGAGAGCTGGACCTTAAGAAGACGGAGCACTGAAGAATTGATGTTTTCAGACTATGGCACTGGAGAAGACTCTTGAGAGTCCCTTGGACATCAAGGAGGTCAAACTAGTCAATCCTGATTTCCTGAGGGAAATCAACCCTGGTTATTCATTGGAAGGACTGATGCTGAAGCTGAAGCTCTAGTACTTTGGCCACCTGATGCACAGAGCTGACGCATTGGAAAATACCCTGATGCTGGGAAAGATCGAAGGCAGAAGGAAAAGAGGGTGCTCGTCCATGTGGTAGCATGTATCAGAATGTCCTTCTTTTTATGTGGAGAAAAGAGAACCTTTGTACACTGTTGGTGGGAATGTAAATTGGTAAAGGCATATGGAAAGCCGTATGGAGGTTTCTCAAAAAATTAAAAATAGGACTACTGTATGATCCAGCAACCCAACTTCTAGATCTATATCTGAAACAAAATCAGTGATTATGAAATCTCTGTACTCCCGTGTTCATTGCAGCGTCATTCACAGTAGCCAAGATGTGGAAACAACCAAATTGTCCACCAGTGGGTGAATGGATGAAGAAACATGATTTATACACACACAAACAAACAAAATGGAATAATATTCAGCCATAAAAAAAAGGAAATCTGCCATTTGCGGCAACATGGATGAATCTGGAGAGCATTATACTAAGTGAATTAAGCCAGGCATAGAAAGACAAATACGGTATGGGACCACTTATATACCAAATCTGTTAAAAAAGAAAAAAAAGTTAAACTCATAGAAACAGAGAGGTGAACGGTGGTTGCCAGGGGCTGGGGTTGGGGTGTGCGTATGTGTGAGAAATGGGGAGGTGTTGGTCAAAAGATAAAGACTTTCAGTTTTAAGATAAGTTCACAGGATCTAATGTACAACTTGGTGATGATAGTTAACAATATGTACGGTGTACTTGAAATTGCTAAGAAAGTAGATCTTAAGAGTTTTCACCACACACACACACACACACACACACACACACACCCCAAAAAGAAAAAGGTCACCGTGTGAAGTGGTGCATTTGTTAATTACACTGAAATGTATCATATTAAATCATCACTTTAAATATGTACAGTTTTATCTGTGAAGTATATTTCAATAAAGCCAGAACAACAAAACAAAACAGAAACCAAAAACAATGTCCTTGGTCACCACTGAGAAGTTAAAGGGCACGTGGGTAAAGCACCATCAATCCAGGGCCATTACTGGGAAAATAGTTCTCTGTCAGCTACGTTGTGTTCACATGGAGAACACCAGTGGTCAGCATTAGATCAGTAGCAAGTCTGATTAACATTCTTAAGTTTTTAGTTGAACTATTAAAAGGTGTTCAGAAAAAGAGTTTCCTTCCCTTTTAAGGCTGATTATTTCACCATATATATAGACTGCATTTTGCTCAGCCACTGGTCATTCGAGCTGTTCCCACCTGTTGTCCACTGTGACTAATGCAGCTGTAAATATTGTTATGTGCCAATCTTTTAAATGTTCTCGATAAGTTTTATCATTTGGAAAAGTTGTATCAATGTATATGTCCACTGGCAATGGATATAGAGTGGCTAATTTACTGTATTCAGTGCTTGATGGCAATTTTAAAAATAAAAGACCTATGAATGTTGAAGAAGGAATGCTGTAATGAAATTACATGTAAAAATGAGACAAGGCTTATTCTATTTACCCACCTACCCATTCATCCCCATAGCCACCAGTCTCCTGCGTCTACCTACTTGCCAACTTACACATCCACCCTTCCACCAGTTCACCTTCTACTCACCTGTCTACCTGTCCATCCACTCCCCTATCCATCCATCCATCCATCCACTCAACCTATTATTTGCAGTTCTGACTTTCTGGGAGCCACACCCACATTTGTTTACAATACCACAGAATAAAAAGATGAGGATATCTCCACATCTTTCTCTGCCTTTTATTCTACCAGGGTTATCTGAGTTTGCTATTAGTTCCATGTCACTGCCCTGCTCCCTTCCCCAGCCCCCAGACTCACTGAAATTTCTTCACAGCATCTTTTCAGTGGAGATCAAACTCCCCCCGCTATACTCAAAGCCCAGTCTCCATCATGTTAAGAAAGCACATTCAACGGTCAGTGTAGAGTCTCAGTGTCACCAAAGTGCAGCCTCTGCTTTTGCTCCTACCAAGCAGGTGGTTGGTGAGGTGGCTGCCTGTGACCTGGGGGTGGCTTTTAGTGGGGGCATTTTGCAGAGGAGGGGGTCCCTGAGCTCTGAAACATCTCCCCTTGCACATACCATCTCGGGCCTGAAGCTAAAAGAGTTAGGAGGTATTTGCAGTGATTTGAAGCTAATTGTACATCATACTGTGTTCCCACTTTGCCCTCCAGTTTGGGGGCTTGTGTTTGTGTTTTAATGTAAATGGAAAGGGCAGGTATATTGTACGACATTTCTATGAAAACAATAGAAAGCAATGAATACTTACAGGTCTATCAATTCCCTAGAAATCACTCTAAAATAGACATAGGAAGAGAAGTTTTCTCCAGCAAATGAAATAAGAAGTGAGGAAAGAAAAGAACATTTTTGAATGAGGTCTGTTGCTGTATAGTTGCTAAGCTGTGTCTGACTCTTTTGCAGCCCCATGGACTGCAGCCAGCCAGGCTCCTCTGTCCATGGGATTTCCCAGGCAAGGCTTATTCTTGGAGTGGGTTGCCATTTCTTCTCCAGGGATCTTCTGGACCCAGGGATCCAACTCGTGCTTCCTGGATTGGCAGGCAGATTCTTCACCACCGAGCCACCAGGGAAGCTAAAAACAAAAGGAAAGGTTTACTGTGATAGACATGGTGCCCGCACTGAAAAGCAGACAGTGTCAGAGAGTGGTGGGGCCTGTGGTCCATCTCCTGGGCCCCGGGTTCCCTCAGGTGGTGGTTCTGAGCAGGGGGCCGGGGACTCGCACACTGGGGGGTGTCTCTCCACCACATTTAATAGTGGCTCTGCCACTTCTCCAGTAGTTTATATTGAGGGCAAATTTTTTGGTCTCCATCCAAAGGGCACTTTAGAGAGAGGCCTTTTCATAAGATTTAGCTGAGGACCAAGCCAAAAACACCACTTTGTGGGCAAAGATTCAGCTTGGAAACGCTACCCGTGTTTGTTCGTGCTGAACCCTTCAGCCTTCCCACTGCCATGGGGAGTTCACACCACCACCTTCTCTTCCCTAGAAGCTGAGCATCTGAGCATCAGGGGGGTTGGCCATAGTGCGCACTTATTTTACAAACATCTTTCCCATCTTTGCCACTCCCTTTCCTAAAATCTCTCTTGTCATTGGGATTTCCCAGGGCTGTTACAGTCTTCTGTGCCCTCTAAGCCCCAAAATGAAAACATGATTTTGTTGATTTGAATTTTCTCTTTTCAAGTAACATTTGGAGAAAAAGAGGAGGGGAATTCAGTTGGGACAGTGTTTGTCTTCCAAGAGCCCACATTTTTCCTGATCCCAAAGGGGTAACAGGACTTTTCCAGAACTTTCCAGAAAGCTCTGGAAACCCATTCTTAAGATTCTGACAGCATGAACTGTCCTACTCTTTAATTGTTGTTTTCATTCTCTCTTTTCTTCTCTTTCTTTTCCTATACTTAAATTCTTTAGTAAATGTTACTGGTAATTATGGGTTCTTTATGACTATGATCATATCTGCCTCAAGTCATTCCAACTATCCTGCCTCCCTCCCCACAGAAAGAAGCTGTGACTTGATAAGAATTTCCTTGGCATTTGAGCTGGGTGTCTTATTCCGTGGGCCTGAGAGGGGCCCCCTATCTGCTGGGATGCAAGCAGGAGCTGGACGTGAGTGTTTTCTGGGGAAAAAATTTAGATTTAAATCAACCTCAAGGATGAAACCAATAAAAGTGCCGGGGGATGCCTGGCCTTTGAGGTTAGAAACCTCTTGCATTGATGTTTGTGCTTCTGAGTCACCAGTAGTCAAGTCTGCAGAAATGTCTTTTCTGGGACAGGAAATCCTCAGGCTAAAATGTAAATGCTCTACCTGAGTGTGCTCCCCAGTCAGGCTTTTGAAAACCAAAAAAGAGATGAAATCACAGACCAGTTTAAAACATGCCTGTTCATCTCAGAAAAAAGTCTCTCTGCTGAATTCTTTAGATTCTCAAAGCAAAAATGTCTGTGTGGAATTATCACTCCCAATCCCACCCCTGCCCCTAACTCTGATCATGTTCCAAGGTTGTCTTTAATAAAAAAAATTTTTTTTGAAAATTTTTCAAAAAATTTTTTTAAATTGAAGTATGATTAATTAAAAACGTGTTAATTTCCAGTGTACAGCAGAATGATTCCTTTATATATACATATGTACCTATTTTTTTCAGATTCTTTTCCATTATAGGTTATTACAAAATATTGAGCATATTGACCTGTGTTATACAGCAGATCGTTGCTAGTTATCTATTTTAATATATATAGTAGTGTATACACACATTTGTTAGTCACAAACTCCTAATTTATCCAAGTATGTTTTCTCTTTTCCTTAAAAACAAGAGATTCTTCCTCTTTGTTCATTGTGCAGTTCAAGCTGGCAGTTAGGAAAAGTCATGATTACTGAAAATATACAAGTAGCTTCATTACTGTGAACACGTGATTGTCAGACCATAGCTCAGTTCTTCCCACACTTTCTGTTCCCTTACTCCTAAGAATCCCATGCTAATGTGCATCTTTTAGGCTTTCTGCATGGAGTCTGAGATTTTAGTGGTTGGCTACAAAAGAAAGGGCCTTAGGAATGCTTATCCTTTGCAAAACAGAGGTTTGTCCAGAGAGGGCTGTGCTGCGCTTGTAGTTCTCAGGTGCTACACAAGAGGGCGCTTCTGTATCCCATTGCACAAGGCCCTGAGGATAACAGGGTGTTGCGTGGGGCAGCTTTCAGTAAAAGTATTTCATAACCAGGGCCTGCTTACTCTAGGCCAAATGACTTCTGACCGCAATTAAGAAAAAGGAAAGTTAGATTTGTGCAGATTCCTCTCTTACTTGTATACTCCAATTGAATGGAATTCTGCAGTCCCATGACAGTTTCTTTGAGCTCGGGCCTTCTAAGGAAGGAATCAGGGTTGTCCAGCTGGAATTGCTTCCTTTTGTACAGCCAGAGTCCACAGTAGGCAAAACTAGGAAATGGCCAAAGATTGTCATTCATCTCAAAATGTTGCCAGGAAGTAACTGTTCTGAAACGAGCCCTCCCTCCTTCCTGTTCTTCATTCTTTATCTCATGCACCATCCCATCTCCTATGCTCCAGACTCAGTTTCTGAGGGAGAACCAAGCCCTGTTTTTCCATTTAAAAAATCTGATTGAATTAATTCCCCACTGAGACATGAATTAATCATATTATTCCTATCTGAATGCTTTCAGAATTAATAAAACAAACAAAAACACACTTGCTTGAAAAGAGGATACCCAATTTAGGCTATAGTTTATAGAATTCAGATGTTGGTACAGTGATATGAGAAAAAATGTTTATGTTAGCTAGTTGTTGTTCAGTCGCCCAGTCGTGTGCAACTCTTTGCTACCCCGTGGACTGCATGCAGCACACCAGGCCTCCCTGTCCCTCACCATCTCCTGAAGTTCACCCAAGTTCATGTCCATTGCGTTGGTGATGCCATCCAGGCATCTCATCCTCTGCTGCCCTCTTCTCCTCTGCCCTCAATCTTTCCCAGCATAATGGACTTTTCCAATGAGTCAGCTGTTCACATCAGATGACCAAAATACTGGAGCTTCAGCTTCAGCTTCAGCACCAGTCCTTCCAATGAGTATTCAAGGTTGATTTCCCTTAAGATTGACTGGTTCGATCTCCTTGCTCTCCAAGGAGACAGCAAGAGGTTAGATGGAGGTGGATTCAAATCCAGATGTTATCATGGGGTGATGTTGGAATCACTACAATAATGACTCAGTATACCTATTAAGTGCCTACAGTGTGCAAAGCACCAGGGATGCAAGGATGAGCAAAACCAGACAGGGACCCTCTTCCTAGCGTATAGTCTTAGGGGGAAAGGCTGACATAAATCAGTCAAGAAAATGCATGTCAATTCACAGCTGGGGTAACTGTCACTATGGTAATTACTAGTGATGTTCTCTGGAGAGGTGGTCTCCCCATCCCTCATCATACATGTGATAGGGTTGCACTTTCCCATTCTTTTGAAGTTAGGCCTGGCCATGACTTGCTTTGGACAATGAAACATGAGCATAGGAGTCATGTGACTCAGTGATAAGTGTAAGCTTTAAAAGCCAGGGAACCATTGCCCCGTTCCCTTCCAGCTGTTTCAGTGGATTGCAAGCATGTGCCAAGATGAAGCCTCTGACTGACCTTGGTTCCAGACAGACCATGGTGAATTAGCCCCACCCCCCACCTCCCACCATCCCACAATGGACCTGCAGCATGAGAGAGAAATAACTTTTGATCAGCCCCTGAGATGAAGGCTTATTTGTTACTGCAGCAGAGTCTGGCTTATCCTGACTGATACAGCCCCACGAGACAGGTACCTGTGAAAGTGTGTGATAAGGAAGTGGGCTGGGTGGAGAAGGTTAGGAGAATGTCTCTGAAGTTGTGACAACCGAGCTGAGATCTGAGGGAGATAGGGGAGGGGTCCTGAAGGAAAAGTATTCCAGATTTCAGGCTATGGGGCAGATATGTAGATGGAAAGCATTGGACAGATTAACTTCTCTGATCTAAGTGGAAAAATTGGACTGATGGATTTATTGGGAGGCTAACCAGTAGCAGGGTAAGGGCACCCAGCCTAGAGCCTGGTATGCAGTAGGTGCTCAGTGTATACTCAGAGTGTCAGATACTGCATAGGGCTGTACATGTAAAAATTCATTTGGTCTTTACATAGTCCTATAATTTAGACATATTATTATCCAGAGTAAGCAATTGGAACACAAAGGTTAAATAACTTGCCCAAGGTCACTCAGCTAGTGAGGGATAATACTTGTATTTGAACTCAGAGGCTATGCTTTTAGCTCTTTTTCTTCCTGCTTCTTAAGGCTGCTGTTTTTGTTGTTACTATGGTTTTAACAAGGGATTCCCTTCCCCACTACTTGCTGCATCAAGCCATACCAGGAACAGTTCTTTACCAATTTAAAGCCTTGGTGGTTGAGAAGTAGAGACTCTACCTGCCAAAGCAGGAGATGTAAGAGATGCCGGTTCGATTCCTGGGTTGAGAAGATCCCCTGGAGGAGGGCATGGCAACCTACTCCAGTATTCTTGCCTGGAGAATCCCCATGGACAGAGGAGTCAGGCAGGCTACAATTCATAGGGTTTTGAAGCACGTGTAATGATGTCCAAGCACTTCTAAGGTCCATTAATATCCTGTATCAGTCAACTGTGGCCTGAGGATGCCATGTAACAACCAACCACAGAGTTTGGTGTCATTCAGCGATCAAAATGATTTCTCATGGTGTGTGTGTCATCTAGGGCACACATTCAGGCTGGGCTCAGCGGTGTGGTTCTCCTTCAAGCTGCCAGTCCAGGTGAGCTGGACCGGAGAGTGGCTCTACTCTCTGTGTCCCCATTTTTTAAATTTCTGAAGGAACAGTACCTCCTCAGGGACCCTCTTCCCAGGCTTTTGGCAGAGTGCTTTGAGAGCAAACAGAAGCTTGGGGAGAGCCTTCAGGTCTTATCTGGAATCTGGCAAGGGATCTGCTCTACGTAGCAGAGCCAGGATCTGCCGGAGCCCGGGTGGGCCCCTGTGTCTTGGGGGGAGCGTGAGAGGCATCCAGGGTAGTGGTGGCTGGAGGTGGTGATGTATATATACATCTAAGTGTGTGTCTGTGTTTCCATAAAATGACTGGGTGTGAAAGCATCCAGGATTCTCCAAAACGGAAGAGTGTGGAGGCCCTGTGAATGGGGCATGGACTTCAGAGTCTTCAGCTCTTTACCCTGTTACTGAGCCTGGGAGACAGTGTTGCTGTTACAGTGCTGAGAAATGTGATCTGCACCCTGACTCCATGGGCTTCCCAGGTGGCTGAGGGATAAAGAATTCACCTGCCAATGCAGGAGATGCGGGTTCGATCCCTGGATCAGGAAGATCCCCTGGAGGAGGAAATGGCGACCCACTCTGGTATTCTTGCCTGAGAAATCCCACAGACAGAGGAGCCTGGTGGGCTACAGTCCATGGGGTCGCAAAGAGTCAGACACAACTGAGCACAGCACGCAGGCACTGACTGCCCGGCTGCAAAAGTCCACTGACTTGAGCACCCATTCAGGTCAGTGTCACATTCAGTGACTCTAATACCAGAACACAGCACTTGATTTCTTTAAAATTTTGCATTTTTCAGTTCCCTTTATCTCTATCGATTGCCTCTCTTAAAAGCCACCGTTTCATTGGCTAAGACACCTTGGTAAGTCACTGCATCTCAGATGGCCCTGCCACTGTGTCGTGAATTTAAATGAGACGATGCGCCTGGAGCAGGGTGGGTGTGTTCATTTCCTAGGACTGCCATAACCCACTGGGCACCTTAAGCAACAGAAACGTTGGATTTCTCCTTTTCCAATATCTTTTCCAGGGGTCGTCCATGCTCTTTCTCCTCTGCCTCTTCCTGGTCTTCTTTCTTTACTTTTAAACATTTCTCTTTTCTGAGTTCATAGCATAACACACCCTCCGTAGAAAATTTGGCAAATCTGAAGACTCACTGTAAAATAAAAAAGCTGAGGTTCCACTACCGGGTGGTTTTATTTAAGCAAAGTTCTTTCCACTCCTTTTCTCTGCACATGTATTTTCTTTGAATAATTTTCATGCCTCTAGGCACACAATTTTGCATCTATTTTCTTTTCATATTCGGTCAAGCATAGTCTCATGTCCTTAAAGCTGCTTTGCAAACACTAGTTTCATTGACACCTGCATATTTATTCCATTGTGTATGGTGTTCTTGATTTTTCCATCCCTGTTCTTGCCTTTGCAAATCACCCTTGGGTTCTCATCAGTTTCGCTGGTTCCCTCCCTGGCTCTGCACAGCTTTCCCATCTCTGTCTCTAGTCAGTCACCGATTAAGCACACAAATTGATTGGCCTACTTTGTTCTCAGAGAATCATAGAATTTTATGTACGCCTCTTCTTTCATCCTGATATCCTCAAAGCTACTGAGAAGGGTGGCTCACTTTTCAAAAAGTGACTTTGTCTGGGAACCCTGTTTTTATTCATCCTTGGTGATTTTATCAAGTAAGTATATGCAAAATATGATCAGCCCCATTTACAGATGGAAACATTGAGGCAAAGTCTTGGCTTCCCTCATGCTGAAGCAAACATTCTGAAAGTCAAAAGAACTGATTTTTCTTTCCAGTTGGCTGATGTCCTGGGCTAATCAGACTTCATTAAGGATAAGTAAGTTCTGAGTTGCTTTTCTTTTTAGTCTAAACAGACTAAAATAAGGTGCTCCCAAACAGGGCACTCTTTATCAAAAATGTTCCAGGAGGAGGCTGGGGAACCATGCCTGAGACCCATCTTAAGAGTCACTTCCGTGGGAAGCCTTCTTGTCCCTCCGGGTCAGAGTTCAAGGCCCCCTCCCCATGCTTGTTTCTTGTCACACCTAATTATCAGAGTGCTCACGTCCCTGCCTTGGGTCTGCAAAAACCTAGAAAGGAAGAGCCATGGCCTTCTTGCTTCTGTGTTCCTTTTGCTTAACGAGGTACCTAGTTGGCACTCGAGTGTGTCTAGATGAATGAATTGCCACAATCTACTATGTGGATGTTGGGGCCAAAAAATGGAAAAAGAGACATACAGAAATAAAAGTTTTGGAAGAGAAGGCAAAGTTAGTTCAAACTGCAACAATATGACATGCAGCAGCTGATTCAAACAGCTGGTCCACCTGGCCATTGCCTTTCTCATTATAAAGGATATTTGGTGTTCATCCATCTGTCACACGAGTGGATTTCAGTGAGGTGTCCCCACTTTGTCCTCTGGCCTCACCCAGGCTGATCACCTTTGGGAACTCTAAGCCAGGTGATTCCATCAGGACCCCAAGACCAGGTGAAACTGTGTGTGGGCAGCAAGATGGCCCGCCTTAGGAATATCAGTCTCCCTTCACCTTTCCTTAAAAAAAATTTTTTTTAATTTTATGTATTTATTTATGACTGTGCTGGGTCTTCATTGCTGCTGGTGGGCTTTCTCTAGTTCTGGTGAGCGTGGGCTACTCTCTAGCTGTGTTGCATGGGCTTCTCACTGCAGTGGCTTCTCTTGTTGAGGACCATGGGCTCTAGGACTCGTGGGCTTTAGTAGTTGTGGTGCCCAGGTTTAGCGGCTCCCAAGGCATGTGGAATCTCCCTGGACCAGGGGTTGAACCTGCGTCTCCTGCATTGGCAGACCGACTCTACCACTGAGCCACCAGGGAGCACCCCCCACACTTTTCCTTACATCAGTCAGATGTTCACCAAGTGTTTGTCAGCATGGTGGATGGTTAACATAATGGATGGCCCTCAATGATCCCCATCTCCTGGTATTCACACTCTGGATAAGCACCTCTCCTCGAGTGTGGGCTGGACCCGATGACTCACTGCTAACCAGAGAATATGGCAAAAATGATGTGAAATCACTTTCATCGTTGGGTTCTAAAAGTCTGATTTCATCTTTCTAGCAGATTCTTTCTCTTCACTTCTCAGCTTTTGTTTTTGATGAAGTCGGCTGGCATGTGGGAAAGGCCACGTGGCTTCCAGCCAACATCCAATGAGGAATTGAGGCCCAGCCAACAGCCACGAGGAGGTGAATGCTGCCAATAATCACTGAGTAAGTGGCTCCTTCCCCAGCAGAGCCTTCAGATGAGACCACCACCCCTGGGCTGGCACCTTGAAGGCTGTGAAGCAGAGCACCCAGCTGAGCTGTGCTTGGCTGCCTGACCCACAAAAACTGTAAGGTGGTGAATGTTGTTGTTTCAGAATCCAAAGCTTTGGGGTGATTTGCTTGTAGATTTGAATACCAGTCAATCCTAAAGGAAATCAATCCTAAATATTCATTGGAGGGACTGATGCTGAGGCTGAAGCTTCAATAATTTGGCAACCTGATATGAAGAGCCAACTCATTGGAAAAGACCCTGATGCTGGAAGAGACTGACGGCAGGAGAAGGGGATGACAGAGCACAAGATGGTTGGATGTCATCACCGACTCAATGGACATGAGTTTGAGCAAGCTCTGGGAGTTGGTGATGGACAGGGAAGCCTGGCATGCTATAGTCCATGGGGTTCCAAAAAGTTGAACACGACTGAGCTACTGAACAGCACTGAATACAGCACCCACTCTGTGCCATTGTCTTTGATACTTTTTATGGGCACTTTGCAGTCACTTGTGCCCCCTCCAAGACCTCCCCACCCTGCTGTTTCCCAGAGGCTGGAAGGATAAAAATCTCATTATCTGGACTCCCCTTTACTTGGGTTCTGGATATAATTTAGATTCTGCTAGTGAGATGAGCTGGAGAACGCAATGGCACCCCTCTCCAGTGCTCTTGCCTGGAAAATCCCATGGATGGAGGAGCCTAGTAGGCTGCAGTCCATGGGGTCACTAAGAGTCAGACACGACTGAGTGACTTCACTTTCACTTTTCACTTTCATGCATTGGAGAAGGAAACGGCAACTCACTCCAGTGTTCTTGCCTGGAGAATCCCAGGGACACGGGAGCCTGGTGGGCTGCTGTCTATGGGGTCGCACAGGGTCGGACATGACTGAAGTGACTTAGTAGCAGTAGCAGCAGTGAGATGAGCTTGTAAAAGATTTGGAAAGCAGGGTTCTTGCTGTGGTAGTGGATGGGCAGGCTCTGGCTGTCGTAAGACTTTGCAGTGGTCACATTCGATGTCCTACTCTACTCATCAGTTCCTGGGTGTGTGGCTGCTGGGATACCAGCAGGGATATCTATCTGTTTTCTGAGGCCAAATTGAAGCAGTGGTGACCACTGAAGCCAAAACCCCAGTAGCAGAAGTGTAACTTCTACACATCCAGCTGTTCCAACAATTCTGTAAGCACCTATTCCTCCATACTGAATATCTTCCTGCCAAAAATACTGAGACTTGTTGCTGTTTCTTGCACTGAACTCTGCTGATGCAGCCCCTCACTGTCCAGGGATCTGGGACCACAGGTGAAGCTGACATAACTCTACACCTCAGGATACTCACACTGTAGTGATGGAGACAGAACATTAGAAAGCGCATTCACTACAATGTACCTGTCTCTTAGCCCCCTACTCTGAGGCCAGTTTACTGTGAAGTTAACAAAGTTAAGCTTTAGTGTCCCTCACTCAGTAAGGATCCCTTCCAAGGGTCTGAGAGAGGGCTTGCAATTCTGGTTTCATAATTGTGTGGGTTTAATAAGCACCCCCATCCCAAATTGTATAAGCTCCTGGCCCCTAAAATCCTGAGTCAGGCCCTGGCCTTTGGGAATCTCACCCACTTGATGACTTAGCCCATCTGCCTTGTGATGGAAATCTCTCAGCAACACCTCACCTGCTAAGTCTGAGCTCCATAGCTCCACCCACTCCCTGGATATCACCGTGGGTTGTCCCTCTGGCACTTTAACTCGATGCTTATTTTTTTTTTTACCAAAACTTCTTTCACCCTAAGGTCTTTGGTTGACTGACATCACCGTCCACCTGCTGGCCCAAACCAGACTCATGGGAGTCAACATCGACTTTCCCTTCTTTGTCCGACCTCATTCATGGGCTGAGACACCGTAGACAATTCACGAAAGCGAGAGTAAGAGACTTGAAGGAGGCAGGCTTGGACGGGCGGGAGTGGTAGTATCTAGTTGAGTAGAAAAGGAGCCTGGAGGATGACCCTGAAGTCCAGTCCCCACAGCAAGGTAAGGATGGAAGTGAAAACAGCGCCAGATGAGTATCCAGATAACTAAACATGAGAGGGAATCCAGGGAGGAGGAGTTAAGAACGACTGTGAAAGAGTAGCATTGGCATATGCAGAGCATGTGTGAAAAAGACAGCTGGCGGGAGCTGCCGCACAGCGCAGGGAGCTCAGCTCGGCGCTCCGTGATGACCTGGAGGGATGCAGTGGGGGAGGCAGGGAGGGAGGAGCATATGAATATCCTCCACATATGTCAAGAAGCAGAGCATATATGTGTACATATAGCTGATTCACAATGTTGTACAGCAGACAGTGACACAATATTGTAAAGCTACTATATTCCAATAAAAAAAAAAAAAGGATTCAGAATTAGGGCTGTGAGGGCAAGTGTGGCCTGGAGCGCCCCCTTGACACGGCGCCTATTACTTCCAGGGTCGTTGTCTACATGTGTGGTGTGGTTTAGTCGCTAAGTCATGCTCCTCTGTTCATGCGATTTCCCAGGCAAGAATACTGGAATGGGTTGCCGTTTCCTTCTCCAGGGGATCTTCCCAACTCAGGAATTGAACTGGGTTTCCTGCATTGCCAGCGGACTCCTGTAGTGCAGGTGGATTCTTGACTGACTGAGCTACGAGGAAAGCCCTGCATGCAGGTTTGCCTAAAGCAGAGCCTGAGACAAGGATGTGATTCAAGTGACGGATGTGGGTGATGAGTCCAGAGAAGGGAAGTGAGGCAGGAAGAAAAGGAGAGGCAGCAAAGTGGGTGAAGTGGGGAGGTCCCTGCTGTGGGCTTCCTGGGCTCGGTCTCTAGAGGGTCCAGAGAATGAGCAGAACCCACCCCAGAGCTGCTCTACGGAGGAGGGCAACCCCAGGGGACTGACCCTCCAACTCTTGTCTGGCACTGTTAAGAATGGCTCCTGGAGGGTCCACTTTCTAGGGCTCTGGCCACCCCGTTGGTCAAGCAGATGAACCCCTGTAGCCAGAGGAGCCCTGGGGCTTGTTTGGGAATGTCTGCTGTGGCCTCCAGGGTGTGTGAGAGGTGCTATGTGTGCGCATTGATGGCCCTTGCGCCAGGGGGCTGCCTCTGCTGTCTTAAAGGCAGGACATCTTCCCGTTGGTGCAAACTACGTGTGGGAACCTCCTCCATCTGTCTGGTGGGAAATGTGGGGACACGTCCTGCTCCTGGGGCTCACTGAGGGCCCAGCAGCAGCCATGGGACACACTGAGCAGGAGTTCATGGGCTTTGAGTCCTGGATTGAAACCTTGAAAACACTGCTTGATAGCTGTGTGTGTGTTAGTCCCTCAGTTGTGTCGAGCTCTTTGTGACCCCACGGACTGTAGCCCACCAGGCTCCTCTGTCCATGGAATTCTCCAGGCAAGAATACTGGAGTGGGTTGCCATTTCCTTTCTCCAGCTTGATGACCATATAAATGAGCAACTACCTTATCCTCTGAGGATCCCTGTTCTCATACCTAAGATGGGAATAACAGTAACCGCCCTGTAGAGCTTTTGTGAGAATTAAACTGATCCCCAGAAGAGTCCTTCTCCCCGCCCCCACACCCACATCCCCGCCGCCCCCTCAGCATTGCTCCTAGGCAGACACAGGGCCTGGTGGAGTCTGCTACTCACTGATTTTCCTGGCCAGCCCCAGCCTTGACTTTGGCCTGGTGGGGTTTGGGGTGGGGGTAGTTCCCCTGATTCCTAGCTCTTGCTTACACTCAGTTCTCCCTCATCCATCCCTTTGCTTCTTCTGAAGCAGCCCTTTCAGTGTAAGAAGTCCCTTCCGGGCAGGCTGCTGGAGTGGACGGGGCCCGCGGACAAGGACACGTCAGCACCACTGAAGGGTCCTTGCTGGCAGGGTACCCTGCATTGCGGGGCCATGTGGTTCACTCTTCTCAGCTCATGGAATGACAAGACTGCAGGAGGCCCCTGTGGCCTTGGCAGCCAAGCCAATGTTTAGACAATTTTTTCTGCTGTTTGAATAAGAGCTGCCCTGAAATTGCATCTTTGCCTCGTTGCCTCTTCTGTGGCCAGGCCGCCTGACAACCCCTCGTCTGGAGTCGCTTGTAAAGTTCCCCTCAGCTCCCACAAAAACTTTATAGATGAAGAATCTTCCAGTGGGCTTCGGGGCTGGCTGCCCCTTCCCCTCTATGCGGGCAGCTCTTTTGAATCACCTTTCCTCCACATTCAGGAGGCCTCTGAGCCCCTGGGATGGTTCTGAAAATCCGTGGCCCTGGAAGTTGTTCTTTCTCCCCATCCAAAATACACCTAAAAGACAAAATGACCTTAATGTGTTATTTAGGAGGCTCAGAAAGGTTAAGTGACTTTCCTTACGTTGCACAGCCAGTTAGTGACAGCTTTAAGTACAGCAGCCAAGCTTGCTGACCTCAAGGCTTTCAGTGTCTTTGTACACGAGAGAGTTCTAGAGTCTAGATGTGGGCAGGACTCATCTGGCCCACCTTCCTACCTTGCTGAGGAGTCAAGAGAAATTGAGGGCTTTCCTGGTGACTCAGCGATAAGGACTCTGCCTGCCAATGAAGGAGACTCAGGTTTGATCCCTGGGTCAGGAAGATTCCCTGGAGAAGCAAATGGCAACCCACGCCAGTATTCTTGCCTGGAGAATCCTATGGACAGAGGAGCCTGGCAGGCTACAGTCCATGGGGTCACAAAGAGTCAGATGTGACTGAGTGACCGAGCACACATGAGAAATTGAGTAGAAAATGCTGTGAAGTCCCCCATAAAGTTGCAGCTGGTCATGATGAGAGGTTTTTGTTTTTGGTCTGTGTAATCTGGAAACCATTGAGGGCCAGGTGCACAAACCTGGAGTCAGACACTCCCAGATTGAAATCCAAGTTTCTTGAGTTCCAGTGCTGTGTGATCTTGGGCAAGTCACTTAACCTCTCTGTGCCTCAGTTTCCTGTGAAAGGATGATGCTTACCTCACTGAGCTAAGTTAAAGTGCTAAGCACAATGTCTGGGACAGAAGAAACTCCAGTCAGTGTTATCTGTGACTATTTTTAACCTCATTATCACTGTTCTTATCTATCTAATGGTCGATTTAAATATGACATCGAGCAAAAGCTCAGTAACTAATAGCCGTGATGATTTCCGTTGCCCTTAGCAGAATTAAACCTGGGAGTGGCCCCTTGGTCCCCCAGGTGGGGATATTGTCCCAGAGGAGAGAGGAGATGGGTGGGGGGGGGTGTTCTTAGGGAAGGCGGAAGGAGGCAGCATCACACATAACTCAAGTCAGACACGGGCACACAGGGCAGGGACTCTGGATGGTATGATCCAGGTTCTCTGCTTCAAGTCACAGCCCAAGTGCTAAATGACATCAGGAAACTTTAAGGAATGGAGAGGCAGGGTTAAAAGGTCTAGGGGTCCTCAGCCCTGCTGCTGCTGCTACTGCTGCTGAGTCACTTCAGTCGTGTCCGACTCTGTGCGACCCCATAGACAGCAGCCCACCAGGCTCCCCCGTCCCTGGGAGTCTCCAGGCAAGAACACTGGAGTGGGTTGCCATTTCCTTCTCCAATGCATGAAAGTGAAGAGTGAAAGGGAAAAATGTTTGACTCTTCACGACCCCATGAACTGCAGCCTACCAGGCTCCTCCATCCATGGGATTTTCCAGGCAAGAGTACCGGAGTGGGGTGCCATCGCCTTCTCTGAATTAATTGTGTGGTTTTCAGTAAGTCACTTCCTACTTCAGGCCTTTGTTTGCATGAAGAAGATCTATATTGAGCTGACCAGTTCCTTTTAGTTTTGAAACTCTGTCCAACCACCAGCGCATCCAGCCATTCATCCTTCCATCTCCATCATCCATTCACATATCCACCCATGAATCCCTGCATCCACTCATCCCCTATCCGTCCATCCTTCCAGCCATCTCTCCTTCCATCCATCTATTCATCCATCCTATGTACCAGACTCTAGGCTGGGAAGCAGAAAACAGGTGAAGAGGCTGCAGCCAGGGGCCCACCATGGAGGAACTTGCAGTTGGAGTCAAGGCCCCAGAGTCGGTCAGGGAGCCAGACTTGCACCCCAGGTCCGTCAGACCCCAGAATCACTGGGCCCCCGTGCATCTTGACCTTGGGTCCCATCCTGCCTCTGTGAGCTGTCAGATCACAAGGGCTGTGAGTTCAAACCACTCTTGTGCAATATTTTGTGTCACGTGCTGTGATCCCCAGTCCACATGAATTTCCACTTCTAATCCTCATTCAATCCTGTGAAGTGGGGCTTCCTATTTGGAAGGACTGAGGCTCAGAGAGATGAAGAGTTAACCCATGGCCTCCCTCTGTAACATCTGTCCCGAGGCCTTCGCACAGAGCTACCCTCTGCCCGCCTGTACCTGGCACTGAGAGTCCCATGCCAGGTGTGGACCCTGACTGTGGATCTTGGGAAAGTTACATTCCTCCCACCTCTGTTTCCTCGTCTGTGAAATGGGACAATAATAGCCTTTGTTTCCTAAGAGTGCTGTGGGTGTTACGGTGTAATGTTTGTGGGTGGCATGGAGTAGACACTCCAAGGTTAGACATGGTTATTCTTATTAGAAAGCGGAGACCTCACTTTGCCGACAAAGCTCCATAGAGTCAAAGCTGTGGTTTTTCTACTAGTCATGTACAAATGTGAGCATTGGACCATAAAGAAGGCTGAGTGCTGAAGAACTGATGCCTTTGAACTATGGTGCTGGAGAAAACTCTTGAGAGTCCCTTGGACAGCAAGGAGATCCAACCAGTCAATTTTAAAGGAAATCAATCCTGAATACTCTTTGGAAGGACTGATGCTAAAGCTCCAATACTTTGGCCACCTGATGCGAATAGCCAACTCACTGGAAAAGACCCTGATGCTGGCTGGGAAAGATTGCAGGCAGGAGGAGAAGGGGGCGGCAAAGGATGAGATGGTTGGATAGAGTCATCAACTCAATGGACGTGAGTTTAAGAAACTCCGGGAGACAGTGAAAGACAGGGAAGCCTGGTGTGCTGCTGTTCAAGGGGCCGCAGAGTCAGACACAGCGACTCAACAACAACAAAATTCTTATGCCTACTATTTATTACCTGTCAAGGTCAGAGAGGTTGTAGCTAAGTGTTAAGGAAAGGACTGACTTCAAGTAAGAATCTGACACGTGGATGGAAGGGAGGAGGGGCACCGTCCCAAACACTCAAGGCCAGTGAGTCAGGAGCTGGTTCACAAAGGTGCAGGCGGAGGCCCCGTCTTCTGCCATGTGAGATGGGCACTGGGGCCGCGATTAATTTCTTTGACCACAGAGAGGCAAGCATCAAGCCTCATTAACCCGATGCGCACAGGACCCGGCGGGATGTGTGTAATCTTGTTTTCCCTTCAGCCGGCTTCCCGGGACGCCATTGTGTTGGCGCTGAAGCTGTGGTTAACTTTAGTAAATTCCCTGCACTCGCATCGCTCACTAAGCCTTGTCTACGCGAGTGAGAGCTCGCACATCAGCTCGGTGGGCTGGGCGCTGCTCGGTCCTCTCAGCCTCCTCTGCTGCCCTCAGGGTCAGGGGGAGGTGGAATAAACCCTCGCCCCTGTCCCACAATCTCTGAGACACGTGGAGGCACTTTGCGGGACTCTCCAGGCCACATGGAACAGAGAAAGAAAGAGAACGCTCATTCCATGAATGTCTCCAGGTGCCAGCGACTTTATACCCAACGGGGTGTCCATCTTCTAACTATCATGTGGGGACCCCCCACTTTGGGGTGACTTCAGAGACTTGAGGGGGTCAAGGGGGGTCTGCTGGAACCCCAGAGGATGGAGCAGCAAGAGGTCATGCAAGGGCACTGAGTTTGGGGTCTTGGTGCCTGGATTCAATTCCTGCTTCCTTACTTCTTGGCCCAAGAGACCTTGGGAATTTCCCTTAGCTGTTTCCTCATCCATAAGCCCTACTTATGGATGAAGACATGCCAGTACACAGTAGGAGCCCATAAAATGGTTCCCTGCTTTCTCATCTGGGGCTTCCCAGGTGGTGCAGTGGCAAAGAACCCGGCTGCCAGTGCAGGAGATGGAAGAGATGTGGGTTCGATCCCTGGGCTGGGAAGATCCTCTGGAGGATGGCATGGCAACCCACTCCAGTATTCTTGCCTGGAGAATTCCATGGACAGAGGAGCCTGGCAGGCTACAGTCCATGGAGTTGCAAAGAATCGGACATGACTGAATTGATTTAGCATGTGCGATCTTTCTCCCTCATTCGTTTATTCTTACGAGATGCCGAGCCTGGCGGTTAAGCAGTGGCAGGACAGACATGGAGGACGCCATTCCTTTCCAGAAAATCACTGTTTAGTTGTAATGACAGTAACTCAGTTATACTAATCATTTAATAGTTGCCAGTGTGATGCATTATATGAGGGAGACTCTACAGGGGCTGTAAGAGCAAAGCCAGGGGGACTGCTCTTATGGGGGGTTACCCTGGGGGAGGCCAGGGGAGGGTCTCCTCATGGAGGTTCGTTTTAAACAGAGACCAATCTGCAGGTTGAGGGGACTTTGCCCCTGATGGGGGTGGGGACGGGGACGGGGAACACTCCGTCTGTGGGGCAGTGTGTGCCAGGCCCACTCAGGGCTGGGAAGGGACAGAAGGCTGGTGTGATGTGGGGGCGGGGAGAAAAGGAGCAGGGGTGCCAGAGAGAACAGGACGGGCGGCCGGGGACATCACAGGCCTCCCCCACGGCTGCCCCTGACCCCTAGCAGCTGGGCAAGGCTTAGCAAACATTGTCAACACAAAGCTCTTTTCCCAATACAATCCATCCGTGTTTATTCTGACGTGTCGTGGCTGGCAGTATCCCCTTGGGCCTTTGGCTATGGGTATTTGCAAATTGTCCTTTCATGGTTCTGCAGTCTGTGCTGTTAAAACCAGCTATTTCGTGCCCAAAGCACAGAAGCAATGTGGTCCCAGTGGACTCTGTCCAGGCGTCCAGGACAGAAGCTGATGCAGAGCAGAGGGTTGAGCCAAGAAGGAACTTTCTTTTGTAGCCTTGGTGAGCTCAACACTGTCTTTTCTCCTTTCCTGATGATGCTCGGTCAATGGAGAGACAGTTCCCTAATGGAAGCTCAGTGTTTGATGGCGCTAACCTCCCAGAGTCCTCTCAGCATCCCCACTGAGTTGGGAATACCTCTGGTTTGTGGAGGAGAGAACTGAAGTTGAAGGTTAAGTGACTCACTGCAGGTGGGGTCAGGATTTGAACCCAGGCCTTGCTTAGGCTTCCAGCTTTCAGCACCACGTTCTGTGCTAGGTCAGTCAAGGGCGAGCCATTTAGATGGTGGCAGTTTAGTACAGCCTCCTCTGACATGGGCTTTGGCTTCTGGCCGTTACCAGGGATCCTGGGGTGCCTGAGAGCTGTGTTTGGGTTCATTTCACAGACAGAGAAACGATGATCACAAGAGTGTTTACTAGAGAAAGAGAATCAGTACTTTTTGGTCTCTCAAGTTCAACCATCAATGGCTCTGCAGAGAATTTTCAAGCCAGAAAAGACGTAGCCTTCCATCAGTCTGAGTTTCTGCTTCTTGTCGACGAGGAAATAGACCCAGAATGGTCGGGGCCAGCTGGTGGTGGGTGGTGTTGGGCTGAGTCCAGGACATCTGTGTCCCATTGGGTGGGCTTTTCACCTCAATCAACTCTGTTAACATTGACCCTACAGAGGCAGCCACTTCCCACTTCAGTCCCTTCCTGGATGAAATATCCCCATAAGTAATCCTGCCATGAGACACCTCATTAAATGACATTTCATCCCTGGAACTGTTCTTTAAGGAACACATGATTTTAGGTTTTCAGCTCTAAATCTCTCATGAGGTATTTCATACTGAAACTTGAAACTAGGGGAAGATTGGCAGGTAAGAAAGTGGGTGGCTAAGTGCGGTGTCTTGAAGGGTGGTTGCAATTCCATCCCTCCAGTTGCATGAAGTCGGATGAGAGATTAAGCTCTCCAAGCCTCCAATTCCTCACCTATGAAGTAGGCATAAAAATAGTTCACTTCTCCTTGACCTTGCATGGTGGCCGTGGCCATGAAATCTATACAAAGAGGCAGGAGGTGGGGAACATTGTCATGGTTTTCATGTGAAGAGTGATTTTTCTAAAGCATTAACAGAATCAAGTTACCCCCTTTATGATAATGCAGCAGTGGTTTTCTGTTGTCCTCATTCATTCATTCATTTATCCAACTCAGATTGAACGTCTAGTATGTGCCAGGCGCTCTTTCAGGCACCAGGGACACAGCGAGGAACAAGGCAAAAGCCAGATCTTATGCTTACAAGGCCATAGAGAAGACAGACAGCAGAGTAAGTAAACAGACTTGCTGTGTTAGGGATGTGTCTGGGATGCCCTCGGACACAGAGTGAGGTAATGAGTAGCAGTATTAAAGGTGAGCTGTCAAAGGCTGTGAGGGGCTGGGGGATGCTGAGCCCCACAGCTTTTTACTCTATATGAGATGGAGAAGCACTGGAGGGTTTTTGAGCAAAGGAGAGATGTGATCCAACTGTGTTTTAGCAACTGATCATCAAGGTTGACCATAAACTGCAGAGAGAACATGGGCAGAAGCAGTAATTCCACCCGGAGAAGGTGGTGAGAAACAGTAAGATATGACAATTCTATGATTAGTGTTCGGCTGTGTCTGTGTTGTGATTGTGGAGGGTGAGCTCATTTTTGGTGGACATACTCTGCTGCTGAGTTTGAGGGTTACATGTTCAAGGAGATTTTGCACGTGCTTCTCCTAGGCACACCAGATACCCACCCCCATCACCACTGGGCTACTAACTTAATTTCTAAAGCAATCAACAAGGATGGATTGATGATGCTAGCTAACCTGCCCTCTTAGGTTAATTCCTCTGCCGGAAAGTTCTTCAACTACATGGGGAGTGTAACTGCTGATACCAAGGGTGAATGCAAATAAGCCATGGGAATGTCTTAAAGGACAATGTGGTTGAGAGACATCAGCTTGTCAGTCAGCTCCCAGGGGTGGTGGAAGGATTTTTCTAACCCATCCCTCTCTGAAGCTGTAGTCGGTTGAGGGTCCCCACTTCTGGTGGGGTCCTCAGTTCTAACTTCCTATTGTGCTTGGGCTTACGGCCTCATCTTCTGGCCCCAGTTAGCCCCTAAGGCCCCAGCCTCCAAGTTATCTAAGCTCTGCATCTCCCCCACCCAGGCAAGACAGGTCACCTGTACTGTTGCTCTGAATGTCAGTTCCCATTTCTTGAAGCCCTAGAAATTGCCTTTATTTGTTTTCAGGGGCTTAGCGCTGCATTTAAATTGAGTTTCCTGTGTTTTTTTCTAGCCCATTGCAGATGGGTTATCTAGTCCCACCATACTGCTAGAAACCTGCCTGATGCCCTGTGTCACCACGAGTATCTCTTGACAGAGCCCATGTGAGGTCTGTCAGCACCAGAGTCACCTTGGGAATGTGGAAGGGATCAAGCGGTCAAATCAGACCTGTGGGCATTTGGCCTGGGAACCTGCATTTTAACAAATGACCAAGGTGATGATGATGATGCGCTCTGTTCTCTATGAGAACCTCTGCCTCTTTGACAGTTCAGGTTCATCAATCAACCTGGTCAACATTTATGAAGCACCTACTGTGCGCCTGGCACCTCACAGGCCTCACAGGTCGTGGAAATGAATGAGATGTTTTCTTTCTTCAAAGGGCGCCTCGCGTCATTCAGGAGTTGGCAAGCTTTTCGCTGTAAAGGGCAGAGAGTAAACCCCAGGGATCTAGTGGTCTCCGCCATAGAGGATATGTGAGCCGTGGGTGTGGCTGTGTGCCTTAACCTTTTATTTACAAAAGCAGGTGGGGGGCTGGCTTACCGTGCTTTGCCAAACTCGGGCGTCATTAGAAGAGAAACGTGCGGAATAAAGGCTCATAATGCTTGCTGTTGCTGTAGTGGAGTTGTGGAGAGGTCCTGTATTCTTATCCGGAGAATCCCGTGGACAGAGGAGCCCCAGGCTACCATCCATGGGGTGGTCAAGAGTTGGACATGACTGAGCACGCACACACAGAGAGCTATGGTGGGAACAGGAAAGGATAAGGGATGTCCAGAGGGCTTTCCAGATGAGCTGACTCTGGAGCTGAGACTCGAGGCATCCAAGAGGCAAGTTGCAGGCTCTCCTTAAACGTTGAGGTTGTTTGCATTCTTTGCTATTTTAAACAGCGTGGACCGTCTTTGATGTAAACTTGTCTGATTTCTTCCTTAGGGTAAAGGCACTGTCTCAGGCTTTGCGGGCACATTTTCAAGATGTCCTGGGACAAGGGAGGTTTGTATCAACGCTCACACCCGCCAGGTGTGTGCCTGAGGGCACATCTTTCTCCCCTCTCACTCACACTAACTCACTAACTGAATTTCTGAAAACACCAACAAATACCAATTCATGATAAGACTCAGCCTAGCCTTGAATCACAAAAATTTAAACCTAGACCAGAAAAACTTGCTTGCCTTTTTATTTTATTTTCATGAGCTGGTCGAGAAGTTTTTCTAAAATTGAGATCTTACTGATATAGAGTCCTGTGTGAGTTGAAGGCATAAAACGTGTGGATTTGATACATTCATAAATGGCAATCTGGTTACCACTTTAGCATACCTTAGCCTGAGTTTAGCCTGGACTTCCCTGGTGGCTCAAGAAGTAAAGAATCTGCCTGCAATGCGGGAGATCTGGCTTTGATCCCTGGGTCGGAAAGATCCCCAGGAGAAGGAAATGGCAACCCACTCCAGTATTCTTGCCTGGAGAATCCCCATGGACAGAGGAGCCTGGTGGGCTACAATCCATGGGGTCACAAAGAGTCGGACATGACTGAGCGACTAACACTTTCACAGCCTGAGCTCAAGGATGTTCCAGGTTTGTTTCTATGTGTTGGGCAACCTAGACTGTAGGATCTGGGAGCCTGAGAGTTCCTCACGGGGAGTGTGACTTCTGGTGTCTGACTCTGGAAAAGGCCTGAGTCTTCATCTCCAAAATTTGCTGTGTGAACAGTGCAGTCTGCCCAGCCCACTCTGTGCAGGAATCAGCTTTTTACACCATGGCTAAAGGCACACCCACATCAGTAGAAAGGAAACCCAGGAGTCCGTTTGATCTCAGTAGAAAGCTGGCCCAGGCTGGCATGTGGACATTTGGAAACAGTGAACACAATTACCCATCTGTAGACCAAAAGGAATTTTTTTTTTCCCTTTAAGGGAATTGAAGGTATTTTGCCCATGGTAGCATTTCTCTCTAAGAGGCCCCTTCTGACTTGAGCAGTGTGGATAATCCTCCACAAAGCTTAATTCAAAAAAGAGGGCACCCCAGGAAGAGAAGCTGGGCTCGTGCCAGAGATACATCTTCCTCTGGAGCTGACCTTTCAGCCAGAGGAGGGTGAGAGGCAGAGAATCACCAGTGTTACTGATCAGGGTTCTTGGCCTCCTTGTGTGTGTGTGTGTGTGTGTGTGTATGCAAAGTCGCTTCAGTTGTGTCCTACCCTTTGTGATCCTATCGCCCTGACTGTAGCCAGCCAGACTCCCCTGTCCATGGAATTCTCCAGGCAAGAATACTGGAGTGGATTGCCATGCTCTCCTCCAGGGGATCTTCCCAACCCAGAGATCAAACCCACATCTCTTATGCCTCCTGCATTGATTGGCAGGCAGGTTCTTTACCACCAGCGTCACCTGGAAAGCCCCTTGACCTCCTTAATCAATAGAAATTGACAAGAAACCAGATGAGAAATTCAGGCAAGGTTTTATTGGGGTCCCTGCTGCAAGAGAGGGGAGCAGGAATAAGTACCAGGTTTCCTTTTTTCTCCTTGAGAGGGGGAAGCTGGTTCCTCATAGTGGGTGAGGGTAAGAGTGGGTCCAGGGGTCAGGACAGAGGGGTAACTGAGGGTTTGCCCACCCCTTTGGCTGTGCTGTGTGTGTGCAGGGGGCATGTGCAGTTCCCTGTTTTTGCTCCCGGCTCTCCAGAAGTGGCAGTTGGTTTCTTTTGGTCTTTTTGTGTCTTATTGTCCATAATTTGCCCCAACTGTGCATGCATGTAGTTTTTTTTTTTTTTTTTTCTTTTTCAGTCCCTCATAGTTTCTGTGTATTTTGTTGCTCAAGGACAAGTTTGTCCATTTGTCCAAATGGAAGCACTGCAGAAAAGGGTCCCAGGTTCCAGGCTGTCTCACTGAGGCCCTTCCCAGTTTTCTTGAGGCCTTTGCCATGGTTATTTCATCTTTGACAAAGGAGGTCAATGAGACCAGGCCTCGTGAGATTGTCCACAGCTAGCCAGTGGCAGGGCTGGGACATGAACTTGAGTGTCTTGAGTGCTCTCTTCCTGCTTGTGATGGGTGGAATTGCTCCTCCCCCTAATTTGTACATTGGAGTGCCCCTCACCCGATACCTCAATGTGATTTTATTTGGAAATAGGGTCTTGGCAGTTAGTTAAGATAGGGTCACAGTTGAGTATGGTGAGCCCCTGGTTCAATATGACTGACTTCCTTATGGAAAAAATACATGTGACGAGACAGAGACACATACAGAGGGAAGATGAGGTCAAGACCTATAAGAACATTATCCACAAGCCAAGGGATGCTTCAGGCTACTGGGAGCTGGGAGAGGGGCCTAGGACAGATTTTCTCTCACAGCTCTCAAAGGAGCCAACCCTGTGACAGCCAGATCTCAGACTTCCAATCTCCTGAACAGTGAGACAATAAATCTGTGTTATCTAAACTCCGCCCCACCCCCTGCCTCCAGTCTGAGATACTTCGTTATGGCAACACAAGGAAACTGACCCATCACTCACCGTAGTAACAGGAATTGGAGTTCTTGAGGACCTGCTCTGTGTGGCAATATTATTTACTGAGACTTGTGTTCTCCCCATATTTTTTTCCTCATTATCTCCTCAAAACTAGGGCAGAGATGGCTAACTGTTCTCCTTCCTTTTAATAACAGAAACCCAAAAGAGAGCGAAAGTGGCTCAGTCATGTCCGGCTCTTTGCAACCCTATGGACTATAAAGTCCATGGAATTCTCCAGGCCAGCATACTGGAGTGGGTAGCTTATCCCTTCTCCAGCAGATCTTCCTAACCCAGGAATTGAACCGGGGTTTCCTGCATTGAAAATTCTTTACCAGCTGAGCTACCAGGAACCTCCTTCCTTTTTTTCTTTTTTGGCTGTTCTGGGTCTTCATTGCAGCACGTGGGCTTAGCTGTCCCCTGGCATGTGGGATCTTAGTTCCCCGACCAGGGAAACATGTCTGCACTGCAAGGTGGATTCTTCACCAATGGACCACCAAGGAAGTCCTCTCCTCCCCAATTTTAGTAACCAGAAACTACATCTCCCAGCTTCCCTTGCAGCTCAAGTGTGGCCACGTGACCATGTTCTCATCAAGAAAAGGTGAGTGGAAGGGTTGTATGCCACTTTTGCAACATTTCCCTAAAAGGAACTTACTAACCCTCCAGTTTCTCTTTTTCCCAACTTCTTAGAAGCTGGAATGTGCCCATGGATAGCCACGGTCAACTCCCATCACATGGCCATAGAACAAGATGGAAGGAACCTGGTGGACCCCACCCAGCCTGGGCTGCCTGCCTTCCTCTGGGCTGTCATGAGACAGAAGAAGCAGCTTCTGTCTTGTTGGGGCCACTGTGTCTTAGGACCTATGGGTGACAGCAGCTTTACCTAGTACTGTAACTCGTGTGTTTGCCCCTTGCTGCCTTTGGAGATGGTGATGCTACCAGCCTGAAAGCAGATGTTGCCACTCAACCATCTGATTAGTTACTTTTAAAAACAGCTTTCTGGGAGTATAATCAGCATACAACAAACTGGACACAGTTAAGATGCATGACTTGACATAGATTTATACCTGGGAAACCATTGCCACAATCACTATAATGAACCATCACCTTGAAAAGTGTTGATCACTGGTTTTCATTGTCCAAGAGCCCCATCTCCGTGATGGGGAGAGGAGAGAAGTGAGTTCTTTTGAGATCAGTTGGAGGCAAGAGAGACCCTGAGCTGGGAATTGGACAGAGAGAGTGGGGGCCTTATACTTGGAGGCTGAGAGTCTGAGGGCCTGGGAATCAGATTTCTTAAAGAAGGCTCTCAGGTGATTCTAATACAGTCAGGTTGGGGAAAATCTGGTCTTGAGCCTTTCCTGGGAGATGTAGTGAGTCTAAGGCAAGCCAGGCTTCCATTCTGCATCGTGTGTTCCTTCCACACATCCATGTGGCCTCCCTAAAGAGAGTATTAACTTTATGTTCTACAAAGAACACAAGGAGAAAAACTTTGCTGTTTTTCTGATTACCAGGGAAGTGGTCCAGTTGGCTATACTTGAATTACATCCCCTGAATATTAAACTCTGGTTTCTTTAGTTTTCATTTATTTTATTGGATTGTATGGATTTGTTTTAAAAGAGGATGGTGGGGAGTATTCTGGGATAGTGGCCATTTTTGCCACATACAGAAGGCCAATGCTGCTTCCAGGAGACTTCAGTAGACACAAGCATGCCTTCACTCAGTGGAAGGTTTTTCCTTCCAGAGAATATCTGGGTTCGGAATTTATAACAAGCCTAAGGCTCTTCTGGTTCTCTATTTAAACAACGATTCCTCGCTGTGCACTTCTGGTTCACAGCTTCCTTCCCGTGGTGGCAGTGTGGCTGCTTAGAATATAAATTCTTAGAGGATTCGCCAAAGCCTACAGGCACTTATGTTCTTCGCCGCTCTTAAAACGTGATTTTCAACAAATAACCCACAGCCAAGGCATGGGGTTTTGTTTCGATTTGTCATAAAGAGTTTTCCAGCCTGTTTCTATTAAAGTGAGAGCTTCTTAGTCCAGAGCTGATTCTGCGGAGCCGGCTGCTGTTAGGGAGGCTTGCTCTTCCTGGGAGCGTCTCTGGGTCCCACAGGTATCCATCCTGCGGAGAATACACAGAGCCTAGCACCACGTGTCCCTAGCACAGTCAGTGCTGATGCATTGGGGGAAACTTCCAGCAGAGAAGTAGCAGATGGTGCAGGACCAGTGGCCGCGGAGAGATCAGTGCTCCACCTTGTATGGACATGCCTAGGAGAGGCGTCTGGAGAAGGACACTGCTCTAGGGAGGCTCTACAGACAAAGAGAAGGGGGGTTCACAGGAAGAAGCCAGGCAACTTGTTAGGAAGGGGGAGCTAGTTGAAGTTCCATCCTTCTCCATGAATGTAACTCTATTGACCTGGCTGAGCTCTCAGAGCAGGAGGGAATGAGCTGCAGGGTCTCCTGAGTTGTCTCTCCTCCGTATCACCTCTATGCGACTTTGTGTGACTTTTATGGTCAAGGACTTCCCTGGTGGCTCAGACAGTAAAGCATCTGCCTACAATGTGGGAGACCCGGGTTCAGTCCCTGGGTTGGGAAGATCTCCTGGAGAGGGAAATGGCAACCTACTCCAGTACTCCTGCCTGGAAAATCCCATGGACGGAGGAGCCTGGTAGGCTACAGTCCATGGGTTGCAAAAAGCTGGACATGACTGAGAGACTTTACTTTCACTTTCTTTCATTTTATGGTCAAGGAAAGAGTTCATAATCTGAGCACTTTGGACACAGAATGTGGGGTCCATGGGAGATCTCTATGACTCTATAGTTCAATTCCTATCTTGCTCTAAGGAGAAAGCACAGTTAAGAGAATTCATGGGATTTATCCCAAGTCACATAACGAATTTGTGCAGAGTTGGATGGATTTTCAAAATTTTAATATCTAGCTAAAGGCCCTTTGCCATGACAACCAAAGTTGTCTTTATAGTTCTAGGAAGTTTTGGGCTTTCACTTGAGCTCACAACGAGATTTCTGTTGTTTGTTTTTTCCCCAAGATTGCAGAATGCAACCTATGTCTTCTTTCTTTAAATTTTAATTTTTAATCAAAATTTACATGTACCCAACGTAAAATGGGTCAAATAATTTTCCTGTGCTTGCTGTGAAAAACAGAAGCCTCCTTTCCAGTCTTTCTGCTTTCTTCAGAGGTCACAACTTTCAGTGGTTTTGCTTGAGTTTTTGTTTTTAAATTACCTTCTTATTACAAGATAATGTGCTTATGTTATACTGCTAGATTTTTTATTTTTGCCTTTTCACTGTGGAAGATTGGGTTTCGTTTTCTTTCATCCTCCTCTATCCACCTCCCCCTCCAACCTTTGAATCTTTCCAGCTTCCCAGTGCATTTTAGCTTCATTTTGCTTAGATTAATATTTGCCTTTACATTATTATAACCACATAAATGCTGTTCAGATATATCGGGTATTTTGCACATTTTTCTTTCTGAGGAAGTCTCTCCTGGAGATTTCTGACTTGAGGCAGTCAAGGTTGAAATGCAGAGTTATAGTCTGGGCTCTCCATCTACCAGCATCCCACGGCCTTTCTCCTGTGATGAATCTTGTTTTGTTACGTGCTGGATTCTTTTTTCTTAATTGGTTTATTCCTTTTTCTAGAAACAAACGTGCATTCTTGTGTAGGTTTATGTGATAGTTTTTTTAATTTAAAATTTTATAAGGCTGAATGTCTGAAGATATTCTATGTTATAGGGCTGGAGTGTAAAATTCTGGGATAAAAAATACTTCCTTCTGAGTTAAAAGATTTTGCACCAGTGCTTTCTAGAGGTGGGGTTGTTGTGGTGAAGATGCCTGATGCTGTCACGGTTCTTGTCCCTTTGCATGTGATCTACTTTTTCTCTCTGGAAGATCACAGTATCTTTTCCTTATCTCTAGTGCTCTCAGATTTCTTGATGGTGTGTCTTGTAGTGAGTTGCTTTTTGTCTACTGTGATGGACCTTTTTCAATCTGAAAACTCCTGCCTTCAGTTCTGGAATATATTCTTGAAGATTATTTCTTTAAGAATTCTTCTTGTATTTTTTTTTCTTTTTGATAATTTCTGTCATTCGTATATTAAACTTCCTGGGCAGAACTCTCATGTTCTTTCTTGTCTTCACTTTTCTTCTTTTATTTTTTCATTGCCATTTTCTCCGTTTTTGCAAAATTTTTCAAATTCATGTTTATTGTCAAAAACTGTAATCTTATCATCTCTATTATATTTTAAAATTCCAACACAGCTTTTTTTTGTTGTTGTGGTTCCTTTTATACAGCAGCGTATTCTTGCTTCATGGATGCAATATCTTTCTTCTTTCTTCCATAGTCTATTTCCTCAAAGTTACTTTTCCTCCCTGTTTGTTTGTGTCTCTGTATTTCAGCTTCAAGAATTCTTTAGAGGCCTAGTGATTGCCTCCCACTTTCTTCCTTCTGCCTTCATTGCTATAATCATCTCTGAGCTGACCTACCAACCCTTGGTCTTTTTCATCTTCTAGTTTGTTTTGCATAATCCTGTCAAGTCAGTCTTTCTCAAATGCTGGTTCAGCATCTTATTTCATTGATGAAAAGCCTGCAGTATCTCCCTAGTTCCTACTTCTTCAGACCTAAACTCTGACACTTGTAACATTTCTAAACTCTGACTCTGTCAAAGCCAGGCACCACATCTCTCATCCTTATAATATGGATGCACTTACGTGGTCAGAGTTGGAGATCAGCTAATAATAATACTAATAATGCTAGGACTGCAAGGAGATCCAATCAGTCCATCCTAAAGGAAATCAGTCCTGAATGTTCATTGGAAGGACTGATGCTGAAGCTGAAACTCCAATATTTTGGCCACCTGATGCGAAGAGCTGACTCATTTGAAAAGACCCCGATGCTAGGAAAGATTGAAGGCAGGAGGAGAAGGGGATGATGAGAGGATGAGATGGTTGGATGGCATCACCGACTCAATGGACAAGAGTCTGAGTAAACTCCGGGAGTTGGTGATGGACACAGAGGCCTGGCATGCTGCAGTCCGTGGGGTCGCAAAGAGTCAGACACGACTGAATGACTGAATTGAACTGAATAATGCTAGGAGACATAGTAATTAATGATGATAAAGACTTTATACATTTCCATACATTTTTTACTTTTTCTAACAGCTCTGTGATGCCTATATCATTATGCCCATCTTGCAGGTAAAGACATGGAGGTAGATACAGGTGAAGTGGCAAACCCAAGACAACACAGCAGGTAAGCTGTAAAGCAGGGATGGGTCTACATCTCAGTGCATCCACCATGCTGTCCACTGATAGACTCAGTGATTCACCTGAGTGATGAGACTTTATCAAGCCTCTGGAGGTAAGTGGCAATGCCATACTCATCCATGTGGCATGTCTCCCACATCTTTCTCCTAAGTGCCAGCTCCCCTCTCTGCATACAGCATACATTCTGCACCTCGCTCACAAGTTTGTGAAAATCCTTGGCTGCTCTGGTGCCTGGGTTAATGGAAGTTGCTTACCATCTTCGAAGGCAATTAGGCTTGACCTCTTGCTTTATTTCCACAGAATTTTTAATAAACCAGTAATAACTCTGCAAGTCTTGCAGACCTCTGGCTTGAAAAAACAAACCTGGAATTGCTTAAGAGAGCAGTAATTTCCTATGAGCTGGGATTACAGGCTGTCTAAAACTTCTTAATGAACAGCTAGCTACACTGCTTTTCTGAAATATGAATGCATTTTCCAATGCAAATTGGAAGGTTGTGCTGTTTGTCCTTTCTGGAAATTCTGGGCTTCTAGAAATTGGCCAGTGATGGACCCTGGTGCTTGGTTATTTCTTTGTCTTCTATGTCTAAGTCTTCAGGACCTTTTGCTACTCTTTTTCTCTCCATATCTTTCCCTGACATGTTATCCTTTTTTTTTAAAATATTTTTTTCATAACTACAACATTTTAAGATTCAATCTCACCATTTTGCTGAAGACAACAAAATTTGCCCTAAGTGAAATCAAGTTCAAATCTTTCTTTTTTATTTATTTTTCAGCTTCTTTTCCCTTAGACTAGAATGGGGAGTATACCTAAGCAAAACCCAGAAAACCTAGGTTCAAAGTTGATGTTAATTTGCCGAATGAGTTGGACATGACAAAGTACCTTTGAACTTCAGTTTCTCAAGTGAAATGAAGTGTTAGTTAGTCAATCATGTCCTACTCTTTGCAATCCCATGGACTGTAGCCCAAAAGGCTCCTCTGTCCATGAGATTATCCAGGCAAGAATACTAGAGTGGGTAGCCATTCTCTTCTCCAGGGGATCTTCCGGACCCATCAGTGGAACCTGAGTCTCCCACACTGCAGGCAGATTCTTTACTTACTGAGCCACCAGGGAGGGTTAGACTAATGATTCTCAAAGCAGTTCTGACAGTCTATAAATGAAGCATACTTGCTTCTGATTTTGCAGTTTCTGTGGCACCAGGGGATTGAAATAGCAGTGAACCCTCCTTGATGTCACCTTAAGACCCTACATTGAAAGCGATGAGGACCCTGTTAGGAAACTCCAATGGCACCTCCTCCAGGGAAGAAAAGTGGAGGATGCTTTGCAAGAAAGGTTGTCTTGGCCTTTACCTCCTGATTTCAAACACAATGGTTCTGTTAAGCTGCTTTTCTTTTTTTTTTCCCTGTGAAAATAATTTTGTGAGAAAATGTGACCAGTGCAATTATACTGAACTTTCATAAAATGAAATGTTAATAAAATGGAGGTTTGACCAATAAAATTCTTGATGCCAAATTAAATGGGCCTGAAGGGAATTCTGTTTTGGAGCAAACTCCATGGGAAACAGGATGAAAAGGAAAATAATAATATTTTTACACAAGTATATGAATTTCTCCAAAAGTAAAAACATATAAGTTGCAACATCTTTGGCTTGCCTAGAAGGACTAAAATATAGTTGCCAATGATGTGAATCTAAGGACAAATTTCTTGAGTTCAAATTCCAACTTTGCTAGTTCTTATCTGTGGCCTTCGGTGACCCGATCTCTTTGTGATTCTGATTTCTGGTCTATAAATTGAGGCTCACAACAGTATTTTCCCCATATGTTGTGAGGGTTGGGTTCTACATATAATTGTTCAGTCACTTAGTCACTAAGTTACGTCTGACTCTTTTGCGACCCCATGGACTGTAGCCCACCAGACTCTTCTGATCATGGGATTTCCCAGGCAAGAATACTGGAGTGGGTTGCCATTTCCTTTTCCAGGGGATCTTCCTGACCCAGGGATTAAGCCCACATCTCCTGCACTAACAGGCAGATTCTTTACCACTGAGCCACCTGGGAAGCCCGTGTATATGGCAGTTATTAATGCTAGGTGCCCATGAAGTGTTCAGTCTACATTATCGATCACTACTATTACAAAGTCACTAACATGAGATAAAATTGTTCTTGAGATTATGTGTTCTGATTCCTGCCCTGAGCACAAAGTTTGGTTCCTTAATTTATCTAGGGGGCATCAGGAGCCTAGAGCTGTTGAAGGACTTCCCCAAAGCCACACAGCTGGTCTGGAATGGGAAGAAAGAATGTTAAGGTCCAGCACAACGAGTGACCAATAGACTCCACAATCCCTGCGCCTTTGTATAGGAGCAAAGAGATGATGACCCAGAATTCTTGGGGAAAAAGCATTCTGGCTAATTAAGCCAGCAATCACCTTCTCCAAGGGTAACCTGGAAAGTAAATTAGGGCAGAGGCTGCAAAAAACTATGGTCTAGTCCATTTTACCTGTTGCCAGTGTTTGCTCCCTTCCTCTTGTGCCTGGATTCCCTGATCCAAGAATCTCTGTGGGGACACTGCATGCAGCCTGGTGGCCAGGCCCCCAGATCCTTCACAGCCACTCTCTATCTGCTCCTTCAGCCCCATTTGTTCCTTGGAGCCCAAAGCTCAGGACACAGCAAACTACCAGGGCTTCCCAGCATGGAATATGCCTTTGTATACCCCTTGGAACAGGGACATATGTTTGTCTTTTTAGGAGAAAACCCAAGGGTTACCTCCTTTGAGAACATTTTCTGCTTCCTTCGTATTATTCACTTGCCCCCCCATCCAGTATCATCTTGTAAAACCCCTATTATAGCACTTGCCATAAGAAATCATAAATTTCTAAAACAAAACAAGCCTGTCCCTCCAACTAGTTGGAGACCTTCTTGGTCTTTATGTTTTGATTGATTGATTGGCTGTGTCATGCAACATGAGGGAACTTAGTTAGTTCCCCAAAAATGTGAGGTGAAAGTTGCTCAGTTGTGTCCAACTCTTTGCAACCAGGCCAGAATACTCCAGGCCAGAATACTGGAGTGGGTAGCCATTCCCTTTTCCATGGGACCTTTCCAAGCCAGGGATCAAACCCCAGTTTTCTGCATTGCAGGCGGATTCTTTACCAGCTGAGCTACCAGCAAAGCCCCTTAGTTCCCTGACCAGGGATTGAACCTGTGCACCCTGCATTGGGAGTGCAGAGTCTTAACCACTGGATTGCCAGGAAGGTCCCAAGACCTTCTTGAAGACAGGAACCAGGCTGCATTCTTTCCTGGATACCTGGTTCATTAACTGTCTTTACCTGCTTGCCTAGGAAAGTTCAGAGTAACCAACAAACTGAAATGGTCCTTGACAACCAAGACTCCTACATTTTCTTTTTCATTTCTTTCTTTGACAAGACCATTGTAAAACTTTTTACTGAAATTTAATATACACACAGAGATTACACACATTATAAGTATACAGCTTGATCAGTGACTTTCACAAGCTGGACACAGCTGTTAAACTGGTGTCTAGACCATTATCCGTTGCCCAGACCCCTTCTCTGGCCCCTTCTAGTCATTATCCATCTCCCCTCTGCCTCCAGAGAATCAAACACAACAAATCATGTCACCGATCAAACCCTCTGGTAGTTTCCTATGCTACTCAAAATGAAATCACAAGTCTCACCATGGATTCAAAGCCTTTTGTATTCTGGTCCTTTGCTTCCTTTTTGTCATTGTCTCATATGATTTCCCAGTTGATCAATGCACTCTAGACCTACTGCAGCTGGACGGAGGAAAAGTCCTTTATCCTTGGGTAAGAGGCAGGAAGCCATCCTTGATCCAGAGATTCCTACTGCTTGAGAAAGCAAGATTACTAAGAAAGGCCCACTTATGAGCCGCAGGAGCACAGGGCATGCCTAATATTGGGCTAGCAAGCACCAATTAGCCAGAAGCAGAATTCTACCACCGGGGATTGAGCAGGGCTGTGAGGAGGGACTGCTCTGTGGTATAGGCTCATACTGGAACCTTAAAGCTAAGGGTAAAGTGGGGATATTGTGAAAAATCCTAGCACAAGCCAGGCCCTACTCTAAGTAAAATGTAAAACCAAAGAAATGTGAATCTGGTGATGTATTGAAGACAATCACAATAACAATGAAACCTAAAGCCAATTCAAAACCAGACTAGATTGAATCAGTCTTGAAAATAACAGCCTACTAGAAGAGATGGGCTCATTTCCAGGCATAAACACTGTTTATATTAGTCTCTACTGTTTCAAATATGAGGCTTAGAAATCAATTTTTAAAATAAGACACATAAAAAAGTGAGGAGAAAAATTTCAGTCAAGAGAAGATGCCATCAACATAACCAGACTAAAAGAGGGCCCATGTTTTGTAACTATCAGAGAGGAAATTCAAAGTAACTGTGACTAATTAGGTTAAAGGCTCTAGTGGAGAAGGTAGGTAACACACGTGAACAAATGGCATTTCAGCAGTGAGGTGGACACCAAAAGAGTCAAAAGGAAATGTTAGAGATAAAAATATTGGTGAAATAAGTAGAAAATGCTTTCAAAAGGCTCATCAGTAGACTCAACATAAATGAAGAATCAGTATATGTGAATACAGGCTAGTATGAATTACGAAACTGAAATATGAAGGGAAAAAAGGAGAGCAAAAAAGCAGAACAGAGCGTACAGGAGCTGTGGAACAACATTAAATGGTCTATGATATGTATTATTGGAATCTTAAAAGGAGAAGAGAAAAGAGATCAGGACAAAGGAATCTTTGAGGAGATAAAGGCTGAGCATTTCCCAAAGGTAATGAATAACAACAAGCTCAAGATCCTAGAAGCCCAGAGGACTTCAAACAGAAGTAGAAAAAAAAATCTAGGCACATCATATTCACACTGCTGAAAACTAAAAATAAAGAGAAAATCTTGAAGGCAGCCAGAGGAAAAATGACACATTACATACCGAGGAACAAGGGTTAGAATTACAGCAGATGTATTATCAGAAGCTATGTGAGTCAGAAGACAGTTGAGCAACATCTTCAAAGTGCTGAAAGAAAAAACAAATCTGCCCAGAGGAAAAAAACGCTCAGAACTGAAAGAGAAATAGATAATTTAAAAAAACAAACAAAAACTAAAAGAATTAACAAATAATGCCTTACAAGAGAATAACAGCCAACCAACTTTGAATTATGAAGCTGGCAAAGATATCCTTAAAAACTGAAAACAAAAATAATCCTAAATCACCTAATCTAATTCATATATATGAATGTATAAATGAAATGAGACGTATCCATACAATGGGATGCTATTCTGCAATGCACAGGGGTGAACTGATACAGGCAGCAATGTGGATGAATCTCCAAAATCAAACAAAGTGCAAGTAACCAGTCGTAAAATTACTACATATGACGTGATTCCATTTGTTAAATTCTATAAAATAGAAAATTATAGTGATAGAACACATTAATAATTCGTGGGGCTGGGGGTATAGGAAGGGATTGATCATGAAGGGTCAAGGGAGACTTTTTGGGGGGGCATGATGAACACGTTCTTAAACTTGATTGTGATGGTACTGCCCAACTGTATACACTGATCAAAGCTGGCTGACCTGAACATTTAAAATAGGTTAATTTTACTTATGTGAATTTATATTTCAAAGCTGTAAAAAATTAATTATTCTCAACTGAAAATTGAGCAAATGAATAAATCAGAACACAATAGTAAAATAAGCCTTTGGGTCTTGAAACTTCTATGAAAAATACTGTGGGTCATCAAAGTATTTTAATGATCCAAATTAAGCTTGATAATTTTGGGGAAAATATGAATATAAGACAAACATATTTCTAGACAAAAAAAAATAAGCGTAGAAAACCTACACTAAAGCAAACCTACACCAAATGTTAAAAGGTATTTCTCAGGCAGAGAAATGGCACAGAGAAAAGCACAGTCCCAAATGGGAACACTGAAACTCAGGAAAGAATAGAGTGATGAATAGAGTAAATATGTGAGTAAGGGTAAATGAATATTGACTGCATACACAGTTAAGAGTGCCCTGTAGTGTTCAAAATGTATGTAGAATTAAACTATGTGACAACAACACAGAAGGCAGGAGAATATTAATAGAGTTAAAGCATCCCAAGTTCCTTTTATTATCCAGAAAGCAGTAAAAATACACATTTATATTAGGCAAAGATGCACATTGTAACATCTAGAGTAAGCACTAAAAATGTAGCAAAGGAATGGATGACAAACATGCATACAAAAGGAATCAGAAAATATTTGACTAATAAAAAGAAAGAGTGATATAGAATAGTTGGAACAAAAATAAGAAACAAATAGTAAGATTCTGATTTAAACTAACCATATAAGAAATGGTATTAAATGTGAATGAGCTAAATAGTTCAGTTAGAATAAATGTCAGACATGATACAAATAAAAATGCCCAATTTTATGTAGCTTACTAGAGCACACATTAAAAGTAAAGAGAAAAAAGTTGAAAGCAAAAGAATGAAAAATACTTCCCACGCAGCACTGAGCAAAAGGAAGCTAAATGTGCGTATACTAACATCCGACAAGGCAGACTTTAAGATGAGAAGCATTATTAAAGATGAAAAGATGCTTCATACAATCACTGATTCACCACTAACTTATAGCAATTCTAAATTCATATGCGTGTTTAATAGCACAGCTTCAAAATTCATAGGGCAAAAATTAAGAGTGGTAAAAAGAGGAATAAAGCAATAAAAAATAAATAAAGTTATACTGAAAGAGTTTAGTGAACTTATTCGATAATTAATAGAATACACAGATAAAAATTGGGTAAGAATGTACAAGAGTTAAATAATAGAATTACAAAACTGAATCGAATTGACATAAATAAGATACTACAGCTGTCAAATGCAACAGGAAGTATCCACATAATTAAGTTAGAAAAAGGAGAGAACAAGCCCAAATAACGTAAAATGAAGGAAATAATACAAGTAAGAGTGAAAATACTAATATAGAAAATAAGCATTAGCATTAGAATCAGCAAAGACAAAGGTTTTGTAATTTGAATAGTTTGATGTGTGCCTGGTGGGCTACAGTCCATGGGGTTGCGAAGAGTCAGACACGACTAAAAAGACTTAGCACACACACACAGCATAGTTATTAATCTGTGTATCTGATTCTGTATTTTAATAGTTTAGAATGTTGTTGATAAAACACCAAAACACCAAACTTGGTTTTCCGATACTTCATGCAGATTTCTTTCTTCTACTCTTAATAGTACTGCTCATTTCCTTCTTTTTATAATTATTGATGAAAATAAGGGAGACACACTGAGTGTCTATGAAGTGCTAGCACTGCTGTAAGAAGTTTCCATGTTATTTCCCTGCATCCTCGTAACAGCCTGATGAGACAGTACTGATCTCCTCTGTGTAAGAGAGGGGCCAAAGCAGACTCAGAGATCAGCTGCCCAAAGTTACTCAGCCACACTAAGTGTAGTAGGTGAGATTCAAACCCATGGAGCTGATGCCCGAACCTCAAGTCTTCATGGATGAAGGTGTATGAGGCAACTCCATCTTCTCCTCGCTCTGGGGCTATGCAGCCATCAAGGCCGATGTGGTCCTTACCCTGTGGACGCACAACGGAGTGAGTGGTTCTCTTTGGAGGGGTTGCGGAACCCTAACATAGGAAAGAAGCAGGAGCCTCCGGTAGTCCACGATTCTGCCGGGAGGAGAGACAGCGTGTTAGGGTTTCCATTTGCTGGGGTTTGTCTTAGCATCCTGAGGGTGCTGTAACAAATTACCACAAGTTGGAGGATTGGAGTAACAGAAATTTATTCTCTCACTGTTCTTGAGACCAGAAGTCTGAAATCAAAGGGTCGACAGGGCTGTGCTTCCTCCAAAGGCTCTGGGCAGAGTGATCCTTGCCTCTTCCAAGCTTCTGGCCCCTGTGGGCAGTCCTGGATGTTTCTGGGCTTGGGGGCACGTCATTCTAACTTCTGCCACCATCTTCACATCCCTGCCTTGTGTGTCTGATCTCCCTCTGCCTCACTCTTATTAAGGACACGTTATTGAATTTTGGGTCCTTGGTGGCTCAGACGGTAAAGAATCTGCCTGCAATGCAGGAGTTCAGTTCAGTTCAGTCGCTCAGTCATGTCCGACTCTTTGCAACCCCATGAACTGCAGCACGCCAGGCTTCCCTGTCCACCACCAACTCCTGGAGCTTGCTCAAACTCATGTCCATCGAGTTGGTAATGCCATCCAACCAACTCTTCCTCTGTCGTCCCCTTCATCTCCTGTCTTCAATCTTTCCCAGCATCAGGGTCTTTCCCAATGAATCAGTTCTTCACATTAGGTGGCCAAAGTATTGGAGCTTCAGCAATGCAGGAGACTCAGGTTCAATCCTTGGGTTGGGAAGATTCCCCTGGAGAAGGAAATAGCAACCCACTCCAGGTTTCTTGCCTGGAGAATTCCATGGACAGAGGAATCTGGTGGGCTACAGTCCATGGGGTCACAAAAAGTCAGACATGACTGAGCAACTAAACACTGGGTAGTCTAGGATTAGTGTCTCTTATCAAAAACCTTAAAGTAGGCACTTCCCTGGTGGTCCAGTAGTTAAGACTCCATGCTCCCAATGCAGGGGACCCAGGTTCGATTCCTAGTCAGGGAACTAGATCCCACATGCTGCAACTAAGACCTAGCACAGCCAAATAAATATTTTTTTAAACCTTAACTTAATCACATTTTTTGCCATATAAAATAAAATTCTTTCCTTTATCATGTAAGGTAACATTCACAGGTTCAGGAACTAGAATGTAGACATATTTTGGAGGGCCACCATTCAACCTGCTAAAGAGTTCCTGGGCAGTTGGGCTGCAGCTGAGTCAAGCTTGACAGTGTGTAGCAAATCTGCTGGGTGGCAAAGAGAAAGAGAATTAAGCTTGACATCAGAAAATAATTTGGAAAGCACAACAGCTATAATTACACAGATCATATTTTGCACTTGAGGGCTCTCACAGATCACTAAAAATCTGTAGGCAATCTGTTGAAGGCTGAGTGGTAAAGAATCTGCCTGCAAAGCAGGAGACTCAGGAGACTCAGGTTCTGTTTCTGGGTTGGGAAGGTCCCCTGGGGGAGGAAATGGCAACCCACTCCAGTGTTCTTGCTGGGACAATTCCATGGACAGAGAAGCCTGACAGGCTACAGTCCATGGGGTTGCAAAGAGTCGGACACGACTGAGCACATTGGCCATTATCCAATCTGTTGAAACATTCAGGTCCAATGAAGATGGCTGGGTACATAATACAATTACTACAGAATGATCGCCAGTTCATGTTTTCTAAATGGAGCCACGTGCTTTAATGTAGAAAACACACACAGCATCAAGTCTTTTTGTTCTGATGATGTCATGGATAGGAGTATGTGACTTTGAGTCAGACCAGAAATCGAATCTTGGCTTCACTTCTTCCTTATTTTGGGACCTTAGACAGATCTGGCCTTTCTGAGCCTTGATTTTCTCAGCTGTGAAATGGGCTACTTGCCTTGAAGGGCTATTGTGAGGCTCCCAGCATAATGCCTGTTCCACAGAGGCTTTGTGAATGCGTGGCTCTTCTCCTGGCTAGATGCTCAAGAAACAACACGGAAAGAGATCAGCCCAAGACTCACATTGTGTAAGGAGAAGTAACCAGAGTTTAGCCATCATCAATACCCCTGTGGGGGAGGAGGTGTAGACAGAGCTTCAAAACCCGTTTCTTCTGATGGCAGACTTCCTTTAGCATCAAGATTCATTGGGATGATGCGAGGGGTGATTTCTCATGCAAACATTAGTTCAGAAAGCACCAGCTCTCAGAATAGGTCCAGCAGGAGAAACAAACCGCGTCTTTAGTTTTACTAATCTTGAATGGAATCTAGCCATTTCCTTCGCTCATGAATATAGACAACGAACCACTGAAGCACTGGCAGTCCCCGTGAATTTGTCACTAGTAGAAATGAAAGGTGTTTCATATCACATGGTTGTTTATTTGTGTCCATTGCTACTTAGAAATGAGGCTTTATTTTATAGCTTTATTGAGTTGTAATTGACATTACATGTGGTGATTCGCATACATACATTTATATTGTGAAATGACTTCCACCATTAGGTTAGTTAACACACCCATCACCTCACATAGCTACCTCTGTGTGTGCATGAAACTTTCAGGTCAAAAACATGGTATTGTTAACTGTAGTCACCATGTTATACTTTAAATCCCGGAACGTATTCGTCTTCTAACTGGAAGCACGTAGCCTTAGACTAACATCTTCCCACTCTCCCACCCTTCAGCCTCTGGCAGCCACCATTCTACTTTGTTTCTATAAGCTTAGTTTTTGTTTTTTAGATTCAACAAGTAAGGGAGATCATATGGTTTCTGCCTCTGAATGACTTATTTCACTTAACATAGTGGCCTCAAGTTTCATCCATGTTGTTGAAACCAGCAGAATTTCCTACTTTTAAGGCTAAAAGATGTGGTCTCTTTCCTCTGCCATCATGCACTACTGCAGCAAGATGTGGTCTTGCCTCCCTCTGGAAAGGGTCCAGAAGGGCACCAAATTCTGCTCTTCCTCAAACATGCTGGACACATTCCTGCCACAGGGCCTTTGCACTGTCTGTTTCCTGTGCTTAATACTCTTCCCTCAGTACCCACTGGACTCAGCCCCTGTCACAGTTTGGATCGTGTCCCTCACTGCCTGTGAATGTGACCTTATTTAGAAATAGTCTTCGCAGATGTAATTACTAAAGTTAAGATGAGGTCATTCTGGATTAGCTGTTGTTCCGTCACTCAGTCGTTTCCAACCCTTTGCAAGCCCATGGACTGAAGCACAGGCTTCCCTGTCCTTCACTACCTCCCAGAATTTGTTCAAACTCATGTTCATTGAGTCAGTGATGCCATCCAACCATCTCATCCTCTTTCACCCCCTTCTCCTGCCCTCAATCTTTCCCAGTATCAGGGTCTTTTCCAAATGAGCCAGCTCTTTGAATCAGGTGGCCAAAGTGTTGGAACTTCAGCTTCAGCATCAGTCCTTCCAATGAATATTCAGGATTGATTTCCTTTAGGACTGACTGGTTTGATCTCCCTGCAGCCCAAGGGACTCTCAAGAGTCTTCTCCAGCACCAATTTTTTATGTTAATTTTTATTTTAAAATTTGTATTGAAATATAGTTGATTTACAATCAGTTGTAAAACTGATTTACAATGTTGTATTAGTTTTAGGTGTACAGCAAAGTGATTCAATATTTATATATTTTTTCTTTTTCAGATTCTTTTCCATTATAGGTTATTACAAGATATTGGATATAGTTCCCTGTGCTATATAGTAGGTCCTCGTTGTTTATCTGTTTTATATATAATTGTGTGTATCTGCTAATCCTAGACTCCTAATTTATCCCTCCCTCCTTTCTCCTTTGGTAACTGTAAGTTTGTTTTCTATGTTTGTGCATCTATTTCTATTTTATAAATAAGTTCGTTTGTATCATTTTCCTAGATTCCACACATAAGTGATATCATATGATATTTGTCTTTGTCTGACTCACTTCACTCAGGGGGATCATCTCTAGGTCTGTTGTTGCGAAATTTTTAAAGCATCAGAGCTCCTTAGCACCACTGGCCTCAGTTTCCTCATCCAGAAAATGGGATAATTCTAATATCCACCCTTTGAGACTTCTTGGTAACGAAGCAACATAACACAGGAACTTCGCAGAACAGTGCTCAGCACACGGGAACCAAATGGGGCCGGGAAGGGTGGGGGCTGTGTGGGGGTGTAGGGGTGACTCTGCTCACAGCATTTAGGGGTGACAGAAAAGAAGGGAAACTGAGCCCTAACACACAAGTCAGGAAGATGCTCACTCGGGCTCCTGACAGATCCACCAGCCGCGAACTTGCAAGCAGACTTCGAAATAACAACAAAGAGGCCGCTTGGGGCCTCCTGCCCTGCAGGCACCTCTGTTATGACTTATGGACGGGTTTTGAAGACTCTAGCGAGGAGCTGAATAATTGATTTTGAAATATTTGTGTTCTGGAACATGAAATGGAACCCGTTAAGCTTTTCATGTACCTTCCTCTCCTCCATAACAACATGGAGCTTATTTTAAACTCCAGAAATAACAAAAAGAACCCGGAGACCACCCCCTTAGAATAACTCCCAGCGGTCGATGAAAGGAAAGCATATCAAATTCGTTTTGGGATAGAAAGGATTCTAAGAAATGGATTTTCACAATGTCAAAATGGGGCTGGCCTATGGGTTTTCACAAGGATTAGACCAGCCTGCTTTGCCTTTAGGATGAATGCAGATGGTTAAATTCATTTCACTGGACTTACGGGAAAAAAATTTTTTTTTTCAGGAGGGTTTAATGTTTTAAAACCATGTGAAATTCTTGAATAAAATGGCTTTTTGGTAAAAACTTTTTTTTACATTAATAGATTTTATTTTTTAGAGCAATTTCAGATTTATAGACCAAATTGAATGAAAAGTATAGACAGTTCCTATTAACTCCCTTCCACTCGCATAATTTCCCTTGTTATTAACATCTTTCATTGGTGTTACATTCTTAGAATGGATGAGTGCTTCTGTGGTTTCATTGTGTGTGCTCAGTGGCTTCTGTGTACTCTAGGCTCCTCTGTCCAAGGAATTGCCCCAGCAAGAATACTGGAGTGGGTTGCCATTTCCTCCTCCAGGGCATCTTCCCAACCAGGGGACTGAATTCTCGTCTCCTGAATCTCCTGCATTGGCAGGTGGTTTCTTTACCATCTAACCACCTGGGAAGCACTTGGGCATATTCTATAGATTTTGACAAATGTATATAATCACACCCCCTCCATTACAATATTATACAGATATCCTATTGTTCCAAACATCCTCAGCTCTGCCTATTCATACCTCTCTCCCACCAAGCTCCAAGCAGCCACAGATCTTTTACCTGTCTCTGAGATTTGGTTTTACGTTTTTCCTTAAGTTGTTTCTTGTGTCTTGGGATATTAGCTATTAATTACCTGTACTGCATTTATAAATAAATTAACTAACATGTATTAACGGTGCAAACTTGCTTTTACTAAATGAGTACCAGATCAAAATAATTTGGAGACCCCTGCCCTAGCAATGAGCTGACCACTAAACAGCTTTCAATCAGGGTCCAAAAGCTTCCACTCCTCAACAAAATATTTATTTTTAAAACTAATGTTTCATAACCAGAAAGTGTAGTTTTGAGTCTGCAAAGTGCCTTCATTGCTGTTTGCTTCTCTTGTTCCTTTGTGGGGCAAGAAAGGGAGGTATTTGTGCCTCCGTTTCAGTGGTGGTGTTAACCGACTCTCTTGCCCACCAGCTTCTTTTCCTGCTTTTCCTTTTTCTCCTTCTCTTGCAGTGATGGGCTCAAGAACAGAAGTTTTCTCCCACTGAACTCAGCTTGTCTTATAAACCTTCCAGTTACTTTGTTGGTGGAAATGTTTTGTCGCCAATTCAAGGTTAACTCAGTCACTTCCGGTTTAAAACAGCCTTTTGGGGCCAGTAGTCTACTAATTCTGGACTCTTAGCTTCCTCCTAAATTCTCCCACATCCTGGGGTGATATAAATTTGGAGCTTGGGCTGCCAGTATATTGTCCAGAATTGTATTGTCAATAAATCCTTCATGTCTAGACTATATTTCATGCTCAGTAAATATTGAACAATTGACTAACCATTTATTTGGTCTTGGCTCTGGAAGGTTAGACTCAGAAACTCCCCAAATGAACTCACATCTTCCTTCCCTGCTGCTCTTCCTCTGGGGCTCCCCGTTGGAAGCATGACCCCAACACCTACCCATTTGTTCAAACCAGAAACCAAGCATCAGGCTTAGGAGACAGCCCTTGGATTCCTGCCAGGTCTGGGCTGTCATTCCTTCCTCATTGGTGCAAAATCTATGGGCTATAAAATAAAAATTCTCATCAGTAATCAGCTCAAAGAACAGCAGAGACAGCCATGTGTGCAGACTAACATTTCTGTTAAATCCATTTATGTAAACATCTATTCCAGGTGGCTCAGTGGTAAAGAATCTGCCTACCAGTAACAGGAGACATGGGTTCAATTCCTGGGTAAGGAAGACCCCCTGGAGAAGGAAATGGCAACCCACTATGGTATTCTTGCCTGAAAAATCCCATGGACAAAGGAGCCTGGAGGGCTACAGACCATGGGGTCGCAAAAGAGTTGGGCTCAACTTAGCGACTGAACAGCAACAGTCTCTAGTGTAGACTTCTTTGTGGGACATTTAAACCTCACTTTTGGCTAGTCTTTATCTTGGCCAGACCCTGGAGACAGTGTCCAGGGAGGAGAGAGAGAAGCTTTAACTGATGATTGCCACTCTGTCCCAGTTTTTTTTTTTTTTTTTTAAATGTGGACCATTTTTAAAGTCTTTATTGATTTTGTTACAGTATTGTTTCCGTTTTACATTTTTTGCTTGTTTGTTTTTTGGCTATGAGGCATACAGGATCTTAGCTCCCTGATCAGAAATTGAACCCACAACCCTGTATTGGAAGGCGAAGTCTTAACCACTGGACCATCGGAGAAACCTCAATCCAGTTTTAAAAAGAAGATCCTTTCTCATCCCTTTGGTTTACAAGTTCTGTCTCCCAGGCTCAGAGAAGGCCCTGCCCCGGACAAGTGAGCACACATTTCTCTCTAAAGGGTCTGCTGTTTGTAAAACCAGGTGCCAAGCTGTCTTGGCCCCAGCACTCCTGGCCATACAGCTATTCCCTTCTCCTCCACTTCGCTTCCTTTGGGCACTCCTAGGGTGTGTGAGGGGCAGGGCATTTTGAGGGATAGAAATTGACTGGAAAATTGATCTTTAGAACCGTTGCCAGTTTTAGCCCTTCCCGACTCCACTGGAAAGAACTGCCCGTGCCCCTGGAGGATGGGCATTCTTGGGGAGAGGAGCGTCAGATCCAGGCAAGGGGAGCAGAAGTTGCTGGACTAGACGTAGAAAACTCACCCCACCATCCAGCCATAACTCTGTCTGTCTCTGCCTAATCAAATGGCCCTCCTCCTCCTCAGTAACACAGAGGTTGGGGCAAACCGTCAGGGGAGGAGGCACCCCCAGCAGTCTGCAGCCCGTATGTGGGGAGGGCAATTATTGCACAGAAACCTTGCAACGGCCAAAGAGGGCGTGAGTGGTAGGCAGCCAAACCTTGTTTTCCAAGGGACTCTCCCGGTGGAGTATTCGGCCTTGCAAACATTTTAAGGGAAGCCGTTTCCTGTTTTCATGGTAGGCTCCAGCCCAGTGTTATCATCCACACTTTACCAGTGTGGAAAATGCAGATAAAGAAAGGCCAAGGTATTCGGTGAGTCGTCCAAGATTTTGTAGCCAATAGTATGAGCCAGGAGTAGCATCTGGGCCTTGGAAATGCTCAGATTATGAAGGTGTTACCTGTATCGGAGAACAGAAGGGCCTTGGGGCCGCGTTCTCTCCAGAGCAACGTTCTACCCCTGGGGGAGCCCCAAGGCTGTCTGTCAGACCAGAGCCTGTTGGACCATGGGACTTGGAGGGGACTTTGCACTCTCCAGTTATGCCTCTTGTTTTTACTGGGACTCAGAAAGATGGAGTGACTTTTGTAGTGTCGTATACCTAGTTCATGCCAGACTTATCCCAAAGGTTTGGGACACAGTCAGAACTTTGTGCTTTTCCATAACCACCAGATGGAATAAACTCTGAGTTCTCCATAAACTTTATTTGAATACAAAAAAATTAAAGGCAGAACAGAGAAAAATTATTATTTTTCCCATCTGGAAGAAGCATGGCAATTAGGGTTTCTGGGCCTCCATCCATTTTTCATAAAGGGATAGTGGGGGAACAATATGATAAATAATAGATATTATCAAGTTTTCATTTCAATATCGTGGTCAACTTTTGCTGGAAGTTAACAGCTTGGCATTGCTAAGCACACTCCCTAGAAGCTGTTTTGTTCCTGGCTAATCAATCCAAAAATGGTTTTAAAAGTTTGGAGTGTAGTCTGGCCCCAAGACAGCTAAAAGAGGTTGAAGATTAAGGCACAAATCCAATTTTACTTTTCTATTAAAAAATAGCATTTTTATTAAAACATTATTATGAACTCTGAGGGGCATATTAGCTTTGCCACTGACCCATGATGTGACCTGGGAGGTGACTCACTTTGCCAGGCTTCTTTCTCACTGTGAAATGTACAATACCCACCTCCCAGGACTAGCGGAGAATCCAATTAGATGAGACAGTCTGTGTCAGGCACACTTAGTAGGCCCAGAGATGGTGCTGTCTGTGACTGCTTCTGATTGTTAGAAGCCAGCCTGGGATTCTCAGCCCCTGCGAGTTGGAGCAAAGAATCTTTGAGAAGCCTGAGTTTGTAAATATAAGGCAGATGGACCCTCATTGCTTAGACCACCTTGCTTACATAGTCCAGGGAGTCAGTTTCCTGTGTCCATTCTCTGAAATTCCAAATGGAAGAATGTTATCAGGAAAGGCTGAACTCACTGCAGCAAAGATCTGAAGGTAGGACAAAGTGTCAAGAGTCCTGATCAGAACAGGGGTGGAGGGTGTATTTGTCAGAGCCCTCTGGAGAAACAGAACCAATGGGATATATAAATATATATATGTATGATTTATTTATTTATTTAGAAATTGCTTACATGGTTTTGGAGGCTGGCAGATTTAAAATCTACAGGGTAGTTGGCTGGTTGGAGACCCAGGGAAGAGCTGATGTTGCAGTTTGAGTTCAAAGGCTGGAAAAATTCCCTTTGGCTTGAGGAAAGTCAGACTTTTATTCTATTCAGGCCTTCAGCTGATTGGATGAGGCCCACTCACATTACAGAGGTCAATCTGCTTTATTCAAAGTCCCCTGATTTAAATACTAATCTCTTCTAAAACCATGTTCACAGAAACATCCAGAATAATGTTTGCACAAATGGCTGGATTCCATGGCCAAGCCAAGTTGACACATAAAATTGACCATCACAGAGGGTCGGCAGGGAAAAACTGGTCTGGGCATAAGTTAAGAACTATTCTGAAAAGTTTTCTGGAACAGGTCACCCTTGTACAGTGGGTATTTGGGAGGAAGCAGTGGTTGAGTATGGGAATGTGGGAATATGAACCACAACCCCTGTGTTTTTGATTGCTCCAAAGACCAAGAGTGGGTTAGCTGCAAGAGCAGATGTTACCCAGACTGCACCAAGCCCTTCTTCAACAGTGATATCTTGTGGCCACAGGGAGTAATGACAGGAGTGGAGAGATGAGACTCCATTTCCCAAAGGGACCACAGAGGCAAGAATAATCCCTTCGTGGCTGAGTGAGTCTCCAAGGATCCAAATAATTATGAGACAGCTGGTGGGGGAGGTTCAGTATGTAGAAAGGGATCCTCAAGAAGGAGATAAGAACTTCCTGCTAGTTGAGCAGCACATCCCTCAGCAATTCAGTGGGAAAAAAGCAAATTGTCTGCTGCACGCTGACTTGGTGAAGCAGACCACGCAGATTGCCTTATTAGAATTCAGAAGTGCTGCTTCCCTCACTGCCAGCATACACAGCCATGGCAGAAGCCTCACAAGCGGCCCCCATGCTTTATGTGTCAGAGTGTGAGCTGCTGCTGCTGCTAAGTTGCTTCAGCCGTGTCCGACTCTGTGCAACCCCATAGATGGCAGCCCATCAGGCTCCTCTATCCCTGGGATTCTCCAGGCAAGAATACTGGAGTGGGTTGCCATTCCTTCTCCAGAATTTGAGCTACAGCTTCCTATTGGCTCAGACGGTAAAGAATCTGCTTGCAATGCAAGAGACCTGGGTTCGAGCACTGGGTCAGGAAGATCCCTTGGAGAAGGGAATGGACACACAGTCCAGTATTCTTGCCTGGAGAATCCCTTGGACAGAGGAGCCTGGTGGGCTACAGTCCATGGGGTCACAAAGAGTGGGTCACAACTGAGCGACTAACACTTTCCCAGGAAATCTGTGTAAGTTGAAGGCCAGTGAGGTGAGTTTCATTCAACATCTCAGGTTCAGAACTGTCGGAGTATGTACCCCTCCTCTTGAGCAGCAGGTGCCCCCTGCCTGGTGGGAGAGGGGTGCATGCCTGTGACGCTCAGAAATGTGACATTTAGCAAAGCTTGTTGTGCATCAGGTCTGGGCTAGGTGCTCACCTCTGTCATGTTTCTGTGTCCTCTAACCACCCTGGCAGGTGGGTCTCGATGCCTCTACACTGAGGCACAGAGGTTCAGTCACTTAGCCATGGTCACAAACCCCTACAGGGGACAGAAGCTTGAAAAGGAGATGGTGACCCTCCTGGGTGCTGCCCAAGAAATGGGATGAACACTATGGATACTTTCTTGGGAAGCACAGGAACGCCCCCCTTCTCCTGCCCCCCAGAACTCCTTGGCACAAAGACAGTCTTTTTTCCACCGCAACAATTTGCTTTCAGGATTTTTCTCTGAAGCTGGCCCAGGAACATGAGTCTGATCGCTTTCCGTGGCTTGGTTACCCAGCAGTCTGCAATTACAAGATGGTGGGAACGTGCCGCTTCCTCTGTAGAGACTTGGAGCACCCTCTAGGCCTCTCTGGGAGGACCAGGCTCCGCGGTGCCGGTGGGCGGTATCCTTCTTCCGCTCCGTACCTCAGCCCTCCAAGTGGTCACTGAGGGTCTCGGCGCAGACGGTCCCACGAAAACAGCAAAACCACTTCTGAGTCTGTTTTCGAAAGGAAATACCTTACAATTTGGGGGTAGGCTCCTCGAATTAAAAGCATCAAGCTGCCTCCTATCCATCATATGTTAAATTTTTTTCCCCTTCAATAAAAAGTCTTATTGTCATGAGACAATGCTGACATAAGCTTTGACTTTAGGCTTCCTCGAGTGAAAAGTCTGACACGCATATGCTGTGCAACATGGGGCAGGTCATTTAACCCCTCTGGGCCTCAGTTGTCTCCGGGCTGGAAAACGTCCAACCTCTGCACTTGGTTGCTCCGGGGGAGGCGGCGGCGGGGTGGGGCGGGTGGGGGGGTTGATTGCATTCATGCAGGTGATAAGTCTGCACACTGCAAAGAGCTGAACGCTTATGAAATGCTATTATTGTTTAATATTTTCATGGATGGGTCTTAGACATAATAAAGGAGTTTTTGCCCTCCTAGGAACTGGCTGAATAGATCTCAAAATTCATGGCCACGCAGGCCTGTGAACACTGAGCATCTCTTCTCTGTGGGGGTGGGTGCGGAGGCTCCGGCACCCTTTCCTGGGGCATCTTTTCAAATCCCGTGGAATCAGGAGGCGTGATCAGAAGGCGTGGTCTCGCAGTCGGCTTTCCCAGCTCCGGGTTCTGAGCCTGCAGATGTGACTTTGAGAGCCCATCTTTACTTCTTGCGGGGTGCTGGGGTCGTCAGTGAAGCGGTGATGATGGGCTGTCCTCCTGCGGTGCTTGTGAGGGTTAAGAACTTCACTGGGCAGAGCGAGGGATGCCGATGCAGGCGCCTCGCGGATAGTGCCGCAGCCCTCCCTGGCTCCTCCCATCTGCTGCCTGGCTCACAGCCCTGCGGGCACACGGCCCCTGTAGCTCCTGCCCAGTGACCACCACAGTGCGAGCTCCTTCTGTCTGCAACAGTCTGCAAGGCGAGGGACTGAGCCCGCCCCCTCCCACAGCCCTCCACCAGTGCACACGCTTTGGGGCAGCTGCTGGGACGTCAGGCTGTCTGTCAGAGGTGACAGCCCAGCAGGGACAACTTCTTCATCTTCAAACCGATTCGGGTTTCCCTTGTGTGGCTCTGAACTTGGGCTTTCACGGGAGGGAGTCCCTTGTCCCTGTCCCTCCGCCCTGCTCTGGCCCTAGACCCAGTTCCTTCTTCAGGTCTCTTGGTATGAATCTCCCCGATCCGCCTCCTTCTGAAACATAAATTCAGGCCACTCATGGGGCTCACCCTGGAGCTGCCTGGGGCCCTGCAGTTGGGGGTCATGTCTCAGCCTTCACCTGGTGGGCACTGATGCTTTTTCCTGGCCCATCTCTCTGGGGTGGGGCTAGCTGGCTACCCAGGGTGAACACCCACCTGTCCACTTCCATATCCCCCAGCCCCAGAGGCAAGTCTGAGCCCCCGTCCCATCTCTCAGAGCTGGGTGCTGTCTCTACTGACACCACAATCCATTTCCATCTCAAGTAAAGATGCTTTCTTTTCTTGCTAAGACTGGAATCCCGCCCTTGGAAACGGAGCGCCTTTATTCTGTTTGATTGTTCTGTTTGAGCATTTTGATGGGTGAATGAGAACAGCAGCTCTGAGTGTATCTGTGAGCCCATCATCTTTCTCAGATGGTGCTGGTCTGGGGGGCAGAACAGGTATGTGGCCAAGGTTGATCTTTCTCCTTGACCACTGGCTCCCTCTCCTCTGTGCTTCTTTGAGGTCAATGGCATCACTGTCCAATGGGTCCTCTAAGTCACGACCTGGTTGTCATATTTGATTCTCCCTGCTCCCTGGCTTCCTATGCCCAACCAGGCAGTGGTATCGCTTGGACCTGTTTTTAGTCATCTGACAAACTTTGCCTGAGTCCTGGTCATGTGTCCAGCACTGGGCTCTGGGGGTACCATGGGGTCCCTGTGCTCACCAGCTTGCAATCCAGAGGGCATCAAGACACAGAGAAGGTTGTTGAATCAATAAGGCATCCACTGTGCACCTCGGCTTATGGGGGCAGAGTGAGAAAGAGACAGGCTTGGAGAGGCTCTCCTGATCTCAGGATCACACGGTGCCATTGACTGAGCCCTGCATCCAGCCATGCTGGAAATTGCATCCATCCCTGGACTGTGGTGGGTCCACGGGGCACAGAGCTAGGCTGGGGCCCCATCCCTGACTTCACAGGGGTGGGCTCAGCCGTCCCCACAGGCTGTTCCAGCCCCGGCATTCCCTGGGCCAGGATTAAATGTTAATTTATCGTGGGGTCCGCTGAAGGCATCTCTGGTTGCAGGCCGCAAGGCAGATTACTCTGGAATCTCAGTGGAATGAATCAGAGGCCTGCTTTTGGCAGTCGGCATCTGAGACTTAACCAGGCAAAGATGACAGTTTATGCTGTGTCGAAGAGAATGATAGCTCTCTTGTTTTACTGCCAGAAGCACACCGTGGGGCAGGGGCCTGGAGATGGAAAACCAAAGTGTGTCGGCTGGAAAACTTTTGTTTTTATTTATGAGACTGATTTGTATATGTTAAGGCCAATTGGTAGAAATTGGTCCATTTGCAAATTGGCAGACAGAGAAAAATCTTGATTTAGGATGAAAAGCAATGAAGCTAAGGCAATAAAAAGAGAATCACTTTCATTAAGTTAGAAAAAGTAGACAACTGCTCAAGTTTTTTTTTTTTTAATTCCTCTTAAATTTTCAACTTCTCTCATGGTAAAAGAGTTTGAGATAGTTTACAGAGACACAATAGGATGGGCTGAAAAGAAATAGGTTAAGCAATCAGGAAGAAGGAACAATAAGGATAAAATAATAGAATAGTCAGGGAAAAGATGATACACAGATGTACATGGTCCTCTGGGGGGAGGTTCAAATAGTTAATTTCTTTTTAATCTTTAATTGAGGTGTAACATACATATATTCCATATAGAAATCTTAGATGTTCAGCTCAGCTTGATGAGTTTTTGCGTGTATATATCCAGGTGACCACCACCTACAAAAAGACTGGAAACTTGCCATATCCCGGTAGCCTTCTGCTTGGACTCAGCACCATTGACAAGATAACCACTATTTGAACTCTTTTCACTAAATAAGAGTTTTGCCTCCCTTAAAACTTCATGTAGGGGTTTCCCTGGTGGCTCAGTGGCAAAGAACTCGCTTGCCAACACAGGCAACTCAGGTTCGACCCTTGGCTGGGGAAGACTCCACATGCTGCAGAACAGCTAAGTGGGTGTGCCATAGCTATTTAGCCTGTGCTGTAGAGCTAAATACATGAACCACAGCTACTGAAGCCTGCACGCCCTAGAGCCTGTGCTCTGCAACAAGAGAACCCACCGCAGTGAGAAGCCCACACACCGCAGTGAAGAATAGCCCCCTCTCCTGCATCCAGAGAAAAGCCTGAGCAGCAACGAAGACCCAGTACAGCCATAAACAAATAAATAAAAATTATCTTAAAAAAAAAAAAACCAAAAAACCTCACATAAATAGAATCACAGTAAATAGAAACACAGAGCTGTTTTGTGTCTGGCTTCTTTCTTTTGATCATGCATCTGTGAGATACATCCAGGTTGGTACCTGGAATTGGTCTATTCTTTTTTACTGCTGGGTAGTACTCCCACATATGTCAGGATATACTTATCCATTCTACTGGTGATGGACACCTGGGTCATTTCCACTTTGTGGCAATTATGCAGAAAGCTGCCATGAACCTTGTTGAGGGATATAAGCACCCATTTCTGCCAGGTATAGGCTCAGGAATAGGATAGCTGGGACATATGGTATTATATGTAGACAATGTCAAGCATTTTCTTCTAAGTGGTTGTGCCATTTAGGACTTCCATCAGCAGCATTCGAAAGTTATCCCATATCCCTGCCCACACTTGGTGTTGTCAGTCTTTTTCATTTTAGCCATTCCCATGGGGGCATAGGTTTCTAGAAAACATTGTTTCCCTTTGCTGGACAAAAGCATTGCTTTCCAGTGACATCCATCATTCATTAGCCCTGTTGGGAGGGTGGCGCATGACCCAGATGTCAATCAATCAATATATCATTTGGCCTTAACATGAAATTATGTGGCTCAGAAGTTACAGTGTCTGCCTAAAATGCGGGAGACCCAGGTTTGATCCCTGGGTCGGGAAGATCCCCTGGAGAAGGAAATGGCAACCCACTCCAGTATTCTTGCCTGGAGAATCCCATGGAGGGAAGAGCCTGGTAGGCTACAGTCCATGGGGTCGCAAAGAGTTGGACACGACTGAGTGACTTCACTTTCACTTTTCATGAACCACTTCGGTGGACCAATAAGAATCTCTGGCAAGTATTCGGCTGCAAGGGAGAGAGGGTCTAAAAATAGAATCAACATCAGTCTGTGAACCAAAAGGACAGTAGGAGCAAAGGCAGTTCCTGAAGACATTGATCCCCAATTCCATTTATATCTGAAACTTCATCTACCACTATCAGTTCAGTTCAGCCGCTCAGTCGTGTCCGACTCTTTGTGACCCCATGGACTGCAGCACGCCAGGCCTCCCTGTCCATCACCAGCTCCCAGAGTTTACTCAAACTCATGCCCATTGAGTTGGTGATGCCATCCAACCATCTCATCCTCTGTCATCCCCTGTCCTCCTGCCTTCAATCTTTCCCAACATCAGGGTCTTTCCAAATGAGTCAGTTCTTCACATCAGGTGGCCAAAGTATTGGAGTTTCAGCTTCAGCATCAGTCCTTCCAATGAACACCCAGGACTGATCTCCTTTAGGATGGACTGCTTGGATCTCCTTGCAGTCCAAGGGACTCTCAAGAGTCTTCTCCAACACCACAGTTCAAAAGCATCTACCCCTGTAGGCAATGTTTTCCCTTTTATATGAAAGCCAGGTTGAATCAGGTTTTCAACTACTTGTCCTATTTAAATGCCCATCAGGTCCTAAAACCCCACTTTAGCTTTGTGACAAATACAGCTCAGAGCTTCCCCTACAGGTGAAACATCTGTTCCCCTGCTCAGAGCCTTCCCAGGGGCCACTCTCTCACTCGTTGTCTGCTTTCTTTACACATATCCTCCCCGAGGCAGCACATCCGTCGCTGATATTATCCTGCTTGGTCACTTCCTCTCATCCTCGTCACCCTGGTGTAAGTTGTTGACAGTCTATTCGTTTATCACTTACTGATGGAATCCTCCCCCTGATTTCCCTGAGGTTGGCGATAATCTCGGTTTTATCACAGGATAAGTTCACGGGAAACCCCAGCCCTAGCACAGTGCATGGCCCATCAGGGTGACAGCCAACATGTGTTGGTTGAATGAATGAATATGGCTGTATCTCAACCTTGATCCGGGTTCCCATCTCCTTGACACTGAATGACCCAGTTGCCGGGTCAGTGCCCCAGCTCCAACCTGCTCATCTTGGTTTGGATTCTTCCAGAAGCAGAGCCATGAGACACAGATTTAAGGCACAAAGGAAAGTGAGATGGGAAGGAGAAGACAGTCAATGAAGAATATGTCATACAGCAGACTGTGGCTTGTGCCTACTGAAAATTCTGGGAAAGAGGTATAGATGGGCAACTCAGGATTACCTTACCAAAGGGAGAGGGAGCTGAGGTATATATACCCCAAGTTTCCTGAGACACTTCCCAGGGGCTGCTCCTGGGAGGTGTGAAATCCCAGCACTTCTAGCTCTGTCTCTGGTGGCCAGAGAAAGACTTCAGGCACGGAACTACAAGTTCTGGTGATGGGAAATGCAGCAGTGTGCTTCGAGATGGCAAGGGCACTAGAATAGAGGTGTGGCAATCCTAGTGTCTGCCCCGAAACCCGACCCTGGCCCCTTCCCATGGTCCACTGTCCCAAGAAAGCCATTTTGAAGGATCAAGCACCTGCCTGGTGTCCAGTCTGAATCTACTGCCTCCTTTGCTGTTGTGTGGCTTCATGGAATTGAGCAGGACATTTTACCAGGATGCTTTGCCAGGCTGAGTTTCTATTTACTCATCGATGACATGGGAATCACAATCTGCAGGAGCACAGACCATACTGACTCCTCAGCTCCTGGTGAGTAGTCTGTTGTTGTTCAGTCACTAAGTCGTGTCCTACTCTTTGCGACCCCATGAAATGCAGCAGGCCAGGCTTCCCTGCCCTTCACTATCTCCTGGAGTTTGTTCACACTCATGTCCATTGGATGGCATCTGCTGATGGATGGCATCTGCTGATGCCATCCAACCATCTCATCCTCTGTCACCCTCCTCTCCTCCTGCCCTCAGTCTTTCCCAGAATCAGGGTCTTTTCCAGTGGGTCAGCTCTTCGCATCAGGTGGCCAAAGTTATTGGAGCTTCAGCTTCAGCATCAGTCCCTCCAATGAATATTCAGGGTTGACTTTCCTTTAGGATTGACTGGTTTGGTCTCCTTGATGTTCAAGGGGCTTCCCTGGTGGCTCAGATGGTGAGAGGTCTGGTCCACAGTAAATGATCCTAGCATAAGTTTCCTACCTCTCAACTGCAATGGTTGTACCTCCTAGCAGGTACAGCCTACATTATATGTTTCAGAGCCAGAGAACAAAATAGAAGTAGAATGTGACAAGTCTGTAGCGAGGGTTGTTTAAAACGCAGGTTGGCTCCTGGACCTCTGATCCGTAGGCTCTGATAATCATGCTTTACTGGAGGACACACCTTCCCCACTGCGTGCCCTCGGGGGCCCCCATGGCTGGGGGTGGTCCATTTCCAGGAGAGGATTAAACCATTTCTGAAAAATCTTATGCACACGAATAAATAAAACTATTTTCCCCAAGCCACCCAATGGAGAATGCCTTCTCAGTTTAATTTCAAACAGCCTCTCTTTGTGGGCTGGGCAGCCGCAGGGAACCTAAATAGGCTTCCCTTTGGTCCTGACAGAAGACAGTTAAAAATGCCTGGGGGACAGCTCCCATCTCCAGGAAGGATCAAATTGCCATGACATCTCTAGGACTCAGGCCCTCTACAGTTGCAAAGACTTTTTGAGTTCAGCTTGCCTTTGATCCTTGAGACCAGCCCTACTGTGAGCAGACCACAGCGGCTCCATATATATATCCATTTTAACAAGGATCAGGGAGGCCCAGAGAGGAGAGCAACCCATCCACGGTCACACAGTAAGGCACAGCAGAGCCAGCATGGGGACCCAGTCTCCCGACTCCTGGAGGGGCACTTTCCCCACTGTGACTCTCTGCACCCCAATACCAAATCCTGACCTTCCGGAAGGGAGGCGACGCCAGTCCCTTCCTGCCTTTAAAGAGATCTCTCTTCTTGTCCCCACCCCCTTCTTTTTAGTAAGTAGAACCATTAGTTTTTATTGACGGGACTAATGCTTTTCATTTAGGGCCAATTACAATAGGAAGGGAGACGCTTAAGGGTAACTGGGTGATGAAAGGCTCCCATTAGGGAACAAGCTCGCGAGCTGCTGTTTCCCATTTGTAATGCTGGTTCCACAGGCGAGTCATATTTAAGCCATAAACGCTGGCGCCCAGGGAGCACTCGCAGATTGCCTTGAGAAACCCAATACTTTTATCAAATCGCCAGATGGCCCTGTATTAGAGAAACCATTTATTTATTTTTTCCCCTCTGAGCTGCTTAGATTCTCAGAAGCCGGCTCCATCTAACCCCATGGACCTTCCAGTAGCATCTACGCTCCTGCCTGAAATAATTGTTCCTCGGGTTTTACTGGCGCCCCCATGGCTGCTTGTAAATTCTTGCTCATTCCACCGCCCCCCCTCCCCCACCATTTGGGGAAAATTTTGTTCAAGAGGAGAGACATGAACACAGCACTCAGTGCTCACCCAGCCGTGGGTGCTGCTTCCACTCTTCTTTTACCTTGAGTCATTCGGCCCATACGGAACTGCTTGAGATGCACCCACTTCACAGACGAGACTATGGAGGCTCGAGGTGGCCCCCTAGCTCGCCAGGAATGATGCCAACCCAGGGTTATCTACCTCTTTTCAAGGCTGCAAATAATTTGGAATCTACACTGAAAATTCCTAATAGTCTGATATGTATATTTACATAATATTTTTTCCCTTTAAACCAGAGACTTGGCAGGCCCCGTGATTACGTAGAGGAACCCCAGATGATTATGGTGTGGTGTCTGGGCTTCGTGGAAGCTTTTGGCATTGGTGGCTGCCTTTTTTTTTTTTTTTTTCTCTCTCTCTCTCCCTCTCTCTTAAGGTTTGTGAGAGGAAACTGGTTGCTGGCCCTAAGGGGGCTGAACAAGTGAGGGGCTGGAGAGCGGAGTTGAGGAGCGGGGATGATGCAGGCTGGAGGCCTGGGAGGGGAGGGGGAACACAAACAGAGAAACGAGAGTTGTAAACACAAATCAGCCCCTATAGAGGCTCGGAGGGTTCGGCAGGATGGGAATCCTAGCTGGGGCGGATGGAAAATGAAGAAGGAGGTTGGAATCCGCTTTGAATCCTGCAGGCGATTGACTCCCGGCAATGGGACAGGCGCAGGGTGGGGTGGGGGTGGGGATGGCATATTCTGCCTCCCACTTGAAACGTCGTTCCCAAAAGGAGGGGGAGAGTCCACAAGCACTGCGTGTCGGGGGAAGAGCTCAGGCAAAGCCCAGGACCTGCAGGGATGACTCTGAATTCCAGGGAACGCATGCTGATGAGTAAAGGAACAGATGCGCTCAGTGTGCCGCGGGGGCGGAGAAGAGCTGCCCACATCTCATCGGCACCGCAGACCTTTGCGGTCCTGGGATTAGCCTCATTTTAAAGATGGGAACGTTGAGGTTTAGGGAGATGAAGTCATGGACCAAAATCCCCAAGAGAGTAAGTGGGAGGCTTAGGTTTGAACCCTTCTTCGGGCTCCAGAATCCGGCTCTCATCACTGCACACAGATAACTCCCGGGGAGAAGCAGGGGTGGGAAGGAGGTTCTAAAGAAGGAGGAGGAGTTTGCTCCTCTAGATAAGGTCCATGGAGAGTCCCATGAAGAAGCGCTGGCAGAGGAATTCACCCGGCAGAGGGGAGGAGAGGTCTAGGCAGAGGGAACCGTGCAGGCGAAGGGCTGGGGGCTTCACTCTACCCAGTGGGTTTGGGGACCTGACAGCAGTTTAGGGAGGCTGAGGCAGTGGGAGTTCGCGGGTTGGAGGGGCGGATAGAGCAGAAATGGGAACCACAGGTAGTCCTGACTGTCAGCAAGGCTGGCAGCGCGAGCTCTCATCTGTGTTTTTGCAAGTGATCGCTGATGGAACAACAGAGCATGCGCACGAGCAGAGGCTAGGTGTCCAGCGTTTCCTCAAGTTCTTGGCTCCGCCCCCCGTTTGGGTGTAGTGATGGAACCAAACGTATGAGACGTCAGTGAGACTCAAAGCAAGTACAAGGTAAGATGGTTCCATCTACAGACGGCCAAAGGGGGAGTGATAACAGTTGCAAGAAGCTACAATTTCTGTTCCAACCTTAGCTTATTTCAAATGCAGAAAAGAAGACAATGACATTCTAAGAAATCCAAACCATCCACGATATCCTTTCTGTCTCATGCTATTTCCCTGTAAGAGCCACCTAATGCTGTAAAGGATGACATTCAAGCAAAAGGAAGGGTGCTAACCCCCAGTTCCTTTCCCCTTCAGTTTTTTGTTGTTGTTGTTTTTACTGGTGAGTGAGCTGAAAGTGTTGAGGGGTGATAGAATGTGCGTATGTCAAGAAGCAAAATTTAAAAACTGAGTTAGTTTTGTGCTGTTTCCACTTTTCTGGTGAGAACGAAATACATATGCTACATACAAAATATATATGAGCTATGAGATACAAATGTGTGATTCTTCCCATTTGGTCTATAAGTTACATGCTCTTATATTTGCATTTAAAACTAGCATGCACACTATGAAGATGAGTGGTAAAATTCATGCTAATCATATACAATTAAAATGTTTTTCATAAGATGCTGTTAAATAACAAATTAAAAAAGACTGGCAAGTCGAGAGAGAGACTGGAGGATATAGGGAGAGCTTATTATTTCAGTATCAATCGTGAACGGCACTTTCCCCCGGTTTCTTGAATAAGGGTCTCTGAGCCATCATTCTCTGTTGAAATAACCACCTTCACAGGACCTGGCGCCTCCTCGGTCTCAGGTCTCCCGCTGGTAAAATGAGAGAAACCGTGGATCAGAATGGTGGACGGAGACCAGACTTGGTCAGGTTGGTCTGGGTTGGAATCTTGGCTTTTCCACCTTACAGCTGTGGCCCGGGACACCTGGCTTAATCTCCAGAAGCCTTGATTTTTAAAATCTAAACAGCAAGGACCCCAACGCTGACGGCAG